>NW_015173676.1:1334335-1343722 GCF_001447785.1 Gekko japonicus
GGGATCGCTTCGGGCGAGCATAGAGCCAAAGCCGTGAGCCATGCGCCCACTCCGGGGAACAGGCGCAGCGCAGCACCCAGAGCCAGGAGACCGTGCACCTTTCGTCGTAGGGGCGTGTAGTGCCTGCAGCACACTGGTCTGCCGTTGCCTGCCTCGCAATCCAACGGGAACACGCCATAAAAACCGCAAACCGTCAAGCAGCACCATGGACAGACACACCCCAGAACGTCGCGCACACGCACACCTGCCCCAGCAAAATGTTTGGGCGGGACGCCCCGCAGCTATGGATGTTCCCCTCCAGACGCACATCGTACCTGCAGTGTTTTTGCCACCTGTAACACATGTCTGTTAGGCTTTAAGGTCCCACGGGCTCTTTGTTGTCTTTGCGGCCATCACACCTGACGGTGACCGTGACAGAGATGCCCAGCCCAGTTTCCGCTTTCAACGCCTTGGCGTGGGGCCCCCGCCCATCTCCAGCCTAGATCCTCCCCCGCCCGGGAATTGTTTGATCCTCCCCACGCGCAAGCCCCAGTGCAGCTGGTTCGGTGTGTTTTGTAAAGTGGGGATCACATTTCCGCTCTTGCTCTGCGTCTCAGAAAAGCACTGGCCTCCCGCCGTCCCTCCCCCTTAACGCAAATTCGCCCCAGATGTTGTTCATCGCCCGCATGCTAAAGCCAAGGGAGGGAAAGAACAGGAACCCCCTCCCCCAGTCCGAACCTGGCATTTCTGATTTTGCCCTGGAGTGGACAGAGCTCATTTCTAACCAACCTCCCTTTTAGCATTGATCTACAGAATTTACTCAAAATTTGGGAACAGCTACGTGGCGTTCATTTCACATATGCCTGTGAACCCGAGGATTTTGTCCGCTGCCGCCCCCTGCCGGCGCACTTTAGCCCTACTGGCAGGGCGGAAGACTTGGGGCAGAGGATAAGACTTCCTCAACACTTGCCTGACTTGCAGCACCCGAACTTTCTGCCCCTCTGTAAATGTGGAAGATCCCAAAGTTTCCAGAATGTGCTTCTAGTGGACTGTCTATGTCCACCTACCTCCAAGTAATCTCTTCTTAATCCAGGGAAAATGCAGTTTAGTCCTGTGTTTCTCCAAAACACAAGTGGCATTTTGCTTTGAAGCAAGACTTCAGGACTCCCCTACCCTACCTACTGCAAACAGCTACAGTTGGCATGGCAATACTTTTATAGAACAAAGGACAAGGAAGAATGAAACAGATATTGACACAGCTCATTCTCATTTCAAGGACAGGTGGCTCTGTAATGCAATGCAGTCTGTGTTAGGCTTGCAGGTAAATTCTGCTCATGCTTACTCAGAAGTAAGACCTACTGAAATCAAGTAATAGCACCCAGGATTGCAGTTTTGATCCCTCTTTTTCTTCCCCACTAGACTCCAGCCATAATAAGTACGAATAATAAGGAATAATTTTCCATCCTTGTATTTCTGCATTTGAGTCCTGTAGTAGGAAGTACATTGATGGCTATCTTCCCCTCCCCTCTGTGGGCTGCAGAGTCCTTCCTCTTTGGTGAAGAACAAACATTTTTCTTTCCAGTTCCAGTAGTCAGTAGTGTGCACTTGGAGAAAACCAGCATCAAATTTCAACACACTGCTGCAGTAATGTAGCTTGTACAGTCCCTCTGGAACATGGACAGTAGCAGCCAAACTCCTGCTGGGCATTGTTTTTCCCAAAGAAGAATATGTTCCCAATGTCTTCAACATCACTGCAAAGAACAGATTGACCAAGAAGAGAGTACCTGTTCTTGCCACGCGCTGCTGCGGCTGAAAGCATGCCTCTTGTTGGGTTGTGGTAGCTTTGAGGAAGAAGAAGACTACTTCCGTGAAGAATCCAGGATCTACTTGAAGGCCAGACTGGCAGCATGGCAGTTGTCCCAGAGAAGGGCTTTGCAGGGAACAGCAAGTAGACAATTCCTAGGTACCCATTGTTACTTTTCTGTCCTTGTTACTGATGTCAGTTGTGGGAAGGATGGAGAGAGAAGGAAAGCAGTTACTGATGTGGGAAGGATGGAGAGAGAAGGAAAGCAAAGGAAGGTGGGCTAAACGATGAAGGAAGGAGGGGAGCTGAATAATGATGGGATGAAGACTACTTACTTACATAGTTACTTAATTACTCATTCAAATTATATCCCTCTTTTCTCCTCAATGAGGACCCAAAGTGGCTCACAACATTCTCCTCCATTTTATCTTTATAACAATTCTGTGAGGTAGGTTAGACTGAGTATGACTAGCCCAAGGTCACCCAGCAAGCTTCCATGACAAGTGGGGATTTCAACCTGGGTTTCCCAGATCCAACACTCTAACCACTGCTGTACCATGCTAGCTGTCCATAAAGACAGCCATAAAGGGAGTGACAATTGTTGTGACATCCAATATCCACAAACTGATTCTATTTGAAGACTTCCAACTCACATTTAGAACCTATAGATTCCATTCAGTTATCATGGCTAGTGGCTGTTAGCCACAATACTAAATGGATTCTACAGGTTCAGAAGTAGTATACCTTTGTGTTGATGTTTCAGGATGAGAAATGTATGCATGTCTACATATATACATGTGCGTACTGACACATATTTAAATCCCCAGACAATGGCGCAGCAGAAGCATGTATACATGCCTTTCACTCTTCTGTCCTGTACAAGAAGTGCCACAATAAAATCCAGCACTGCACAATCATTTGCATTTTAAAAAAATAAATAGCTCAGCATGCACATCTTGTTTTTTTCTGTAACATATGTTGCACGTACAGGCTTGTAGCAGCTGTTTGTTCACATGTCTGTCTCTGGAAGAGGAGTCAGGTATGCGCACAAGCACTTCTTAACCAAAACAAAGGTGAGGAGGAAGAAGTACCACCCTAAATTTCAACTTAACATGCAGGTTCCAGGACCCTCCCTCCATGTCAGCCTATTAGTGTGCATGTTGTGTGTATGTGTATATGTGGTGGTAATTTCTCCCCATTGCCTTTTGCAGTCCAGCAGCTCTTAGCCTTTTTCAAAACAGCTGCTGAAAGTGAGAGAACAACAGGCAGACTGGTAGACTAACTGACAGACTGGAAGACCTTTGGCTTATATGCCTAAAAAGGTAGGAAATCTGTAAGTAGCACGCTGGACACATAATTTTCATTGGTCAGTATCCAGTCCATATTTCTGACTAACTTCCATGTCAGCCATTTCTTTATCAGGGGCAGTAGAAAAGAGCAAGAGTCCAGTAGCACCTTAAAGACTAACAAGATATGTGGCAGGGTATGAGCTTTCGTGAGTCCCTGCTCACTTCTTCAGATACAAAAGAGGAAGAAGTGAGCAGTGACTCATGAAAGCTCCTACCCTGCCACATATCCTGTTAGTCTTTAAGGTGCTACGGGACTCTTGCTCTTTCATACTACTACAGACAGATTAACATGGCTACCAGTCTTGCTTTATTTAGGGCCTATTTCGTAATACCTTTTCCGGGATTCTGACATGAGACTGCTCTGAATTTAGGTACACCAGGGAGGTTACGTTTTAGTGCTTCTTCAACATAATTGAGTCCTATCCATTAGGTGATCTCTCAAACTGCTGGCAGATTCCCTTCCTTTAGTAAGGGATCCAGTTCTAAAGCTGACCTTCCTCACTGCATTGCAAATAATGAAGCTCTAGAGTTTCCAGAATAACAAATAGGATGTATAATGACTGTTTGCATGAATGGGAAAGATAAGATCTTAATCTCAGGGAATTGTTTAACCAGGTGCTTGGAGTAATTTAGCAGTACTGGCAATTAAATCCACTAGTCAAAGAAGAAGGAATAAATATTGCCATGCTTCCTGTTATCATGCTCCTAAAGTTATTTAAAAACCAAGATTAGAGTCTTGGGGGCTTTCCGGATTATGACGAAATTTAAAAAACCCACAAATTAACTATTAGCTATAAACCAGAAGTGTTGACCTGGAATAACTGTTCTCAGAGCAACGAATTGGAGATTTGGGTCTCCATTCTGCTGTAAGATTCCCTTTTCACCATTTAATTGAGTGACAGTGTGGTATAGTGTTTAGAGTGTGAGATGAGGATCTGGGAGGGCCGGGTTCAAATCCCTGCTCTGCCATGGAAGCTTCCTGGGTGATCTTTTGGGCTGGTCACACACTATCAGTTTAACCTACCTCATAGACTCTCTGTGAGAATAATATTGAGTCCCCACTGGTGAGAAAGACAAGGTATTAACAAAATAAATAATTGCTTATCATTAAACAAGTGCTACACTCCAGCACTGGAGACAAGGAGTCACTGCTTCACAAGAAATGCTTCACAAGAATTAGTGGGCTTTGATGCAGGGGAGGTAATTCCCTATTGGTTGTTGTTACCACAGGATTCCCCCCCCCCCAGTCAAAAGATTGCAGTACAAACCCAAATTAGGAACATGACCAGGATAAGTAAAACAAAATGGCATGCGTATGGTAGGAGAAGTATCTAAATTGTCATCAGTGATGTCAAGGATACTAACCAATAGGTATGTGACACTAACACATGACATTTCAAATAGTTAAGGACATACTAGCAATTTCCAAGTGAGAAAAATGTGCAATTTGTTGCTGGGGAAAATGGATACAAAATATATCTCAGCAAGAGAAATTAGATTTTTTTCCCAGGGACAAATATTGAAGCTTATTGTACAGTATTGTCTGGAGTGGCCTTCATCTGGACGCCTTTACTGATGCTAAAGGAGCCCCTTCCTAGCAAGATTTGAATGCATCAGGAACAGAAAATGACAATTTTTTGTGATGAGAGATAGAAATGTCTTTGACTGTTTCCCCTGGAAACTGAGAACAGCTCTAGGGAATGACCTGAATGCATCAGAAGCAGCATCCTCATTGAATGTGTGTCTGTGTCTGGTCAGTGCTTGGATGGAAGACCACCCCTGTGTTTGCTGCCTTGACGGTGGGAGGGAGGGAGGGAAGGAACGGAGAGAAAGAGGAAGGAAGGAAATGAAACCTGAAAAACTATGAAGCTGCAAGGGTTCTTGACTGTCTCATGGCAGGATCAAGTTTTTATTTATTTTAAAAATGTACATCCCAACTTCAACAGGGACCTCAGCAGGGAATCATGCCATCGAGTCCACTTTCCAAAGTGACCATTTTCTCCAGGTGAACTGATCTCTGTCACCTGGAGATCAATTATAATAGTGGGAGAACTCCAGCTACCACACGGGGGTTGGCAACCCTAGATCTCAGTAATCTGTCTTTGACAGTTGTTAACCAAAAAAGGAGCATCCAGTTGTCTTTGTGGTAATGCCTACTACGTTTCATAGCCAGAAAATGCCTCTTTGTTAACAAACACGCACCTTCATAACATATTTTTCTATGTTTTCTATATTTGCCCTTGCTCGTGCCAGAATACATTTGTGAGTCCTTACAGTGCCAGGTAGCTTTTTGTTATGTTTTCGTTAGTGAGTGGTTTGCATATTAGAAGGCAAAATACATACAGTGAGTGACACAAAACAATCCTTGTAGCTTCATCTAGAAAGACCAGATATTAAGTGCATCCTCAGAGATCTCCAGCAAGGAATGACTCAGCAAGGTGGTCCATGGAGAAGTAATTGCCAGGAATTAAACTATGGTGTTGAAAGACTGAGGATCATGTCATACTCGATCCAGAAGACTGTTTCCTGGGAGTCCACATTGTAGTAAACACTGCAATGTTTGAAAGTGAGATGAGTTTGCAGACACATCTCCCCTCCAGATGATATTATATTCACCATATGGAGACTCAGACATAGGGATCGGCACGAACTGGGAAAATGCAGTTTGATTCATGGTTCGTGGTGTGCTCGGTTCACAAACCACAGACCAGAACAAACTTTTAGGTGTCAAATGAGCCAGTTCGGTTCGTGCCCCAGTAGAATGCCGCCCCTGGTGTGCTAGAGACACCAAACTTGCAGGGGATCTTTGCCTGACTCTGCTCTACCTGCCCTCCAAGTTTGGTGAGAATTGGATTTATGGGATCCAAGTTACGACCCTCCCAAAGAAGGTGCCCACAGGAAAGTGCTTTCTGGGGAAATGACAGGTGCAGGTTCAGGAGATTCTTCCTCCCCCCTCTTGTCTGGGGTTTCTCTGCCTCTCTTGTCAGTTTCAAATGACTCTTGTCAGTTTCAAGAGGGGTCCTCCCCCCGTTTGCCGACTTTCCTTTGTGTTCCCATTTTCTTGCACAGAGCTTGCAACCCATCCATCCCCGGATTTCTGGTGACACTGCTTTGAGATTGATCAGTCCTTTTAAGTTTTCATTGCCACGGTCGTACTGGATTCTGCTGGGCATTCTGTACACTGAGCTAGTTGTGCTGGACTTGCAAAATCTGCCCTCTGCTTGAATTTCTTGTAACAATGTGCTTTGAGAGTGATCAGTCCTTTTAAGCTTGAATTGCCATGGTAGTACTGAATTCTGCTGGGCATTCTGTACTCTGAACTAGTTATACTGGGCTTGAAAAAATGTGTCCCCCCAATGTTCCGTATAAGCAGTGAAGTCTTGTGAGCAAAATTCTACTTTTGTGAGCCAAAAGACCTACTAGCATTAAAGGTGTGAGTGAGCCTACATTTGACTATTGCATAAATTAGTTTTTTAGAAGATTATTACCATAACCTTGTAAAAATCTCAGAATGAATTCTTTTAAACTATATTACTTTTAAACTATAGCCTGTGGTCCATGAAGTCAATGCTTCAAATTTCTAGGTGGCCTTCACAAGTCATATTTTCTAAGTCTGTAAAAGCACTGCCCTGGCTGCCCATAGCATACCAAATTCGGTTCAAGGTGCTGGTTCTTACCTTTAAAGCCTTATATGGTCAGGGGCCTACATACCTAAGGGACCGCCTTTCCCCACATATTCCCCAGACAGCACTACGATCGGGGTCCCAAAATCATTTGGCCCTTCTGGACCCCAGAGACGCCAGGCTGCCTGTGATGAGGGCCAGGGCCTTCTCAGTGGTGGCTCCGTACTAGTGGAATGAGCTTCCGAAAGACATCAGGGCCCTGCAAGACCTTTTACAGTCCTGCAGGGCCTGTAAGATGGAGCTCTTCCACCAGGCCTTTGATTAGCGAGCTGCACCTAATAAACAGAGGCCCTGGCCCCAATACTAACACCACCATTAACAGCCTGTACTCCGCTGGTATGAAGTCCCATAGGGTAAATTGGGCATTTAACAAAAGAGTACTGAGATCCTATGTCTAGGACAGGAAATGAAATGTTTTTCATCTGTGCCTTAAGATTAACACGACCAGCTTTCTTGGCTGCTGTCACAATATTGCTCAGGCTTCTATGAATCCACCTAACCACTTTTGCACCAAATGAAAGCAGCCCTGAATGTCATCCCAGAATGAATGACACATTTCATTTTGGCTGTTGAGTCTGCTTTGGTAAGGAAGAAGTGGTAAGATGAAAAGAACAAGCCATCACTAGTTGGTATTTATTTCCTGGCCAACAACTGGTTTGTTGCTTTCAGAGCTTGCTCTTAAGGATCTTAGTTATCTGACAGAATTAAAGGGTCCCGTTTCCTAAAGGATCGACTATGCTTCACGGGGAAGGCCAAAACTACCTTCGGGCTTCCCGTTCTGGGTGAAGAAGCTCCCTATGAGGTTCATTTGTAAGTTCTCACTCCTGGAAGCTGATACAATAAAAGTATTTGGCTTACCTCATCTAATGATATAGCATCATCTGGACCACTCCCCTTGGTCCTGGTGTCCCCTTTGTTGGCCCTCCCATGCAAAACAGTCCAGACCAGCATAGCTTAAGGTTCCTTCCACACTGAACAGGCTTTCAGGATTGGTCATAGATGCCCCTTGGCAGGCCTGTCATAGCAATGTTCTCCAGGCCACATCTCACCCAGCCCACTGCCAAAGCTGCACAGAGCGGAGCACTGCCCGATGGGGATGACAGACGGTGCATGGAAAGCTGTGGCACATTCTCCACCGCAGGCATAAAACCCATGAGCACTGCCATGTGTCCATCTCCCAAGAGAAAGGATTAGGAGCCCATTCCTCTGATGATCATCTCCTCTCTGTTGTAGCAGAGACCCAGAACTGTGCATTTGCATGTGTTTGAAATAACAATGAATGCAGCAGGAAGGGAGATATCTGTAAATGAATGAGGTAGACTCCCTCTCTCCTTCCAATTCAACAGCATTGAATCAAAACCACTGGAAGCAAATCTGTAGAAAGGGCAATGCCACCAGCTGTCATGGACTGTGGTTCCATTCACTTCAGTCTGGATCAAGACACACACATCCTGCACATCTCTTTCCCCAAGACCAATTTCCAATTGATAGGGACAGTGAGGAGCAACACACCACGGAGCAGCTGCAACCACATCCCTCCAGCAATCCTGGCCTAAATGTATTTACTGGCTTCATTTCTATCCCACCAGTCTACCCAATGGGGATCCAAAGGGACTCATTGTTTTCCTTTCCTCCATTTTATCCTTCTAACAAACTGTGAGGTAGGTTAGGCTGAGAGTGTGTGATGGGCTCAAGGTCACCTGGCAAGCTCTTATGGAAGAGTAAGGATTTAAACCTGAGTCTTCCAGATCCTAGTTTAACCACTACCCCACATTGGCCCTTTAATCCTAAAGCTGCACCATAGGTATGGTCTTGTAGTTTACAACACCAACCATAAAATCATCATGATTGTTAAGTCCGATGCTTAACAAAATAGTCGGAGAGTGATTTCAGCAAAACTCAGGTTTATTTCAGCTCGACGATCACTTCTCTAACATGGTACCATTTCTGATAGCCCAAACAGCTTTTCCATTGCAGCTGCTCGGTATTTAAACATTCCGGGCTAATGTAGCCACACCTACTATACAGTTATCAACCTATCAGGTTGAGCGAATAAGGACCAATCAGAATCTTTCCCGCTTATATACATTTGAACCTGATTGGACACGTTAGTCTTGAACTTCAATCCCTGTTCAAGACGAAGCTTAACATTGCTTCCTTATGAGATGTTTCACATTACATCTTAATGTATTCATGGCAGCTTCTGAATACATTACAAATCCCTCCCCCCTAAGCAAATACAGTCATGAACAACCATAATCGCTTAGGTAGGTAGGTGCACGGTGATTTCTCTGAGACCTTCTCGGTGGACTAGGCTCAGGGTACATTTCTGTCAGTGGCACTCCGTTTGACTCTGGGATCGCAGAGTCAGGAACACTTCCGTCCATTTCTACTGGTTCGAGAGTAGGGGTCTGCCCTGCCTCTGGAACAGTACTGATGCCCTCAGGCCCGTCAGTACTCACCTCCTGTGGAGGTCGGGGAAGGTCCTCGGGGTCTGGGGACTAAGCTGGCAGCGCGTTGGGATGGTCAGTTGCCCACCGCTGCCTCAACTGGTCTATGTGCCTACGCCACT
>NW_015173676.1:1348443-1348589 GCF_001447785.1 Gekko japonicus
AAATTGCATATGTAGATTCGGCCAATGAGAGGCATCCCATTCAAGGAGATAAAACCTATACACACTTAGAGTGATGTAGCACCCCCCAGTGTCCAGGCATACTAAGTCGGTCACTCCACAGAAACACCTTTTTGTCAATGACCATA
>NW_015173676.1:1348966-1355108 GCF_001447785.1 Gekko japonicus
CCCCGCATTGACTCAAAAAGGTGCAGGCAGCAGTGGGACTTTGGTTACTACTATTCGACTTCCCCCTCCCGCTGATTTCTCTTTTCTTTCTGGGCTGGTGTGTTTAGGGCTCATGTTTTCATTAGGTGTGTTAGCCATGGAAACATGCCTTCGAATCTGCTCTTAGGAACAGATCGGCCACAGATTATGCTCCTCATCACTCTGAACTCTCTAGACCTGCCATGGGATCGGAGTCTCATTTCTTGCCATCAAAAGCACCTAATCCACGTTCCTGACGCTTTGTGACAAGGTTCATTGCTGCAGAATGGAAAGGGCGGCGGGTTTGCGCCCAGTGAGGATAGGGAAGCCCGGGACAACTAATAAATGGCAGGGTTGCCTCCAAAGTGTCGCAGGGCCCCCCTCTCCCCCCCACCAAATCCAGCAGTCTGTCTCTTTCAGACACTGGCCCCCCTAGCAAAAGGTTTTTAGCTACGGGGCCACTTTGAGATAGGTTAGGCTGAGCATTAATAATTGTCTCGAGGTCCCCCAGTGAGTTTCATGAGGATGTGGTGATCTCAACCAGTGTTCCCTCTAAGCTGAGTCAGTGTGAACTAGCTCACAGTTTTTTAGCCTCCGGCTCACACATTTTTGTCTTAGCTCAGGAAGGGTGACTCCAGAGCAAACTAATTTATGCAGTAGGCAAATCGCTCACTCACAACTTTAATGCCAGTAGCTCACCAAGTAGAATTTTTGCTCACAAGACTTCACAGCTTAGAGGGAACATTGATCTCAACCCATGTCTCTTTCCTCATCCTCATCTGACTGTCTAAGCACTAGGGGTGGTCTTAGCCAATAGGGGCAGTTACCCTGGGCCCCACACTGTGGAGGGCAATGGATGGGGGGGGGGAGAAGAGCAGGCTCCCACCACCACTGCCAGTCATGCCCGCTCTATCCTGGGCTCAGGCAGGTGGCTCCACAGTGATGTCTACTCACATGTACTCTGTCAGTCTGGGGGCAACTTGCAGCTGCCCCATTTGGGGCTTAGGCAAGCAGCTCCTGCCTACATCCCATGAGGCGAGGAGGGCCACCCCTTGCTTGGACCAGTAGGGGTGTGATTTCAGCAGGGGAGACAGCAGTGATGTTGGGGTCCCATCCGGGAGCCCCACAATCACTAAGACTGCCCCTGCAAAGCACTACTGCACTACATTTGCACTCACATATGTCTTAAACGTCTTCCTTCCATCCACCCCCTCCATGTTGATTTAATTTTGCCTGTTTCTGGTTCTCTCTTCTCCAAATGCAATAAAATAAAATACTCAATATTTCAAATCAGTCTCATGTCCAGTGTTCCCTCTAAGCTAGCTCACAGTTTCTTAGCCTCCGGCTCACACATTTTTGTCTCAGCTTAGGAAGGATGGCTCCAGAGCAAACTAATTTATGCAGTAGCCAAATCGCTCACTCACAACTTTAATGCCAGTAGATCACAAAGTAGAATTTTTGCTCACAAGACTCCACAATTTTAGAAGGAGCATTACATGCCTATTTCACACTAACTTTCCTGCAGCACACAGGCACGGAATCTTGATAGCACTTGCTAGGAAAAACTGGAAACCTATTTGGGCATCCAGTGAATGCTTTCTTAGTTCCTGCACCTTGGGCTGAAGCTGCACTGTGGCTTCAACGGCTCAATAGGTGCTGCTGATTTTGTCAATCGGGGCATTCTTGGAAGCAGAAGAAAGCATGCAAAAAACGAGAACTTGAATCAAAGTCTGCAACTTTTTTGCACTAGACTCAGGGACAGTCTTAGCCAATGGTGAACAGAAGCAGCTACCCTAATCATCCAATAGGGGCAGCTGGGGGGGCAAACACCCATGGCCCCATCCCCAATGGAGGAGGGGCAAAAGAAAAAAGTGCTAGTTCCTCTTGCTGCCAGTCACAGCCATTTGTTCCAGGGCTTGGGCAACTGTCTTGTAGGAACGGCCATTTGCTACTAGCTATTGGGGGGGGGGGAATGTGCAGATCTGTCCTCGCAGAGGAGGGAGAGCTTGTACCTGAAGGCGGGCAGGGGGCCCCCTCTGCAACGTATCTGGCTGCTTCTTGCTCCTCATGGCCTGACTGAGGGCTGCTGGGAGCAGTGGGCGAGGCTTGTTGCATGTGCCTGCCCCCTGGGCTCCTTACTGCCAGAGTTCCGCTCCTGTGCGCTCCTGAAGGAAATGACTCCTGCTTATCACTCAGTTGCTATGCATCTTGACTCCAATTAGCCCTTTGTGGCAAGTACCGCCCCCCCCCACTCTCTACCTATATGTATTGGTTGGCAAAGTCTGTTTCAATATACCATGCACATGAAAACTTATACCAAGAATTAAACCTTGTTGGTCTTAAAGGTGCCACTGGACTCCAACTTTGTACTGTGAAGTTAAAATATTAGAGCTATTCTATTTATGGTCTGGTGTCTATTTTGTATTTTATCAGGTTTTTGAAGAACTCCACACGCTGGACCTTCCAAAGACTGTTTTGCACATTGTAAGCAGTGCTAGAAAGCAGAATCATGAGCGCACTTACCAGTTCTCGTGACAAGCAAAGCAGTCCCGTATCTTCTCCATCTTTCTTCCATACCTTGAATCTCCCTTGAAGATGCTTGCCGTAACTTCTGTAGTGGGCTTTGAGCTCCAGAATTAGAAGTACATATCTTCATTAGCAGTGCATGAGTAAAAGGCATGGGGGCAGGGTCCTTTCCAGGCCTGTTTTGGCCACTGAGTGTGGACTGATTGGAGCCAGGCCTGGGGCTAGAGTTGCTAGCTCCAGATTGGGAAATTCCTGGAGATTTTGTGGTGAAGTTTCAGGAGTGCAGGGTTTGGTGAGGGGAGAGGCCTCAGCATGGTATAATGCCACAGGGTCCAGCCATTTTCTCCAGGGGGACAGATCTCTGTTGTCCAGAGTTCAGTTGTAATTCTGGTGGAATCTCCAGGTCCCACCTGGAGGCTGGCAACCTTAGGCCTGGCGGCAACCTCTGGCTGCTTGCTTCTGTCCAACAGCAGCCATCCTATGGGAGCCAGTGTGTGCCAGCTGCTGTGGATCTTGTTAGGCTGAGGGGCCGCGTCTATGAGGATTTGACTGATGGTTCTCTCTACTGTCTAAGAGGGAAGGAACTGAGTATGGAGGTTACTGCACTACTTTGGATTTTATTATTACTTACATGGTCATCACAGTAGAAATTTATTCTGACCTTTTCCAGCAATATTTGATTAAAATAGTGACGCTCATATCAATAGGCTGAAAACAACACTAAATAGTTATACATAAAAAACCCTTTTTATTATTACACCTTATCAATTTAATTGCGTATTTTACTTCATTATTATTGTGTTTTAATTTTGTACTTGTAGAATTACATGTGTCTTGTATTCTGTAAGACCTGAGGAAGGCATCAGAAACGAGTTAACCCCGGTTCTCTTGCAGTTTCCTTGCATCTTCATTTCTGTCTAGACTTCTGTGTTGACTCATAACCCTGCAGGGCAAATGTTGTAATTTTTTGGATAATTTTTGGATGCTTTGTATCAAATTTACATGGTAATTATTGTAGTGATATTATAATAAATTAGCATTAAAATTATAAATATCATACATATTTGATTGGTTAAAATATGAATACATCAAATTAGAAAAACCAGTTTTAAAGTTGATATAAGATTATACTGTTGTCATTGTCAATTACATGGTGCTTCAGTGTTATTATCTCTAATCTCCAGGTGAGGTCTGGAGATCACCCAGAATTACAACTGATCTCCAAATGACAGATATCCGTTCCCTTGGAGAAAATGGCTGCTTTGGAGGGTGGGGTCTATGGCCTTATACCCAGCTGAGGTCACTTCCCTCCTCAAACCTCATCCTTCCAAGGGTCCTCCCCCAAATCTCCAGGAATTTTTCAACCTGTAGCTGGCAACCCTAAGGGGAACTGATCTCAGTAGTTGGGAGATCGGTTGTGATTCCTGGAGTGCCACCTCTACTGCTGGAGGGGGGAAGCAGGCAGGAGGCCAGGAGAGTGATGGGGGGCAGACAGAGTGATGGCATGGGAGACAAAAAGAAAAAAAGAGGAGGAGGAACCCCCTGTGAGATAGGTGGGGCTGAGAGAGCTCTGACAGAAACTGCTCTTTCAAGAACAGCTCTGACAAAACTATGGCTTGCCCAAGGTCATCCAACAGCTGCGAGTGGAGGAGTGGGGAATCAAACCCGGTTCTGCCAGATTAGAGCCTGCACACTTAACCACTACACCAAACTGAGGTGGGGAGGCAGAAAAAGAGAGAGTTATGGGGTGACCATATAGGGCTTTAAAGGTAAGAACCAGCACCTTGAACCAAATTCGGTATGCTATAGGCAGCCAGTGCAGTACTTTCAGTGCAGGTTGGATGTGTTCCCACATAGGGAGACACAACAACAGCCTGGCCACTGCATTCTGCACCTTCTGGATTTGGGACAAGGGCAGCCCCATGTAGAGAGCATTAGAGTAATCCAGTCTCGAGGTGACCATTGTGTGGATCACTGTTGCCAGGTCATTGCGTTCAAGGAAGGGAACCAACTGCCTAATCAGCCGCAGATGGTAAACGTCTGACTTCACAGTGGCTGCTACCTGGGCCTTCATCCTTAAGGAAGCATCCAGGAGTACTCCCAAGCTCCTAACCTCCGGCGCTGGCACCACCAGTGCCCCATCGAAGGTCAGGAGTGGGATCCCTAACTTTGGATTGCTCCAACTCAAGCACAGGACCTCCATCGGATTCAATTTCAGTTGACTCAGTCTTAAGTCAACCAGCCACAGCTTTCAACGCCAGGTCCAGATCTTCTGGACTAGAATCTGAATGGCCCTCCAATAGCAGATAGAGCTGGGTGTCATCCGCATATTGGTGACAACCCAGTCCGTGACTCTGGGCAATCTGGGCAAGGGGGCGCATATAGATGTTAAATAACATCAGGGAGAGCACCACTCCTTGGGGCACTCCACAAATCAACGGGTGCCTTCTGGACAGCTGTTCCCCAACGGCCACCCTTTGTCCCTGAACCTGAAGGAATGAGGAGAGCCACTGCAGGGCAAACCCCTGAATCCCAGTGTCAGCGAGGTGGTGGATCAGTAGTTGGCGGTCAACCATGTGAGACACTGCCAACAGGTCTAACATCAACAACACTGCCAAACCGCCCGATCCACATGCCTCCGGAGGTCGTCTGTGAGGGTTACCAGTACCGTCTCCATCCCTCCATACCTGTCATCCAAAAAGCCCTGCAGCTGAATCATCACCCACCTCTCAATTAGTTTGCCCAGATAGGGCAAATTGGATACCGGCTGGAGTTAGCCAATTTGGCCAGATCCAAAGATGACGTTTTTAGGAGAGGGCGGACCACTGCCTCCTTTAGTGTACTAGGGAACAGTCCCTCTGAGAGGGACTTGCTGATGATCTCCCTTAGTGCACCTCATAACCCGTTGTGGCCAGCTTTAATTAGCCACGATGGGCATGGATCCAGGCTACAAGTGGTCGGGCAAACAGATGAGAGCAATTTGTCAACCTCCTCTACGCTGAGTGGCCTGAAATAGTCCAAAACTTGACAAGAAGATGCACATGGAGCCTCGAGTTCCCTTACTGTCTCAACTGTGGCGGGGAGGTCATGGTGGAGTGACAAGACTTTATCTGCGAAATAGCTTGCAAAAGCCTCACAGCAAATCTCCAATTCCTTATCATTTGGTCTGCCCTATGACAGAGTAGTAATAGACTGGATTGTTCTAAATAATTGGGCTGGGCAGACATGGTGGAGTGACAAGACTTTATCTGCGAAATAGCTTGCAAAAGCCTCACAGCAAATCTCCAATTCCTTATCATTTGGTCTGCCCTATGACAGAGTAGTAATAGACTGGATTGTTCTAAATAATTGGGCTGGGCAGGAGCTTGCAGACGCAATCATGACTGCATAGCAGGGGTCATTTCGTAGAAAAAGAGTTCCAGGAGCTCATTAGCATAACTTATTAGCATATGCCACACCCCCTGACATCACCAGAAGTGTGCACCAGCCCCTCTGACAGGCAGAAGCACCTGGGATCCATTCTTTCCCCCCTCTCCCTTCCCTTCGCCTCCAAGTTGGGCGAAGGAAAAGGGGAGGGGGAGGATCTCAGGCGCTTCTT
>NW_015173676.1:1356316-1378254 GCF_001447785.1 Gekko japonicus
TTTGCCCCTACAAATCCAAGGCCACCACCCCGGGGCTCAGGGAGGAAAGGGAATGTTTCGCCCCCCACGCCCCCCACGCGGGCGTCGCAGCTGCCACTGAGAACAGCAATGGTGGCCATAACTTTTTAGAGCCCCTCTCGAGAGCTGGGGGAGCCAGAATGGCCTCTCGCATGTGATGTCTGAGCCGATACGAGGCCAAGGCCACCACCCCAGGGCTCAGGGAGGCAAGGGTTTCACCCCACCAGTCCCCCCGAGCCCAGGCATCGCAGCTGCCACCGATAACAGTGATGGTGGCCATAACTTTTTAAAGAGCCCCTCCTGAGAGCTGAGGGAGCCAGAATGGCCTCTCGCGTGTGATGTCCGAGCGGCAATGTCACTCAGACATCACACGTGAGAGGTGGAATTTGCCCCTATGAGTCCAAGGCCACCACCCCGGGGATCAGGGAGGCAAGGGAACGTTTCGCCCCGCCCCTCCCCCCGCGTGGACGTCGCAGCTGCTGCCGAGAACAGTGACGGCGGCCATAACTTTTTAAAGAGCCCCTCCCGAGAGTTGGGGGAGCCAGAATGACCTCTCGCGTGTTCACACGCAAGAGGTGGAATTTGCCCCTACAAGTCCAAGGCCACCACCCTGGGGCTCAGGGAGGCAAGGGAACGTTTTGCCCCGCCCCTCCCCTCCCACGCAGGCGTCGCAGCTGCTGCCGAGCTGGGGGAGCCAGAATGACACGGCTGCCAAGTGGGTCCGAGGCACTGTCCACTGGTCTATCCAGCGCTAGGCTGGTGCTGAACATCGGGGGGGGGGATATGCTGCAAGCCCCACTGAAGCAGGAAAGAAAGTCACTTACAAGTCTAGGTCCTTTGTTCTCGCATCTCAATGCAGTGAATGGAACCATCCCAGAGTTAGTAACTCACGGAGAATCTGCAGATGTAATGTTCCCCAGTGGGGCCTCTAGCACTAAGCACTGCTCTCATCGCCATCCTGGTTTGTGTATTGTGTATTCAGAGTCAACATTGTCCATATAGCAAAATGGGTGTCCCTTATCTTAAATCACCAGCCCAAAGTGGAACATTTGTGAAAACATCAGCCTCATGAACAATGAAAGCACTTCAAGGGGGAACTCTCTCTATAGTTCTTTGCTCCCCAGATACTGCAGCATTTCAGAACACTCATGTGGACACTCAGTTAGCAGACATTCAAGCTCCTGCCTCTCCAGTCTTTTGCAGCTCAGACATTGATACTATAGAAGAGGTAGATGGCTGTGTAGGATGGCTTACAGGTGCCCAGAACTGCTATAGCTTGGAGCAGGTCACAGCTGCCAGATGCATACTGAGCTGCCTCACCCTTGATAGAATGTTTTTCCTCAGGAGTGTTGACTGGAGCTAAATTTTCATCTTCCTGTGGTTTGTTGTTGGCTGCCAGCTGAGGTTCACACCCAAATCTATAGCATCTTGATTGTTATGCCAGTGTATAAGCAATTTCCCCAACTTAATGCAACCCAATCCCCACATGGCAGTTGCCAGCCAGGATCTAAATGCAGAAGAACAAGTTTTTTTCCTGGCTCCTTGAGTGTTCAATGAATGTAGGGCTCATGACTTGGATGTATTCGTGAAATCCCAACCTTTCCTCCCTTTTTGCTTCCTGGATGGGGAGACTGAACCATTCTAGGCCGAATGCCCAGCTGTTTCTCCTGGGACCAGCAGAGAAGAGCTTGGAGGACAGTTATATCCACCTATTTTAGTGAACCTTAGCACCACCAGCCTTATACAACCTCTGGGCAAATAAAGTCAGCTGGAGATGACATGTAGAAGCCAACTGGAAGAGAACAGCAAACTGGGCTGCTCCAGATTCCACCTTGCAAAAATTGGGCCAGCATATAAAAGTTTCCTTCACATGCACTATACATGCCTACAGAGGACAACTTCACTTACTAATTCAGTTATAAATGGTAATGACTGAAATGCTTGATTAAATGTCATTCATATGCTTCACCACTAGTCAAAATGAGTTTGCACCCTCAAGGACCCTGGTATAAGAAGAGTGCATCATAGAATGTGCACAGGGATGATCAAGAACTCAAATGTTTATCCAATAGAGAAGAAGATTATGTCAAATAAGTTGTGCCAGAGATATCCCACCCCAATAATATAATGTCATGTGGCACTGCGGAGCGCCATGATAACATCTGATTTTGAGCTGTGTAAGCATCACAGTCTACTTTGGTCCACTGCTTATAGGCAAACTAGCATGTATCTGCTCAGGGTGAATGCTGCTTGCAAGGTTCCTATGTAGTGAATGGGTGTAATCAAGGATTGGTCTGGTTGTACCAGCTCTCTTCTTTGAACTAGACAGTCCTGTGGTGATGTCCAACACACCATGAGTATGCTAACCAACTTTCATGCTGGCTTCTGACTCAAGTAACTGCCACCAGTTTACTGCACACATAATTCCAAGCAAGTAAGGATACAGGTATATAATACAGATATATCTGGAACTGAGAGCACAGAGCTTGATATTCCCCATTTTTACATAACATGAGGCTCTCTACTTGCACTGTCTCCTTATGACCATTATTTATGTAGAAATTAGGAGAATTGAGGTTTATCTGGGTTAAAGCGAAAACTTCTGGATATCTGAATGCACACAAAGCTGCCTTATACTGAATCAGACCCTTGGTCCATCAAAGTCAGTTTTGGCTACTCAGACTGGCAGCTGCCCTCCAAGGTCTCAGGCTGAGGGCTTTCACATTACCTAATTCCAGCGCCACTCCCCACTCAGTTGCATTTCAATCAGAATACCTCTCTCTCTTCTTTCTCCACCCTCTTTCCATACAAAGGGAAGGCCACAGGCAAAGATCTTCTGTCATACCTAGAGAGCCCTGAGCTCTCAGCCTGCCTCCGTTAGCCAGGCCTGGCAGCAATTTAAAGGGACACAGTAGGGCAGGACCAAACTGTCAGAATAGTTCCAGTCCTGGGCATTTTGTGAGAGGTGCTGGGAAACCATGCAGTCAGTCAGTCAGTCATACCTTTTATTGGCATACTCGGACATAGTACAAGATAGGAACAAACAAAATATACAGTTCAAGATTAAGAACAAATATATACAAAATTCATGGTGAGACATGCCCCTCATAAATTTTAATAGACTCCTCCAGGAATTTAGCTCTTGTGATTTCTATTTCATTATCTTTTAATAAACCACAATAGTCAATCCATTTACCAGATTACAGGGAGGGAGAGAGAGATTACCAAACAGTTCCCTCCTGGGATTAGAATATAGTTGGCAGTCCAGCAATATATGTTGGATGGAATCTGGAATATTTGCCCCACAAGATCAGACTCTCTCACTATATGGAATTTGGAGGAATCTACCATAAACAACGTTTGAAGGAAAGGAATTCATCCACCCAACATAAATGCTCTCCTTTTGGGGGGGCTTTCAAGATCACACAAATAGTTGGCCATTTCTCCAGTGGGTTGAGCAAGACCAAGCGCAGCAGGCAAGCATATATAATATTGAACAGGACATAACTTAGTAAATTCTAAATCAAGGAGCCTCTGTTTAATTAGTCTAAAATTATAGGATTCATCAGATAGGAAGAGGTCTTCCATTGCAATTCCTATGTGTTTAAATTTATCTGTAATCCTGCCCAACCATACAGCATTATAAGCGTCTTTTTTAAGATAGCTAAGCAAGCTATCCGATTCTGCCCTATAATAAATCTGAAGCCAATATTTAAAGTTTAGGCTCCATGCTTTGGTTTCTATTAGGTGCAAACCTGTTTCCGCACAAATTGTAGTATAAGGTACACATTTAGGCACTCCAAGAAGCTGACGCAAGAATATGGCCTGAATATTTTCTATTTTCTGATTCAGAGCATTAATCCACACAGGAATACCATAGAGTATTTGAGATAGAGTTTTAGCCTGAAAAACTTTGCTTGCTGCAGGGAAATATTGATTGCCTTTATGGTAGTAAAAATGTTTAATCTGAGAGGAAGAGAAATTATTCTGTTACGATGAACTACCCATTTAAGATTGTAATTGAACATTAGGCCTAGATATTTATAACATTTGGTTGGTTCAATTTCTTGATTACCAATCTACCATTTTTGTAGGCGCCAACTTTTAGAGAAAACTACAACCTTAGATTTAGAATAGTTAATAGAGAATGAATTTAGATGGCAGTAGTTATCCAAGGCTTTCCGATATCTCTGTAATCCCACTCTTGTGTGGGAAAGAATGGTTGTATCATCAGCATACAATAATAGTGGAACTGGGAGTTCATTTAGCTTGGGGCCTTACCAGCTCTTAAACCCTCTATTAGTTCAATAATTCCATCAGGCTTGACTGGAGGCCAAGCAGGGAGATCGAAAAGTATACAATCTTCTGAATTGGTAATAGAAGGGATGTCTGGGGCCTGAAAGACAATTCCAAACAGGGATTCATTGGCGGAAGCAGAGTCGGTTATGATTGTTCTCAATTCATTAAACTTGTCAGAGTTGAAGAGAACATTAAAATCATTTTCTTGGGATATATTCCACCTTAACCTCTTCAGGAGTTCATTAGAAGCATTCTTACTTAGAGGGGACATGGAGATATCTTCCTTCTGATTTGTTTTCAAAGAAAAAATTAAAGGGAGATGGTCACTTTCAGTGCGTAATTCTATGGCAGCACATATACTAAAATCGGAAACCATGCATTTGCGGAAGCTGGTGCTTCTCCTGCACTGGCTCAGCTCACCTTCTCCATGTCCTGGGGGTCTGTGCTGTCACCCAGCCTGCAAGAGCCACCTGCCAGCCTTGAGTCAGGAAGGCCCTGAGCTGCAGAGTTTCTGCAGATGGCCTCTGTCTCCTGAGCAACAGAATGTGGCCCATTCAGGACCTCATGGCTGGGTTACCAATGCCCAAGAAAGCCAGGAGGCTCTGGATTCCTGTCCAGATGGCATTTGGGTACCCCTGCACCCTGGGGGAAAGGATCAGAGGATTTAATTCACAGAGAACAGGGTAATCTTAAACAACAGGAGGCAGTATTCAAGAAAAACATAAGACCTGTCAAAATTAGGTGCACAAAAATAAAGGAAGCATAAAGACATTTCCCTAATCTAGTTTGGATGCTGAAGGCTAAAGAACAAGGCAAGATTTGGGAAACAGTTACCAATTAAAACATACTAAAGCATACCCAGGCATGCTTAGTTATTTATATCCTGGAAAATAAAGCAAGCTTCTGGTTCTCTGGCATCCACCAGGTATGCAAGGCAGAACATAAAAGGCACCCAGAAGCATGTCTTTTAATGTTTTTTGGGTTTTTTTAAGAGAGCGATTTAGGGTAAGAGAACATAATAAACTGTAAGGTTATGAGCCCATTAAGAGAGTTTCAGTTATTTCGAACTGGAACAAAAACTTATTTTAACATCAAAATTTGATTCGATTCCAACCAGCAGCCAGATGATAGAGAAACAGGTTGGATCCCTAAGATTCCCACAAAACCCTAGCTGACAGGAAATAGTACATTGAACAGAATAATGATCAAGGTACAACTGTGAATGACAATGATATTACAAAAGAGTCTTTGGCAGGGGCAGATTAACCATTAAACAGATTAAGCATGTGTTTAGGGCACCAGGGCCAAAGGGGGCACTACAAAGTTGGGAGAAGGGTGAAAAGAACTTTATGTAGTCCAAGCTTGGCTTAGTTTGTACAGTATATTGTTTTAGCATATGAATAAATTTTTGTATTGCTGCAACCTGCATTGTATATCTGGTCAGACAGGTCAACAACTAAAATGGACTGGGTCAGTCTGGAAAGGAGGGGGGCACCAAGATTGGTCAGTGTTTAGGGCACGAGTGAGCCTTAATCCGCCCCTGGTCTTTGGGTACAGAATGCATAACAGTACTCCTATCAAGTCTGCTAATATACAGACTAGGCTCAAGTATGTTCTGTTCACAGAGTGCTTCTGATCCCCAGAGAAAGATCCATGCAGAAGCACCCTCAGGGCAATTAACACTTGAACATCGCTGAACGTCCCTGTTACATACTCTTTCTGTGTCTCAGGTTTAAATTATTCTTAAAGGTAAAGGTAAAGGTTCCCTTGCTCGAAAGCCAGTCGAGTCCGACTCTAGGCTTGCAGTGCTAATCTCCGTTTCAAAGCCGAAGAGCCAGCGCTGTCCGAAGACGGTTCCGTGGTCATGTGGCCGGCATGACTAAACACCAAGGCGCACGGAACGCTGTTACCTTCCCACCGAAGTGGTACCTATTTATCTACTTGCAATTTCTTGCTTTCGAACTGCTAGGTTGGCAGGAGCTGGAACCAGAGACGGGAGCTCACTCCGTCATGCGGCAACCTGGGTCTCGAACTGCTGAACTACTGACCTTCCACAGCCTGCAGTTCAGCGTCTTAGCCACTTGAGCCACTGCAGCTCCTTTAAATTATTCTTACTACTCCCTAAAATCAGCCAGCACTGAAAGGGACAGAACAAGCTTACCGTACAAGAGTTTCATAATGCAGTCCCTGTTTTGTAAGCTTCTATGAGAAAAGACTAGAAGAGCCATGCATATCAAAGTAATTGGCATATGGACCTGTAGCCTCATTCAGATAACTATCTGATGTGGTCACAGCATTGGATGCTAGTCATTGTGCCAGGCTCAGCTGTCACCCTCATTTCTGATGCCCACTCATGCCTGCTGATAACTTTCCTATCAAGCTTTGATGC
The DNA here is from genome assembly GCF_001447785.1 of Gekko japonicus. NCBI lineage: Eukaryota > Metazoa > Chordata > Lepidosauria > Squamata > Gekkonidae > Gekko > Gekko japonicus. Next base: position 1,363,023 of record NW_015173676.1, read on the forward strand.
TGATCCTTTCCCCTCTGTTTCATTCAGCCCCACTGTTTGTCTTATCATGTCAACAGCAATGAGGGAAGAGGCTACTGGGTGGGCCTTGAATGGCTCCCGGGGTCATTTTAGAAGTATTGTACCACGTCTGTTTTACATATTAATGGTTATGTATATGTACAGAGGTGTAATTTTTCACATTGGATTTTATATATTCCAAATAACAATGGATCCTGTTGCAGGCTGTGGAAGGTCAGTAGTTCAGCAGTTCGAGATCCGAGTTGCCGCATGACGGAGTGAGCTCCTGTCTCTAGTTCCAGCTCCTGCCAACCTAGCAGTTCGAAAGCAAGAAATTGCAAGTAGATAGATAGGTACCACTTTGGTGGGAAGGTAACAGCGTCCCATGCGCCTTGGTGTTTAGTCATGCCGGCCACATGACCACGGAAACATCTTCGGACAGCGCTGGCTCTTCGGCTTTGAAACGGAGATGAGCACCGCAACCCTAGAGTCGAACTCGACTGGCTTTTGAGCAAGGGAAACTTTACCTTTACCTTTTTTAACCTTTTGCAGTAGATTATAGCCTCTGTATTACTTATTTGCACTATTCATTACAACATTTACATCCTGCCTTTCCTCATGGCTCAAGGCAATTTACAATACATAATTAAAACATCAAACAACAATAAAGCCCACAATCCCACCCATAACCTAATGAAAACAAATAAAGGCCAATGAAATACCAGTAACCTGCATTCCATCTGAAGCATTTGTATATATTTTGCCAAGAGCATAAGATAGTAGAAGTTAAATCATCAAATGTCAACTCATATTACTCTTCTCAGATTAACATAAGAGGAGACAGACAGAAGATTGGGATTGCATATTATAGAGAGCCAGTTCAATACAATCTTGGGTCTGCATGTTGTAGAAGCCTCTGGATGATGGTGGGGGTACCACAGAAAAGGCTTTACATACCTACAGATGAAGTATTCAATAAATGACTAAGATATTCAGTAACAACATAGCTGCACTTTCATGCACTCACTTGGGTGTGACATCAAGCCCTACGTATTAAAGCACAGTAAATGGTCATGTTGGAAGGACTTCAGAAAGAACTATCATCTACTTGATAATCTGAGGGAAGAGCTCACAGATCAAACCAACACATCAGATGAGAAGGAAACTGTGGTCCAGGTCACACGTGCCAGAAAACGCAGGGGGGAGGCGTGGCGATTTGCGCCGTCGCAATTTGACATGCCCCAACATGATCAGATGCGACAGCGTTGTTTCCATCGGCGGGTGTTTCCAGTGTGCTCCAACCAGGAAGCAGGGACTCGAGCGGAGCGCGCTGGAGCGATCACACTGACAGCGTCCGGCTGCAGCCCGTCGCAACCAGTTGACAGTGGATTTTCCCAGGTACTTCTAAACTCGGCTTCTTTGGCTGACTGCTACGGGTTGCTGACGGGTGTGGGACGCTGGCCAGATGTGTCCATTTGATCACACCAGTAAAATCTGGCCGGCATTTGTGAGTATCCCATGGCAAATTCTGTGTGTGATCAGGGCCTGTGAAGGAAACTTACTCCAAAACTGGAAAACCAGAACTGTTGCCAAGAAGAGATGCTCTTCATTTTCACTTAATGTGGGTGCACAATTAATTTATGATCTGGAGAAATGGGCATTCCAGATCTTCCAGCACCACCTCCAATAACAAACATGCTGCAAATTAGGCTTACAATCTGTTCCGATGTCTCTGAGTTCCTATTCCAGGTGTATGTTCGGAAGTAAACTTTTGCTTGTGCCAAATGCAGTGTATAATTCTGAAACACAAGTGCCACAAATCTGAATTACAGTATACATCAATGTATCAGCGCAGTGGACATTCTGCTTAATATGCATGATTATAGTTTAGGTCAAAGTGCCTATCACTGTTAAAGACTGGCAAGGGAATGAGTGTGCAGTTTCTTGCTTTACTTAGTACTTAGTAATATTTAAAAGGTTTACCATTACATTATGGTTTTAAGTTGCATATGTTTTATTTCAAATTTTCTTCACTAAATCCAATTGCTGTGTACATTCAAAAAGCTATACAATTACAACTTCTGAAACAGAAGTATACAGACAGTGTGTACATGACATACAGAGAAATCAAAATAATCAGTTGTAGTAGTTGCTTTGTTTTACAAATTGGGACAAAATTTCAAGCTTCGAAACCAACGTTTTCAGAATCAGCATGCCCAAAACAGATTGGGCTTTCAATGGTTACTTGCTATCCTGGGAGAGAAGAATGAAATACTGGTTTGTCCCAAGTGGTTCTTGACTTTAAAAATGCCTTTTTCAGACCCTTAGAAATATGTCTAGACTACATAACACTTTCTGGTGTTATGATTTAGTACAGAGTTAATCAGAACGTCCTTCCACAGGGCTAGAGAGCTGGTATTCAGGGTTCTTCATTGTCTCCAATGGGAATGTGTTTACTTACCTCAGCTATTTTGTTGGTGTACTATTGTGCAGGAACAGAGGGACCAAAAATGACCCCTGACTGAGCAAAGGATTTTGACTAGGTTCCATTCCTTCCTTGCCACACCTCCCGTGCCACTCATATTTTGGGTCTCCCAATGTGAGAGAACATTCAGCCTGTGCTGAAGGCATTGCACTGGCTACCAATACCATACCAAATTCACTTCAAGGTGCTGGTTCTTACCTTTAAAGCCCTTTATGATACCCGAGGGACCACCTTTCCCCACATGTTCCCCAGAGAGCACTGCGGTCAGGGTCCCAACATCAATTGACCTTCCCTCGACCCAAGGACGCCAGGCTGGCTACAACCCAGGCTAGGGCTTTCTCAGTGGCAGCTCCTCTCTGGTGGAATGAGCTCCCAGAGGAGATCAGGACCCTGCAGGACCTTATGCAGTTCTGCAGGGCCTGCAAGACGGAGCTCTTCCGCCAGGCTTTCAATTAGGAGCCGCCCCGAGAGAGAACCATGTTCCCTGAAGACATCAAAACAGCCTGTGCCAGCTGCACAATGTTAGACCTATGGGCTGACTGAGAGGATGGTACACTGAAGGTCGACTGCCATCTTTTATCATTAACTGTTAGTACCTTTTAATGTTATAATTGTTTTCTATTGTTTTAGGATTATCTAAATTATTTACTATGTGTTTTATTCTTTTGTAAGCTGCCCTGAGCTGGCCTTGACTGGGAGGGTAGGGTATAAATCGGATAATAAATAAATAAATAAATGCACTTTATTGATGATGATGAAGATGATGATGATGATAAAGCAAAACACATTGTGGAAGCAATTCTAGTATATACTTGATTACTAGTCTAATGTATCAGCTGGGGGGAATCCCAAAAACTATCCCAAAATAAAGGAATGATTATTTTCTTTCATAACCCCTTCCCTTGATTTGACAAAATGCCTTTGGCTTGGAAACGTTAACACTCAGGTTGTTCTATCCAGCACAGCTCAGGCTCCCCCTCACCTTGATACACCCAACTGGCCTCTGATAAATAGAACAGATTGGGCTTTCAATGGTTACTTGCTATCCTGGGAGAGAAAAATGAAATACTGGTTTGTCCCAATACTAAGATTAATCTAGAACAACTAACAGTTAGGGATGACAAAAACATATTAGGGCTCTGAAGAGGATTACAGAACATCATGGTCTAGTTGTTTGATGGGGCTTGACAATTTATCTCTTGATGAATCAACTGCCTTCATTGAACAGCACTGGGAGCGAGATTATGTTCAGTGATCATTTTATTTGTTTAGAATATTTATATCCCATCTTAGTCTTTAAAATAGACACTCAAGAAAACTTTGAACTGTGATGCCCACTTTATACCAGCAAGGGCTAGGTTTGAGTCCAGTAACATCTTAAGAGACTGACAAGATTTTCAGGGAGTCAAAGCTCCCTTATAATGCAAGTTATCACTGGATATTGCCCTCTTTAGCACAATCTTTGTCATTGGTCTATCTCCCAGTTCTTTGTATTTTCTTTGGCTTGGAAGCTTTCTGTCACAGGTCAGGCAGAGCCTGTGTGCATTCCTTGCAGGTAGCATGGGTCTAAATGTGAGAAGCTGAATCAAGGGTTCAGTTCCAGAGCCATGAAAGTTGTTACCAGAGCGTTGTTCAAGAGGTGTAGTCAGGCAGTCCAAGGGTTACTCATAAGCAGAGATCACAAAGCTGAGAAGTAAGGTCAAAAGCTGGTCCAGGAGTCACATGAGCAAGGCAAGGTCTGGTGCAGTCATCACCAATGCTCCCTCTAAGCTGTGGAGCCTTGTGGGCAAAAATTCTACTTTGTGAGCTCCTGGCATTAAAGTTGTGAGCGAGCGATTTGGCTACGGCTTAAATTAGTTAAATTTTCTGGAGCCCTCCTTCCTGAACAGAGACAAAAATGTCTGAGCCGGAGGCTAATAAACTGTGAGCTAGCTCACACTAACTCAGCTTAGAGGGAACACTGGTCATCACAGAGTCAACAATAGGATGACTTGTTGCTTCCACACCAATCAGCCTCCCTTGGCTGGTTTTTATTGGCATATGCCTAATGGTCATGCTCGCAACCAGCTGTTTGGGAGTAATCCTGCAACTACTTAAGCAGCTGGCATCGGTCCAGGAGGCATGCATTTTGCCATCTCTCCTTAGGGTTGCATCTTTGTCCCCAGCGGAGGACTTTGGGGGGCGTTCCAGGAGGGGGCGGGACATCCCCTACATGATGACATCATGATGGGGACACCCCGGCTCCAAGCCTCACCCCTGCGGGGATGGTCCTGCAGGCTGTGAGCTGCAACTGGAGGGCCCTGCGCGCTCAATCTCTGAGTGGCATTGCACGCGAGGCCCTCCGCCTGCGTGCACTTAAAGGGTTCCCTTTAAATGCACACAGCCCTCCGCCTGCGTTCACTTAAAGGGTTCCCTTTAAGTGCCCGCAGGCGGAGGGCCCCGCGTGCCTGATCGGGTGCGGGGCCTGCAGCCACCCCTCTCCCTCCTTTCTCTCAAGAGATAAGGGAGAGGGGTGGCTGCGGGTGCTGGGGCTTGGAGACGGGGCTTCCCCCACTGGCCGGCGGTGGGTTGAACCCCCAAAAAAGCTGGCAACCCCCGCCAAACTGGGGGGTCTGGCAACCCTATCTCTCTTGTAGTTTTGCTTGTAGCCTCTGTCTGTGACACTCAGTGGCCGTGGGTAATACAGGAGGGCTGGGAATGATTGACCGAGTTTCACCTGCTGAATCAGGGCTGGAGGGTCTTGGTGGCTCTGCACCAGCTGTTCGCTGTGAGTCCTGACAAGCCTGCAGTTGTCTTCCTGCTTGCTGGCTTCTGCTGACTTAGAGCTGGCTACACAGGGCTCCTCTTCTCCTCAGGAGTCCTCTTCTCCTGAGGATTTCTCACTGAGCACTGGCTGACCCACAGCGCTTTCACATTCAGGTTGGTTCACCTAGCACAGCCCACTCCAATACAAGACCACTTTGCATTTTCCATGCCACATACGGACACGGCAACTATTTCCTGATTGCCCTGGATTAAACCCAGTCATCTTCATTTGGCCAGTGTCTCTTATCAGACATCTAGCCTAGAATTACAAGCACAATGATAGGGAATCTCCTCGTAAGAACATAAGATCAGACCAGTGGTCCATCTAATCCAGCATCTTGTCTCATACAATAGCCAATCAATTGCCCCGGCAGGCTAACCAATAGGCACAGGGCCTAAGGGCTACCCCTGATATTGCCTCCTCCTCACACTCTCCTATCGCATCCTTTCCAGGTTATTGGTGCTAATGGACCTTAAGCCTCCCTAGGGTTGTCAGGTCTCCCCTGGTCATTGGTGGGAGATGGACGGGTAAGGTTGCTAGATCCTGGTGGGGAAACCTCTGGGGATTTGGGGATGGAACCTGAGGAGGACAGGGACCTCAGTGGGGTATAATGTCACAGAGTCCACCCTTCAAAGCATCAATTTTCTCCAGGGGAACTGATCTCTAGTCTGGAGATGAGCTGCAGTTCTGGGGGATCCCCAGTTCCAACCTGGAGGTTGGCATCCCTAAACCTCCCTGTTGAACAGTCCTTAAAGGTACTGGAACATTAACATCTATTTGTGCTGGTTTAGCCTACCCTGCTGGGAATCCCCATTTTGTCCACTCTTCTAGCCTCCTGGTATGTAGGGCCAAAGACAGTGGCCCTTCTAGGCTTAACAAACATTTCCACTGCCTCCTGTCTCTTATCGCTTTTTTATATTTTCAGTTTAATCTCCTTATTACTGAATTGCCTACAAAGATGCTCAGGTCTTTCCTGATGATTGGCTCTGATTAATTTAGGACCCAGTGATGCGCACGAGTGGTTCTGATTATGCTCTCCAAATGTGCATTTACTCAGTGTACGTTAACACTGAACTGCATTTGTCAGCATGTAGCTCATTTGCCGAGCTGGGCTAAGCTCCTCTGAAATGCCCTCACAGAAGCTGAGTCCCTGCTTGATTTCTTTCAGCTCTTTTTCATTATCTGCCCAGCTTGGTCACACTCATTTCTGGATCACAATATTGCCCAGTTCCAAACTGTCGAGTTTTACTCAGGCACCCATGAAAATGGCCCTGCCCTCTTGCAGCTTGAAAGGATCTGTGATCATATATTTGCTCAATGTTCCGAAACTCCTTGGAATAATTCTTTAAAGGGCATCTAGTTTAGATATGGCCATCACCACATTACCTTTTGTGATCCTGTAGGAAAAGATTCTACTATTCTCTCAGTCACAATGTTTTATGCAGTGACCATATCGGCCAGTGCCCTTCACCCCATCCTGCTCATCAGGGTATCTTTGAGTCCTGGTTTTACCCTGATTCCTAATTTTAGGGCTCTGTGGGGTATAATTCTCACATACCAATATAAACTTGTTAGAAGAAGACAAAACCTTTTCCTTTCAATTTTATTTATTTATTTAAAACATTTTTATAATGGCTTTCCACTCTATCCGAGTCCCCAAGGCAGCACACATAAAACATTAGAACAGGGGTGTCAAACTCATTTGTTATGAGGGCCAGATCTGACATAAATATAAATGGGACTTTGCCAGGTGGGACCATGTGTGTCATAAAATGTAATGCCGGGTAGCAGAGAAATAAACTTTATAAAGGACACTGAAAAACACAATTAAAGATATTATTTTTTAACTTAAAATACAAACATACTTAAAACAGTAACACCATTGTGATATTTTGTTTATTTAGCCAGCTTGGTGTAGTGGTTAAGTGTGCGGACTCTAATCTGGGAGAACCAGGTTTGATTCCCCACTCCTCCACTTGCACCTGCTGATGTGACCTTGGGTCAGTCACAAGCTCTGGCACAGCAGTTCCTGAAAGAGCAGTTTGTGTCAGAGTTCTCTCAGCCCCACCTACCTCACAGGGTGTCTGTTGTGGGTAGGGGAAGAGAAAGGAGTTTTTAAACCACTCTGAGACTCCAAGTGAAGGGCAGGGTATCTTCTTCTTCTTCTTCTTCTTCTTCTTCTTCTTCTTCTGACACTTCCCAAACCTCCCCCCCCATATCCACCCTTTAAAAATGCCTGCCTAAAATGGAGAGGCAAGGGAATAGTGGGATTTGGCAATGCAATTTTTTAAATAAAACATCAAGAAAAAGCACAAGAATCACAGCAGAAACTAAAAAGATAAACTAAAAAATATAAAATGCTCTGAGCCTAGGAAAACATGAAATGGCTGGGCATTGCAAGCTTCTCTCCCCCCAGGTCTACTCAGAGTGGCAGTGGCTTTCCAGGGTCTCAGTTTTTTTACAGGGTGGTTTGGGATAATAATTTGGGGGATATACTAAAAGGAATGACAGGATTGCCCATTGGAAACAATGAGAGAAGTTTGAAGGCCCATTGGAGTTAATGGGAGCTAAGAATGCCAATTGACTTGCATGGGCTCCCTTGAAATACATTGCAGCATGAAAAAAGGTGCAAAGAAAATGCAGAATGGATTTTCCATTAAGGTCTCTGGGCCCAGATAGACTACTCTGGAAATGGAAAATCCTTTCCACAGTTTCTGTGCAACTTTTTTTGTGCTGCAGTATATTTCAGTGGAGCCCAGAGGAGCTTCTGGCCAAGCCAGTGAAGATGAGCTGGGAAGTTTGGCAGCCCTGCCCTCTGCTTCCTGCACTCAGCTTGAGCTCAGAAGGGTGAGGACAGGCAGGGGAGAGGGAAGGTGAAGAGAGTTACGGGCTGGATTAAAGCCCTGGGCAGGCCTATCCTGGCCCACAGGCTGTAGGTTTGACACCCCTGCATTAGAATGATTAAAAACAACATTAAAATTATAAAATGATTCAATAAAAACACATCAAAATAACACTAGCATTATGGAGGAAGGCCAATTACCACTATTGGCGGAGGACATTGATAGAGGGAGACGATGAATCTTGCTGGGGAGGAAGTTCCAAAGTTTTGGTGCCATGATGGAGAAGACCCTTTCTTGGGGTCACCATCTGCCTAGCCCCAAATGGCAGGGGCAACTGAAGCAGGGCCTCTGAAGATGACCAGAGTGAGTGGATAGGTTCATATGAGAAAAGGACATCATTCAGGTATGCTGGCCCCAAACCCTATAAGTCTTTAAAGATCAATTCCAGCACCTTGAATTGAGCCTGGAAGCAAACTGGAAGTCAGCGCAGATGGAACAAGAGTAGAGTGATATGGTCTCTACCATCCACTCCAGTCAACACTCTGACCACAGCATTCTGTACAAACTGCAGCTTCCGGACAGTCTTCAAGGGTAGGCCCATGTAGAGTGCATTGGTGTAATCTAATCTAGATGTTACCAAGTCATGCACCACAGTGGCAAGTTCTTCCTGGGAAGGTTCACAGGTGGCTCACCCTGACCACTGCTGCCACTTGTTTATGCAACAGGAGGCCTGAGTCCAGGATCACTCCCAAGCTATGAACCTGCTCCTCTAGGGGAAGCGCAACCTAGGATTGCCAGCTTTGAACTAAGAAATACCTGGAGATTTTGTGGGTGGAGCCTGGGGAAAGCAGGGTTCGGGAGGGGAGGGACCTCAGTGGGGTATAATGCCGTAGAGTCTACCTTCCGAAGCAGCCATTTTTTCCCAGGGGGACTGATCTCTGTAATATGGAGATCAGCTGTAATGCTGGGAGATCTCCAGCCACCACCTGGAGGCTGGTAACCCTAATGCAATCCCATCTAGAACAGGGGATAACCTCTTCCCCAGGTCAGACCTTCCCTCTACCAGTAGCACCTTTAGCAGGGCCAGTGGCCTCTCTCAGTTCCCCGAAAGACTTGGGTAAGTAAGGTGTTGAATGGCTCATCTCTCCAATCAGAGAAGACAAAGGATGAGCAAGAACTCTTGTTCATGTAGACATCTCGTGTCTTGACTACTGCAACCTTCTCCTCTCTCACCTTCCATCATCTCATCTCAAGCTTCTCACTCTATCTTTTGGCACCAAGCTCATTCACGTTTATGTTAGTCCCTTCCTTAATTGACACTCCTGGATACAACATAGACACTCCTCACTTATCTTCAAAGCCCTCCAGGGGTCTGATCTCTTTTCATAATCTCTGCCCATGAGCTTTCTTTGCTCCTGCAGCTCCACTACCCTCTTGCCATCAGAAACCTTGCTGCTCCCCCCAATGACTCCACCCTTTCTCTCTTACTGTCTTTTATGGCTGGAATCCCCTGCCAAAAAGATGTTGTCTCTTTCTCATCCTTAACCCCCCCCCTTCCTGTGACACTTTTGTCAGGACCTCTTAGGCCACCCCCTAAGCATATGGAACTGACATGAACACACGGCTTTCCCCTGTTTATCCTTGTCTCCATCTCCCTCCATCTATTGGCTCCTCTGTGCTTACCCTGATGGGTTAACCTGATTTAACTTATTGTGAACAGGTTAACTTCAAAAAAGTTAACTTGCTGCAGCTCCAAGCCCAGGTAAGAGGGAGAAGAAGAGAGGTCCTATATAAAATGAAACAGAAGGCAAGCCATGGCCAAAAGAGGCTCAACAACTAACCAATGAGAGGGTGGGGCCAACTCCAAGTGTACCTGAGAGTATTCTCTCAACCCTTTCCCTCCCTCTTGCATGCAGAGTTACAATATCAAACACCCCTTCTTAACGTCGTGTGAAAGAGTTCTCAAGTCTCAACATATCTCATAGTTTGTCAAATCTGTTTCTTGACAGAGGCTTGGTCAGGATGTCAGCCACCATCTCTTCTGTTGAACAGTACTCTCTTTCTATTATGCCCTTCTCAGTTAGGCCACACACTAAGTGAAACTTCACACCAATGTGCTTAGTGCATGCAGCCATTTTCTCTGATTGAGAAATCTTAATGCAGTTCTGGTTGTCTTCTTTAAGTTGAATTGGCTTTTGCTCATCAACTCCAAAGTCCTGTGGTAACTGACCTAGCCACATCAGCTCTTTGCATGCTTCAGCAGATGCTATACATTCAGACTCTGTGGAAGACAAACTTAATGTAGTTTGGTTTCTACTGGCCCAGGAGATTGGTCTACTTCCATACAGGAACAAGTACCCACTTGTGGATTTATAGTCTCAGCTGTCTCCTGCCCAATCTGCATCCATGTAACCAACTAATTTTGGATTACTGGTGGATGGCAATTTTAGTTTCAAATCTAAAGATTCTTTTAGATATCTAGCCACCAATGTTCCCTGTAAGCTATGGAGTCCTGTGAGCAAAAATTCTACTCTGTGATCTACTGGCATTAAAGCTGTGAGTGAGCGATTTGGCTGCTGCATGAATGAGTTTGCTCTGGAGTCATCCTTCCTGAGCAAAGGCAAAAATGTGTGAGCCAGAGGCTAAAAAACTGTGAGCTAGCTCACACTAACTCAGCTTAGAGGGAACACTGCTAGCCACCCTTTTTACTGCAACCCACTCTTTCTTGCTAGGTGCACTTGCCATTCTACTAAGGATCCCAACACTAGCTGCAATATTGGGTCTGCTAATGAGGCTTAGGTATAGAATCTTCGCTATGGTATTTCTGTACTGATGGTCTTTAGGTAAAGGTTCACTAATTTTGGTGTTCTTAAGAAAGTGAGTTTCCAAAGGCGTGACCACTGTGTGGGCATTTTCTAGAACTAATGTCTCTAAGATTTCAATTATTTTCTGTCTCTGGTTTAGGAGAAATGAACCATCTTCCTTCCTTTCAGTTTGTATGCAAAGGCAGTAGGAAACATCCCCTAGATCCTTAATTTCTAGTTCTCTGTTTAGGCACTCTGCCACGCTATTATAGTCCATTTGCCTGTCAGAATCAAGTCATCAACATACATGAGAATAAAAGCACAATATCCATCTTTGTATTTAGTGTACAGACATGAATCCACTTCTCCTTCCTTGAAGCCCTGAGCTATGAGCATTGTATGTAATTTTTTGTTACAGGCACGTGCTGCCTGTTTTAGTCCATACAGCCACTTCTGCAGTTTGCAGACTAAATTTGGTTATTTGGGGTCTATAAAATCTTCTGGCTGCTCCATGTACAGAACTTCCTGGATCTCCCCATGAAGAAATACTGTCTTTACATCTAGGATGTTTGACCAGCATCTTCTTGGATGCTGCTATGTTCAAAAATGCTCAAAAATAATCTGATTGTACTATGTTTCACCACTGGTACAAATGTTTCATCAAAATCCTGACCATATTTTTGTGGGAAGCCTTTAGCAACTAATCTTGCTTTGTAGCATTCCACATTTCCGTCTGCATTTTGCTTGACTTTAAATACCCATTTGCATCCAATAAGATTCTTTCTTGGTGGTAGCTTCGTCAGGGTCCACATTTTATTTTAGTGTAGAGCATCAACCTCCTCTTGTGCTGCCTTCTTCCACCTACTGGCTTTGGTTGCTGGCATCTGTTCTACTTTCTTCCAGGTAGAAGATTCAGATGGTAGCACCAACCTTGGAAGGCAGGACAAGGGCAAGGAATCGGAGGTGTGGTCCTGGATTTACATCTGCTGTCACAGAGCAGTACAGTCCACCTGTCTTCTCATTCTCACTTGCTTCCTCTTCCTGTACTAATCTGAATCTCTGGCATGTTTGCTTTGGAATCTGCCTTCTCAGGTTGTGTGTCTTGTTCTGATACTTCTTCATTGCTCTGTGGTTCAGGGTTCAAGAGCCGGTACTGGTCATCTGCCTTTTCTGAGTCACATGATGCAGTCCGTCTCTACTGGCTCTGCTTTCATCAAAATGAATCACATGCCTGACACAGACTTCACCTGTTTCTGGGTACAGCACTCTATGCCCCTTGCTTCCACAGCCATATCCCACAAGAACACCTTCTCTGGTTTTGGGATCTAGCTTTTGTCTTGGGTTCTCCTTGGGTTCAAATGCAAAGGCCTTCCTGCCAAATACTTGAATGTGCTCCATGCCATGCCATATTTGGTAAGGTGTATGTGTCCTCTCTTCTGTGGGCAGTCTGGGGATAGTTTGCAGTCAGGATTGCTTCATCCCACCATTTATTGGGCAAGCCTGCATCCATGAGCATGCGTTTGCTCATCTCCAGTACAGATCTCAGTTTCCTTTCAGCAGTGCCATTCTGCTCAGGTACAAAGCTTCCTGTGCACGATGCTGCCTTCTGCCAAGAAGGTTTGTGTGTACAATGATATAAACTCACCACCATTATCTGTCTGTAGCATTTGCAGCTTTCTTCCAAACTTGTTAAAAACCATAGTGACATATCTCTTGAGGAATTTGTGAACTTCACTCTTTTGCCTCAGTAGATATGCACTGAGATATGCACTCTTGAGAAATCATCCAGAAAGATTAAAATATACCTATTTCCACCATTTGATGTAACATGTACTGGTCCAAGGACATCACTATGAGTTACTTCTAATGGCTTGCTAGTACGTTTCTCAGTTCTGGGTGGAAATGAGGGTCTAACTCCTTTTGCTCTTATACAACACACACATTTGCTTATGTCATTGATGTCACAAGGCTTTACCTTAATGCCTTTGGCAAGGTTCTTGTTTTGAAGATCTAGGATTACTTTTGGATTACGATGTCCTAGGCATCTGTGCCACAGTTCCAGACTCTCTTCGTCTTTCCTTTCATGTGCTAGGTGTACTTGTTCACTTGCAAGACTCAATTCATATAATTTTCCCTTTTGGTTACCTTGTGCACATACAATATTGTCTTTGCTAATAGTACATTTCTTATTTCCAAAACATATGTCAAAGCCTTTGTTATCTATGTTCAATAAATTACAGCTTGATATAGGTGCATACAGGACATGTCCAACTTCATTTAGGAAATTTTTGTGAGGTATGCTACAGCATAAAGTGCAGTACCTATGCCTTGAATCTGTATGCATTCACCATTAGCCATTTTTATTTCTCCTTTCTCGCTTTCATTAAGTTCATGAAAGAAATCCTTGCAGTGTATATGCTGTGACTAGATGCTCATCTATATTAGCCACTGATTCTCCCTTGATCCTGATTCAGCATCATCTCCCTTATAAATAAAAGCCGAATGGTGGTGGCACTTCTCTAGAACATTCCACATGCTCCAAAATCAGTTCGCTCTCTGATCTGTCATTCAGCGGGTCTCCTTATCTACTGGCTGCTTTGCCTGAGTCCTGCCTCCAACATTCTAAACATTTTGCTGTTCCTCTCCCCCTCATAGCCAGTCAGAACACAGAGGTTATTTGCATATGCAGCCTCATTGGCCTTTGCCTTGGAACACAGAGGTTGTTTGCATATGCGACTTGATTGGCTTTTACCTCTAACATTCTAAACAGTTTGCTCTTCTGAGGTAAAATGTGTCCAATCTCCAGGTGAGGGCTGGAGATCACTCAGAATTACAACTGCTTTCCAGATGGCAGAGATCAGTTCCCCTGGAGAAAATAGTGGGCTCTGTATCCTTATATGCTGCTGAGGTGGCCCCCATGACAGCCAATGTGATGTAGAAGTCAGGGCTTCAGAGCACGGGAGAGGCTGCAGGTGTGTGTGGGGTGGAAAGCTGAAGAGTGAAGGGGAAATAAAGGTCGGCTGCGGATTGGCTGGGAAGGAGATTAGGTTGCCAACTCCAGGTGGGAAATTCCTGGAGATGTGAGGGATAGAGGCTGGAGAGGGGGAGGTTTCAGGAGGCGTGGGACCTCGGACAGGTACAAAGCCATAGACTCCACCCTCCAAACCAACTATTCCCTTCTGGGGAACTATCATTGCCAATCTCCAGGTGAGGGCTGGAGATCACTCAAAATCACAACTGTTCTTTAGGTAGCGGAGATCAGTTCCTCTGGAGAAAATGGTGGACTCAGTGTCATTATACCCTGCTGAGGTCGCCACAGCAAATTGACACTGAGTGTCCAAGGCCGGGGCACCCGCCCAGAGCCTCTCCCTAGAGGCCGTTGTATTTATTTCCACAACGGGCCTTTTTCCTAGTCATAAATAAAACTTTTCTGGTCAATTAGTAAAAAAAAAACTTTCCCTTTGTATGCTGCATTAGGACCATAATGGTTTTGATTGCATCTCTGTTTGTTTATAGCTTGTGTGTGCATCTTAGAAAGGTGGCTCTTTACAGTCCTTTGCAAAGTAGTCCCTTTTGTTACAATTAACCCAACACAGCGATTGGTTTTTCTCCCGTTCTCTCATGGGGATCTCCTCTTTCAAGTTCTTTCTAGAAACTTAGCGTGAGCCATTCATTGATTCAAATTCAATAAGCCATTTTGAGAATTCCTCCCATAATGCTTTTAGTGCCTGATTGAAAATTTTTGCGTCTTTCTTTTCAAACACAGAAAAATCTTCCCCCAAAGTCCTAAGTATAAAATTTGCCTTTTGTTCATCAGTTAGATTAAAGCTGCAGATTACTAGATTTTCAAATACCTGCCTCAGTTCAGATATATATATATTTATAATTTTCTCTGTTATGTAACCTTGTTTTGCAAAATTTTCTTATTCATCATATTCCTTGTGATTTAATACTCGTAAATCTAAAATACTCTTCTAAACTGTTAAGCATTTCTTTTGCTATCTGGGAATTTTCAAACATGAAAATCTTAATGTCATCCAATGATCCCATAACAATGTTCTTGGCAATCCTATTTTTGATTATCCAAGAGTCCAATTCCTTGGTTTTCTCTATGGTTTTTTCTTCCTATATAATTCCACCAGGTTCTTTTGCTTCAAGGAGTATATGAAATATTTTAAGACAGCTTCTATCATTCTCAGCAGTAAGTTTTGGGATCTCCAAATATCTGCTTGATTCAGCCGTCCTTATCACAGCAACATGAACAATGGAAAAATTTTAAAGACCAAAGGGGGGGGGG
>NW_015173676.1:1378690-1399179 GCF_001447785.1 Gekko japonicus
CAAAGACCAGTTTGGGATTAAGGGCTCATAGGTGGAGGAGGGAAGAAGACGAAGAAGACGAAGAAGACGAAGACGAAGACGAAGACGAAGAAGAAGAAGAAGAAGAAGAAGAAGAAGAAGAAGAAGAAGAAGAAGAAGAAGAAGAGATCCTATGTAAGATGAAACAGAAGGCATGTAATGGCCAAAATAGGCTCAGCATCTAACCGATGAGAAGGTGGAGCCAACTGCCAAGTGTACCTGAGAGAATTCTCTTAACCCTTTCCCTCCCTCTTGCATGCAGAGTTATGATATCCAATGCATTTCACCCAAGAAGGACTGATTTGTGAATTCTTACAACCCACCACCCGATCCCACCACCCCATCCCAATACGATCTCAGAACTTGAGTGGAGACGCTCAGTGCAGGTGGCTGTTGGACACTCCAACACATAGGTACTTCATAGCTCTGTTTTCTTGGCACAGCACAGGCCTAAATCTACACAATCTTTGGGGAAATCTGTATCTTGCAGCCCAGATTGTTTTTAAGCAGTAAAATGCTTTTCCTCTTCACTAGATCTCAGATAGAGGTGTTTCTTGACTTTGGTGCCCTCTGCTGACAAAGTATGAAATGGACACTTTGTGGCTGTTCCATGAGAAACCATGTTTGGTCTACCCAAGACATGGCAGTCATCCATTAAAGATGACATAACCCAACTGCACTGGATTGGACAACAATGAAGGGTTAAAGCCTACCTTAGGATGGCTAGGATTAGCAGCAGTATTGTTTTCTCACAGGGCTCTTTCATTTGTAATAGCTACACCACAGGACAAAGATCTGTAGATGTAGCTACCCCATTCAGCATGTCCATACCATGGAAAGCTGCACCAATTGAACTCCAGTTTGGAGGCTATTTAAGACACGAGACCCTTTCCAAAGGAATATGGCAATTTTAGTTTTTGTTCATGAGGGTTTCACTACAAGCCAGTGTTACAAGTTTGGATTGTTGTTGTTCAGTCGCACAGTCCGTTTGGATGGTACTGCCTAAATATGAGTGGAGTGGAGATGCCTGCAGAATTGTTTTGTGTATACTGCAGGAAAGAAGAGGATGGCTGCATGTACTGGCACAGCAATTGTCAACAAGATTAAGTATCCAAGATTAAGTGCAAGGAGGACAGTTCA
The DNA here is from genome assembly GCF_001447785.1 of Gekko japonicus. Lineage (NCBI taxonomy): Eukaryota > Metazoa > Chordata > Lepidosauria > Squamata > Gekkonidae > Gekko > Gekko japonicus. Next base: position 1,379,849 of record NW_015173676.1, read on the forward strand.
TATATAAGAACCTAGGCTGACTGGGAAGGTGGGTGAAATCTGAGGACACCATGAAACTTTTTTCTGGTGTGGAGATTCAGTGATGATGTGGAAAGGCTTCACCTGATGCTTCCTGCTGTCATGCAGCTGTTAAAGGCCAACAACCTTCTTGCACTAGTGGCAGAATTTTAGGGCATTGGCAGCACCTAGAACAGAGCGGATATTTCCTTCTGTTTGCAAAACAGCATCAGCGTGCCTGAGTGGAAGGCCTTTCTGCTACCCAGGCTGGCTTAGTCCCTGACTACGCAGTCATTTTAAAGGCACCATGAGTGTGAGGGGGCTGTTTTGGAGGCCAGAAAGGTGGAGAAGGGAAAGGATGAAACACTGTGGGTGCAAAAAGTGACCATAATCTTTGAAGGTGCCAGGGGGAGCTGCTCCAAGGGACAGTTTCTGGGCACTGCTGCATTAACACATCAGCTACTTCCTGACATCGTGAGCTGGTAAAGCATAGGATAAGCTGGCAAGTCCCAGGTTCAAATCTCACTTCAGCCACAAACTTTCTAGGGGGTCACAGACAAGCCTCTTACCAGACAAGCCTCCTTCCCTTGCCTTACCAAGATTAAAAGGTAAAGGTTTCTCTTGCTCGAAAGTTAGTCAAATCTGACTCTAAGGGGCGGTGCTCATCTCCGTTTCCAAGCCAAAGAGCCAGCATTGTCCAAAGGCATTTCTGTGGTCATGTGGCCAGCATGACTAAACACCGAGGCGCACGAGACACTACCTTCCCACCGAAGCAGTACCTATTTATCTACTTGCAATCTCTTGCTTTCAAACTGCTAGGTTGGCAGGAGCTGGGGCCAGAGACAGGAACTCACTCTGTCATGTGGCACTAGGGTCTCAAACTGCTGAACTACAGACCACCTTCTAATCTACAGTTCAACGTCTTAACCTCTGAGCCACCACAGCCCCCTACTTACCAGGATTACCAGAATACAATTACCAGAATACAATTATTAGCAGGATTACCAGAATACAATGCAGTTCTATGGATTACCAAGCTAAAGAATGTGAAGGAGAACTTTGAAGGCCTGAGATCTATGTGGGGAGTATTCCCACTGGTGAGGAGTTCCTAGCGATGGTACTACAAGGACAGAATTCCAGGGCCCATGGAGCTGGGCAAATCACTTGACTTGTTTTGATATGGCATTTGGACTGGGTGGTGTGAAGAGAAGCCAAATGGAATCTTTGTATAGGGGCCCCCATAGCTCTTGGCAGCCCTGGTATGTATGTGTGTTGGGGGGAGACTAGCCCTCTGCTTCTCAAGGGCTTGGCGTTCACCATATTGCCCTTTCTCATCATGACTGGAAATGTCCCCCGCAAAGGAAAAGGCCTCTAATCAAAAGGCTTATATTCTTGTGCTGCCTGCTGTGGGAAGTACAACAGCTGAGTTGTCTGTAGGCACCCAAAATAACCTCCAGCCAGTACAGTGCTATCCTATGACAGGGCCTCAGAAGGGGGCACAGCAGCTGGGTCAAGGCATCCAAGATGGGTCGGCAGCTGGGGCCAAATTACCTTGATGGATTTATGGTTGTGAAGCCCATTGGGCCAAGGCAAGGGAGGGATGACAGAGCCCAGTTAGATTCAGTGTCTCTCAAAGGAATTCCCCCCTCCCTTCTTATATTTCAGAATAAATAATGCAGAATAAATACCACTCTCTGGTTTTGTTCTTCCTGATGAGTATTAAAATAGTCACCCCCACACACATATATGTTCCTGTTCTTAAGATAATTTGACATATTTTAGGTAGATTTTAAAATTTATATTATTATATTTTTATACCTGCAAGAAGTTCAGGGTGACATTTGTGCCCCCCCTCTTTTATATAGTCACAGGAGCCCAGTGAGGTAGGCTAGGCAGAGAGAGACAGAATGACTGACCATCTCATAGCTAAGCAGGGAATTGCCCAGGTCTCCTTCCTCAAAGTCAAACATTCTAGCCACCACATGATACTACTTCTTACACAACTAGGGTGGACCAAGAGGGAAATTCCCTGCTACCCTTTCAAAGAATGCTATGGAATAATGATCAGACTCCTATAAGAGGTTGTAATTATGAGTTAATGAGCCTGGAACATTCTTAAAACTATTACTGTATTTCCAAAAGCACTGGTTTATTATTATATTCTATCATTTTAAGTGTTTTGGAAAAAGTTCCCAGCTATTCTGACTGTGTGAAAGGGTGAGTATTATATCAATTTATCTTGTGAGTGTAGCTTACAGGTAACTGTCTCTTAGCTGGTTTCCCCATTGCTGGTGAGGACTGTAGTGCTGTGGAATCTTGCATTTGTAGAGGTTCTGATTTAGTCAGATTCAAAAGTACCACAGTTCTCCAGTAGGGGGAAGTATTTGCCAATCCTAACAACCTGTGTAGTTGGTACAGATCACGCTAGCTATAAACCTTTCATTGCAGGAAAACAGGTGACCAGGGCTTTTTTATTTATTTTTTAAGGTGCTGGAATTCTCAAGAGGGAAATGAAGTTCTCAATCTGCAGTATTCCAAGGTGGGTCCCAGGATATGGTTGGAGGGCACAGCAGGTCTGAAATGCAGCAGGTCTCAATCTGGTCAGTATCTGGGCAGACAATCTCCTAGGATTCCTGTATACACTACCTTGAGTTATGTGACAGAAAAAGTCGAGATATGAGAAAGGAGGACTGTAAATACATTTGGAAAAATCTAAAACAGATGTTTTAAAACTTGGGGCAAATGATCTACAATGGGGGTAGATTCTTGGTTGTGCATGGCTTCTGCATCAAAAGTGCATGTTTTCATAACATGCCCAATTGGACTCGACCCAACACTAACCAGAAGCAAATGAACCTCACTGCCCTGGACAGAACACAGACTAGTCAATATTCTTTCATTTGTTTCCTCTATGAAGTAAAGGATCCCCCCTCCCCCCAAAAAAACCAGTCTATTTTTTCCCCAAAGAAAATCAGTCTCCAATCTCATCTCTATTTGAAAACTTTCCTAATTCTTTACCTTCTTTCCTTTGGCACAAAGCTGTAATTCAGCAATCAAAGAGTTAACTCACAGCACAGGAGCATTTCCAACTCTTTCCTTTGGTACCATTCCTTGAGCCGTGTTTCCCAAGGGGAGACATGTACAGGACAAAATCTGGGCTTTCAACACATGCAAAGACATTTCCATGCTCCACCCCACCAGAGCTCCACCCCAACAGAGCTGCTGTGACTACATGTTTGTAAGCAGCAATGAATCTTCACTATTGGCATTATCCTATAGGTGCCTATGACATTTGCAGGGTCCATTTTCCATGCAGCTCTGGCCTTAGCAATGTATAAATAAATAGATAAATAAATATTTCAATTTATTAATCGCTCAATCCTGCAGAGCTTGCTGGCTCTGAGCGATTTACAGTTACTCCATTACACACGGGACTAACAATGATTCAAGGGGTAAGGGAGGACAACATATAATCTTTAAATCACACACGTTCGCAGCCGACGGGGAGTTTTGTTCAGCTGTAAGGTCAAACGTGTTCCAATGGTATTTTTCCCTCGGCGTGGCTTGATGTCGTCAGCTTTCTCCGGACTGCTTCAAGTTGCAGTGCAGCACTGCCACCACCTGGCCGGACGGCCCATTACAGGCTTCCTTGATGCCGAAGAGTTCTTTCTAGGCTTTTCGGTCTTATGCACTGGACATTCCATTCGTTGGCTAACACCTCCCACCGGGGGGTTTAGTGTGCCCACCCTCTCTAGGGAGTGATACCCTTTTTATCGACTCACCAAAGCTTTCGAACCGCTGGGTGGACAGCGAGCTGGGGACACGGCTGGTAGCTCACACCAGCACGAGGCTAGAACTGACAGCAGCTCTGTTCAGCTCAGATGTATTAACCAGAGGATAAATCCTCTGTGCCACCGCTCCCCAGGTATGCAGTACCTGGAGGAAGAAATATATTTTCCTAATAGCTAAATATTACACTTTTAATGTTTTGAGAATGTGATATCCTCACAACAGAAGTGTAGCACTCTTGCACAGCAAATAAAAAACTTGTGTTTATGTAATCCGCTCATTCTGAAATGCAACCATTGACTTATCAATGGAATCCACATACTGGAGCAATTTACTAGACTTTGTGATCATTTTTACAACTTCAGGGAAGTTAGGAGGGAGTATAGCCATGCAGCACATATTCAGTTAACATATATCGTAGAAGGACTATACAGAGTCCTGATGCTGTAGCAGTGGCTGAGCTGCCATTTTTTCCATTTAGCTTAGAAATGTGGTGAGACCAACCTATGCTTTTGCAGAATTTTGAGTAGAATGTTACATGATATTAAGGGCTGGGGCACAAATCAGCTGAGGACAACGCAAAAAAATGAATCTAGAGATCATAGAATCATAGAGTTGGAAGGGATCTCCAGGGTCATCTAGTCCAACCTTCTGCACAATTCAGGAAATTCACATATACTTCCCCTTGCACACCTCCAGTGACTCCTGTTCCATGCCCAGAAGATGACAAAAAATCCCTCCAGGATCTCCAGCCAAACTGGCCTGGAGAAAAATTGCTTCCTGACCCCAAAGTAGTGTCAGCATTTCCCTGGGCATGTAAGAAAGGGCCACGAGAAATAAGCACTGATGCAACCCTTCCTGCCCTCTCTCTCATGATCATATTCCTCAATCAGTGTAAAAATACCCCACCAAATATACTCACATCTACTATGCAGAACCTTTTTTTAAAAAAAAGATTATGTACAGGTTGTGCTGGACAACAGTGATAACTAAATAAAAAGGCTAGCACCATAGACACATAGGTGCCATATGCTTGTTTATAAACTGATTTAGAGATATGTGCCAGTAAATCTAGACACTTCCAGAAAGGGATGTCAAATGGAACTGTAGGGCTGCATTGGTTGCAAAACATCTGGTATCAAAGCATTAAAGAGATCCAGCTTCAGCATCAGATAGAGTGGGTAATATAACTGGATTAGCTTTTTGTGAGAAGCAGTCTGTAGACAAAAGACAAACTGGATCACCATTAGAAACATGGAACAACTTCTTGATCCTCTTTGCTTTTCAGTAAATCTTTTGGATTCTCACGCTTCATATTCTAAACCTACGGATAAAAATTCATACTTACACTTCAAATCACTTCATGCAAGACATCTAAGGCATAATTTACCATTGGGACAGTATCTCTGTATTAAACAGAATTGTACTTCTATAGAACAATATGAAGACGAGAAAAAGAAATTGGATGGCCAATTTTCTAATCGGGGTTATCCTATTAACAATATCAGACAGGCTGCAGCTAAGGTGGCTTTAAGAAGCCGCGACAGCCTTTTAGAAGATCTACCGCCCAAGCGCAATTTCAATCGTTTAACATGGGCTTTGGAATACACCCCCTACACATGATTTTAAAAATCATAATGCGACATTGGAATGTTGTTAGTAATATACCCAGTTGTGCTAATATACCATGTATAGGATATAGGAAAACGAAGAGTATAAGAGATCATCTCATTAGAACAGATTAGAAACTTGACAAAATTTCTCATGATATCCTTGAGGATAAACTGGTTAAGTGTGGGCTGGATGGTGCAACCGTTGGATGGATTCATGGTTGGTTGAAAAATCATACCCAGTGAGTGCTCGTAAATGGCTCTGCATCTACGTGGAGGGAAGTCTCGAGTGGAGTGCCACAGGGCTCAGTCCTCGGCCTGGTGTTGTTCAATGTTTTTATAAATGACCTGGAGGAAGACATAGAGGGGATGCTTATCAAATTTGCAGATGACACGAAGCTGGGTGGGATTGCTAATTCTGAAGAAGACAGAGTCAGGATTCAAAATGATCTAGACAGGCTGGGAACAGTGGACTGAGATGAATAAAATGAATTTCAATAGAGATAAGTGCAAAGTCCTACACTTAGGTACAAAAAATCAAAGGCACAGATATAGAATGGGAGGGACTTGGCTTGACAGCAGCACATGAGAAAGGGATCTAGGTGTTCTGGTTGATCACAAGCTAAACATGAGCCTGCAGTGTGATGTGGCTGTGAAGAAAGATAATGCAATCTTAGGATGCATTAACAGAAGCATTGTGTCCAGATCAAGGGAGGTGGTAGTTCCGCTCTGTTCTGCTATGGCCAGGCCTCACCTGGAGTACTGTGTCCAGTTCTGGGCACCACATTTTAGGAAGGATGTTGACAAGCTCGAGCGTGTCCAGAAGAGGGGCAACCAGAATGGTGAGAGGGTTGGAATCCAAGTCTTATGAAGAAAGGCTAAAAGAATTGGGTATGTTTAGCCTGGGAAAGAGAAGGCTTAGAGGGGACATGATTGCAGTATTTGAAGGGCTGTCATGTAGAAGATGGAGCAGATCTATTCTCTCTTGCTCGGGATTGCAAGACTAGATCTAATGGGTGGAAATTACAAGGGAGTCGTTACCGGCTAAATATCAGGAGAAACTTCCTAACTGTAAGAATGGTTGATCAGTGGAACAGTCTGCCTTGGAAGGTGGTGGATGCTCCTTCGCAGGATGTTTTCAAGCGGAGGCTGGACGACCATCTAATGGGTATATTGTAGGTATGTAGGACTATCTTTCAGCTATGCTCCTGCAGAGTGCAGGGGGTTGGACTACATGGCCTGCAAGGTCCCTTCCAACTCTAACATTCTATGATTCTATGATGTTTCCCCACGTAGCCACTCAGTATCAGCAACACCTGGAAATTATCATTGTGGCAGGTGTTCTGTATGTCCACTAGTTTGGGAAACAGCATGATTAGATTTTCCAGAATTAAAGGTACATATACAACTGAAACAATTTACAAACTGTGCAACAAAAAGAGTAGCGTATCTCATATAATGTCCATGTCCTAAATATTATGTAGGGACCTCTACACGAGCGATCAGGATGCAGATTATAGAACATAGGTCTCGTATCTGCCAACAGAATGTGGATTCTCCACTTGTTTCTCATTTTCTGCAGCACCAACATGATTGTAATAATTTTGATTTTATTATTTTGGAGGTCATGATCCCTTTAATAAAGTTGATGCTAAAAAAATGTTACTTAGACGTGAAGCATATTGGATACATCTCTTGCAAACTATTAGTCCTCATGGTTTAAACAATGAAATGGATTTTTCATGTTTTCTATAATTAGGGAGTGTAACTTTAATTAGTTTTACTATATAATCAATGATGTAATGTTATGCCCTTAAGACATTCTAGCGTTGGGAAGCAATTGCTGCATTTGACTAGTGCCCATTGAGATCACTTTGATGACTGATTATTTGAAATTATACAAGATTTTTGGTGAGTGTGAAGCTATGTAATAAACTGTAAATATGCTGAATTGTTAATTATGGGAATATTAAATAATGTCTTAATATTGTTACAGATATGTAAAACGGTTATCTCTACATCATACAGAGAAAGAATATCATAACGAATTGTGGTATAGAATATTTTTATTATATAAAAAGAATTATACAATTATATAGGGTCCAATTCATAGTTTATATGAAAATTACTACATTTTACCTTGTAGTTAAGAATACTTACTTCTGAGGAAGTTGAATTTACGAAACTAAGAGAAGAATCCGGAGCCTTCGTTATCCAGGCTATTTTCTTGTACTTACTTATGATTGTTACTTATCTGAGAATTGTTGATATTATTCACTGTAATATTGTGTTTCTTATGCAGTTGCATGTCATAAAATATAGTATAAATTGATACGCTATAGCGTTCCCTGTCTTTTTTCTTCTGTTTTGATAATGGTTAATATAAGCTGGGAGGTCGCCTTCTGTGTATCCTATTTGTGTGACTTCATTGTGGCCAGGATTGCCAGTTACCCTTTGTATATATTTCACATACTGCTATTACTTTGTGGTTAAAACCAATATTTTAAAAAATACTTTAAAAAAATAAACTGAAATGTAGTAATATTCCTTTATGCAAAACATACAAGCTTTACTGCCTGCTGACATTTCACGGCAGGCAGTATGTGGAGCAGGTAGCATTGGCTCCAAATTACGTAACTCCCGTTTCTTTGCTGTCCAACAAGTTTACCCCGCTGGGTGGCTCAGGAGAAGCATAGCACCATCTGGTGGTATCTTGGGCTCATTGCGCAATTTAGCAAGAAATGATGTTTCATTTAAACTTCCTTCCTCTTTCCTATCCCTAGATTCCAAAGAGAGACTGGGGATGTGGACTGACATATACATCCTAATATACACCTGCAGCACACACACTCATGTAGACCCTTTGTGCTTAGTAGCATGGAAGAGGCTTATGTTTGTCTTTCTAACACAGGATCCCCAACCTTTGTAAGCCTGCAGGCACCTTTGGAATTCTGACACAGGGTGGCAAGCACAGTCACAAAATGGCTGCCACAGGAGGTAGAGCCAAACACAAAATGGCTGCCACAGAAGGACCACACAAAATATCAGGGAGATTATGCATGTTTAAAATAATGCCTTTTAATCTGCACAGCCAACCAGAAGCCCTGCTGAGCTATCACCTCACCTAGCCTCTCCCACTTTCTAAAAGTTCTTGGCATCAGGGTTGCCAGCTCTGGGTTGGGAAATACCTGGAGATTTTGGAGGTGGGGTCTGAGAAGGCAGACTTTGGGAAGGAGAAAGACCTCAGCAGGGTATATAATGCCATAGAGTCTACCCTCCAAAGCAGCCATTTTCTCTAGGGGAACTGATCTTGGTCACCTGGAGATCAATTGTAATAGCAGATCTCCAGGTGCCACCTGGGGGTTGGCAACCCTACTTGGCATGAACCAGGAAAGGTGTCAGCAGGTGCCTTGGCATCCACAGGTACCATACTGGGGTCTCCTAGCAATTCATCTGTCAAACAGCCTCTAGTCTTAATGCTGTACAGGAACGGCTGGGCCACTTGGATTGCCACCTCTAGCTTGGGAAAGTCCTGGAGATTTGGGGGCCAAGCCTGGGGAGGGATGCAATGCCATAGAGTCCACCCTCCAAAGCTGCAATTTGCTCCAAAGGAACTGATCTCTGTAGCCTGGCAATCAATTGTAATTCCAGAAGAACTCCAGACCCCAGCTTGAGTTGATAACTCTCTGATCTAACACTGGGGCTCAGTCTTTGTGAAGCCACATAAATGGGATCACTCCTTTGTGTCCCATATTGATCCTGAATGATTTCCACTCCTATGCTTATAATCACTTGAACAGAAGCTTAGCCTCCTTCCCCAGGACTGTGGCCGAGCTCCATATTTACTCCCCCCTGAAAAAGAAACATCAAAAACAGTCTTGTGGCAATTTTACTGTAGCATACACTTTTGTGAATCATAGCTCCCTTTTTCAGATGAATGTAGTTGACAGGCAGAGATTTATACTCAAAGCTACAAAGGGGAGGAGGGCGGAGGCAAGGGAAGAGTTATTACAAAGAGAGACCAGGAGGCCCAGTTTCCCAGGCCAGAGTGTGTGACAGTACATTGCAGAGCACACATGAAAACAGGATCCAGCCAAAAGGGTAAACAATTCATTCTGAGTGGGTGTGGACCACTCCCAGCTGCTGATGAATTTGCAAGGTAGGGTGAATCTGAATGGTGTATACAGGCATGCAATAAGAAACAATTACTTTTTGCAGTGATAATTCCAGATGGGTAGTTTAATCTGTAGCAGCCAAACAAAACTGGAGTTCAGTGTCACTTAGACTTCCCACCCAAAAAACAAGCTTTTTGTAAGTCAATGCTCACTTCATCAGAGACATGATGCAGGGACTCAAAAAAGTATATAGTAGAATAGTCTCTAAACTGTGCTAGGGGGTGCTGGTGCACAAAATTTTAGCTGGCAGCTCAGGGATTTTTTTGCATCAGCTCACAAGTGAACTGAGAAGGCATTTTCTCTCCATTGGAAACAATGGAGGATAGGGGCACCTCCTTCTGGGGCCCATAGAATTAAACCTCCTGGTCCAGTCTTTTTGAAACTTGGGGTTGTTGTTTTTTTTAGAAGAGGCACCAGCAGCTATGTTGCAAATTTGGTGCCTGTACCTCAAAAAACAGCCTCTACCTCAAAAAACAGAATTCTCAGATTGATTGTCCATTATAGCCTCTGGGGCCCATTGTCTATAATGGTTCCCGTAGACTATAATGGAGCTGGAAAAAAAAATCTTTTTTTTGCACACCCCTAATATGCTTTTCAGTTTGTTTTGTAAGATGCCTTGAGTCACAGGGAAAAGTGGGATTAAAATATCTGAATAAATAAGTATTTTGGCCAGGTTGATAACATTTAAGCAACTTCCTGTTTGTTAGGTTAGGCAGGGTTCTGACAGTGATTGCTCCACCTCTGTTATACTTGACCTGTAATGCTGGTTGTCGTATTTCAAATAAAAAAACCACAAAGCAGACTACAAGAGTCCCCCCCCCCCAAGTGCTAGTATGCTTTCTAAGGCTCAGCACAGGGGAACAGTCCAAGGCCAGATCTACCAGTATAGTGGACTGGGGTGGGTAGACCTGTTCTCCGGATGCCAGGTCTACCAATATAGTGGAAAGGGAGAATAGACCTGTTCTCCAGGGGCCGGGTCTACCAATAGAGCAGAAAGGTGAGGGTAAACCTATTCTCCAGAGGCTGGGTCTACCAATATAGCAGAAAGGGGTGGGTAGACCTGTTCTCCAAAGGCCGGGTCTACCAATATAGCAGAAAGGGGAGGGTAGACCTGTTCTCCAGTGGCCGGGTCTACCAGTATAGTGAAAAGGGGCAGGTAGACCTTTTCTCCAGAGGCCTGGTCTACCCCCATACAGGACAACATTTTTTGTAATGAAATTTGACTTGATTCTGTTTTCTCTTATAATGTTTAAATTATAAAAATAGTTTAAAATAATTCATTCTGAGATTTTTAGAAGGTTATAGAAATAATCTTCTAAAAACCTAATTTACGCAAAAGTCAGATATAGACTCGCTCACACAACTTTAATGCTACTAGCTTTTTTGCTCACAAGGTAGAATTTTTGCTCATAACACCGTGGAGCTTAGAGGGAACATTGCAGGCTGTGTGACCTCTGTTTGTAAATTACCTGTTCCACTTACAGCCAGTTTGAAGACTTCATTATTTTGGATACAGTAGACAAATATGACTAGCCTTTGTAATCGGCATATAAAGCTCCAGTTGCAGCATTAATATCACCCAGAAACTCCTGAAGAACCTTTACCTGAGACCACTTAGGGGAGAGAAGCAACAGTTTAATGGGCAGAGAGAGAACATATTAGGCAGAATTGCCTCACCAACAGCTATTTTTATAGGAGGCAAGAAAGACAAGGAGAGAGCGCCCCCTGCTGATCTTTTCCCCCATTTCAACACTTTCAACATTCTTCCATCCAAATGACTTCAACTATTTGTGGTGCTTAACAGAAACCATGAATCTGAATTTTCACTCTTTTATTTACTGTTTAAACTGCTCCATCTACCCCATGGGAACCCAAAGCAGCTTACATTGTCTCCTCCATTTTATCCTTATAACAGCCTTGTGAGGTAAGTTAGGCTAAGATTGTGTGACCGGCCCAAACCCATCCAGCAAATTTTCACAGCAGAGTGGAGATTCATATCTGGGTCTCTCAAATCCTAGTCCGACACTCTAACCACTGTGCCATTACCATTGACAAAACTTGCCAATTACCAGCATGGAAAACATTTCCTTGTAGGAAGAGGCATGAAACTAGTGTGCAGGGCATTACACCTGACTACACACTTCCGTTTCACTGTTCCTATTCAATGTTAGGAAGCTCCTATTGGCTGCAGCTTTCTATCAGTGTCAGTGTGTTCATATGCAGAAAGAGAGTCAAAGGGGAAATTAGGTGATCACCATACATTACATTGTATCTGAAGACATGATGAGCTCTGATTCACAAAATCTCATGCTGACATCTGAAGACATGAGCTCTGATTCACAAAATCTCATGCTGGAATAATTGCTGTTAATTTTGAAGATGCCACTGAACTTGTTTTATCTTCCCATGTGGAACATTCATGATGTTTGAAATGGCCCTAACTTACAGACATTAAAAATACTGAAATATCCAGAGTCTGAACATAGCACTTGGAGTCACACAAAGAACTGAATGTGTTGGGGTACCATCAGATTGATCTACCTATATTCCAGACCTTTCTTAGCTAACCAAGTGTCATCTATATACTACAGCACCCAGCTTTCAGGCATCTGCATCAGAAATTCCATGTAACCAACCCATCTCCTGCAGAACAGGTGTTTCAGTTGTGCAATTTTAGTGTGTGGGATTACCTTGGCAGTTGATCCAGTGTTGCATGCCTGTTCTATAGGACCAGTGAGATTACTAGTTGAACAGTGATTATTAAACCAGTTATCGCACATGCATACACATAGGCCCCACCCTTAGGAAATATTTACCTTTGGGCACCTGAATCTACAGGGCAGCGATATCTCTCACCTTTCTCTTGTGGCCTGATGTTCATGTCTGGTGCTATCAGATCTTAGTCACACTCAAATTGGGACTTTCCTATGGCTAGTTCACGGATAACCTCCATTTACATTGATGCCATCACTTTGAACCTGGCTAGCTGGCAGGGCAGAAGCTGCCAGTTCCTGGTTGATGGAGACTACATAGAATATCCAACAAGAAAAGACAGAAGGACTTGGAGGCCCATATCAGCTGGGGGGTGGGGAGAGAAGATAAAGCCACTGGACTGTTTTGGATCGCTAGCTATTGGGGGGGGAATGTGCAGATCTGTCCTCACAGAGGAGGGAGAGCTTGTACCTGAATAAAACTTGGTCTTAAAGGTGCCACTGGACTGTTTTGGACCGGAGGGCCGGGGGGCTCTGCAACTTACCTGGCTGCTTTTTGCTCTGACTGAGGGCTGCTGGGAGCAGGGGGTGAGGCTTGTTGCATGTGCCCGCCCCCTGGGCTCTTTATTGCTGGAGATCCGCTCCTGCAGGAAATGACTTTACTTCTGAAATGTTGAAGCATTTTCTAAATCTAGTAGCAACTGCATTCTGAGAATCGAATTGCCATGTTCTGAAGGCCAAGCTTGCACTCAGAACTATTACAACAACAGTACCTGGAGCAGATCATACTTCTGATGACCTTTTACAATACAAAGAACATCAGCCACTTTGCTCTATGTAAAACAAAAGGAGTCCAGGGGCACCATGAAGACTAAAATAAATAAATAAATCCAACCTAAGCTTCCATGAGTCAAACCTCACTTCATCTGATGCCTTTATTGTTTGTACCAATTGCTTCACCCTCCCCAGTGTACAAGTCTGACTGGACCATCCACCTACCCACACAGACAAGGTGAGAAAAGTTAGTCCCACTCACTTTACGCTTCCTCCTAGCAGCCTAGCAAGCAAAATCAGAGCAAGGCTTGCTACTATCTACTGTGGAAAATCAGGGCCACATCAAGTGCCCCAGTGACTCACTCTTCCTGACTTATCAGGGTTTTAATGTGTCACCTCATTCTTTCCCCAGAAAGCTGTGCAGCAAAGTCAGACTGACACCCAACTAAGAGATCTTTTCTTCTTGGCAATATCTTCCCTTCCTTTCCACATTCTATAGCCCAGCTCCCCATACAGTCTTCCCCATGAGTGACTATTCCTCCAGACACGATACTAGATAGGCTAGGCAATCTTTCAGATGGAAGTTAATTTTAGAAAGTCAGTGTAGTGTAGTGGTTGCATATTCAGCAATTGACTCTGGGGATATGGCCCAAGTGTTGCACTGAATGGGGATCTGCTTGACACCCCGGGCTAGTCACCCTCAGCCTAATCTAACCTTAGACTGTTATTGTGAGGATGAAACAGGGTGGGAAAAACCATGTGGGCTGCCCAAAACTCCATAAATGGTAGGATACAATGGGGGGGGCGTTAACAGTAGTGAAAGAGAACAAGGACAGCAGCAGCATCGAACAAGACTGAGGTTAGGCACTTTGACAAAACAAGTGATCACTTTGCCTAAAAGCTGTCACTATTTGTCTCCTCCATAGACTTGTACTGCATTTTACCCACTAAAGTATTAACACCTTTTTCTCTCACACAAAATCTCCTGTTTTGTACTGTATTACAAGCACTACAGAAACCAGTCCTTTGTCATTATACACAAAATGCTATCTTAAAGAGAGAATATGTAATCATATGGTTTAAAGTGGCAGGTTGTGGAGGCTATGGAACGTAGGCTGAAGCATCCTGTTCCCATCCCACAGAAGATTCAAACCATCTCATGCCTCAGAACTTTTGTTTCCAGAACTATGGGGAAGACACAACACACTCCGGAGCAAGCTTTTCCAGTGTTACAGGATGTTTGTAGGAGCCTGGAAATACAATGAAATCAAAGAAATCTCTGACACAGCTGATCCCTGATGAATCAGATATTTAGTTAACCTACACAGTTCTCTTCATTCTGTATGCAAGGCATTTTTGAACAAGTCTTTGGAGAACTCAAAAACCAAACTTATGACTTGGTATTCTTGTATAGAATTTCTAACATCTGGGCACATAGAAGGCAACTTTCACACAGTAGAGTGAACCCAGTTTACAACATCACTACCCAAGTAAACACGTTAACCTTTTGCATAGGAGCTTAGTTACTCAGTAGTACTAACTTGGTATCAAGCAGTCATATCTCATTCTTCCAGCACAGTATAAATGCACATTTTCCTGTCAACATGTAAAGAATCTTCTTGTTCCTGTGCTACAACAGGAAAGTGATTAAAAGTAACCCTGCTGGCAGCAGACACACAAGTGCACTGGCATACATTGTGTGTACAACCAAGCATGTCATACTTGTCGTCTTGCCTTTCTTAGATCAACCCTCCCCGCCACCACTACCACCAGGGGCCAATACTCCCTTCTAAGCTATGGAGTCCTATGAGCAAAAATTCAGCTTTGTGAGCTACTGGCATTAAAGTTGTGAGCAGGTGATTTAGCTACTGCATAAATTAGTTTGCTCTGGTGCCATCCTTCCTGAGCTAGGACAAAAATGTGTGAGCCAGAGGCTAAAAAACTGTGAGCTAGCTCACACTAACTCAGCTTAGAGGGAACACTGCCAGAGACCCAAGTATATCTAGCTGTCCCAGCTTCATTTCAAACTAAAGACCGAGAACCTTTTGTAAGCCTGCCAAAGGTATAAGGAAGCAGGAGATGGACCCTACTGTTCTGCACCTAGCCAAGGAATCCAGAACAGAAAAGAGTGTTTCTCTGCCATGATTAACTGGACAGATGAGGCTAATCATTCATCACCAGCCATTCCAGGAGAATCACCAACCAGAGTTCCAACCACAACTCACAAAACCTGTTATTATTTGGGACAGTAGTTTTGGCTCTGCTGGTAGCTCCGTATCAAGCCTGCACATGCCCAGCCCTTACGTGTGCCTGTGGGAGGGATGGAGACAGACCTGCTTGCTGGGCTTGGGACTTGCCAGAGCTTAGTCACCCCTTGTTAATTTAAGAGGAAGCCTCAGTGCTTGGTGAGAAGTGAAACTACCAGTAGATCAAGTGGAGGAGCTCAGCTGGCTGAGCCACAGAGGGATGGGCCATGCCTGTGGCCTTGGCAGAAGGGACTGTTGGGGAATCTGTACTGCAGCTACCCCTCTGAATCGGAACAATAGAACCCAGATGTCTGCACATGAACAGGGAAGGCGGAAGGGGGGAACAGAAAGCCATTTGTGAAACTATTTTAAACTGTTTGCATGTAGTACTTTTTGAACAAAAAATGTAGGATAGGAATGAAATACAACCAATTGAAGCTGGCATCATCTCTAGGTTTTTCTTTACATCAGGAAATTAAGATCAGCTAGCCTGATCTCATCAGATCTTGGAAGCTAAGCAGGGTTGGCCCTGGCTTGTACTTGGATGGGAGACCACCAAGAAGTCCATGGTAGCTACACAGGGGGGGCAGGCAGTGGCAAGCCACCTCTGAATGTCTCCTGCCTTTTAAACCCTACAGGGTCGGTGTAAGTTGGATGCAACTTGACGGCATTTCACACCACCTCCAGACAGGTTTTGAGCAGGATAAACTAAGCCTCCCTCCAGCCCACCCTGATTTGCAAAGCCTGTCCCTTCTTCAGGTAGGAAAGTTGGAAACAAACTTTTAAAATTTTATTTATTTTAAACTAGATCAACAACATCTCAAAGGTATGCATATAGAGAACTAACATTTCACATGGGAGATATCAGGGGCCCCAGCAAAGAAATGTTAATTAACAATATATACAAGACAGGTGCAGTGCACATACCAAAAGCTAAGGTCATTCTCTAACAGACCCAAGCTGTACAAGAAAATGTTAAAAACATTACAGAATTTGTTTTAAAAAGAAATTAAAACCTTTTTTTGCATTAAGCTACATATTCAGAGTCCTTTTCTCTTCAGAAAGAAAGTTTCAAGTATAGCAGAAACGGACAAAAATGCCCTTTATAAAAAAAACCTCAAAAGCTGCCTAGAAAAAACATTGCAGCTGCAGCAGTACCTGGCTTAGTGATCATCTTTGGAGGAGGCAACTACAACCACAGCAAGACTCATAAGTTAATCTACATAACTCATTGCCACAGGAGACTGGAATGGACTCCTAGCTCCACTTTCAATTGTCAGGTCCTAAAATACAGCTTTAATCAATGCAATTGATCATCTATACTTTTCATCAGATTAAAAAAATGCAGTTCATTAGCCAAATCATTAACTGTGGAAAAAACTGCATATGGAGACTTCTAGAACATAAAAGCAAGAGTTCAGACAACACCAACTGACTGCAAGGACAGAACTGGGTACGACTCTCTCTCAAAAAAAATCACCACTTAAAATTCCTGAACTTGGGTGGGTCCCGGAGATCCCCTGCTCCTCAGATCTGATAAGATGGCTCTTTTCCCTAAACAAAGACAATAGTGGTTTTTTAAAATTACATATACATTAAATAGCACCTTGAGGTATTGCAATTAAGCAAATGCAGTCAACTGATTAAAAATAAAACAGACAATCAGCTATAGCTGCCATCCTTGGCACACTTATTTGGGAGTAGGTCCCTCTGAATTCAGTGCCAGTGGCTTCCTTATGAACAATCACATAGGATTACACAGCACAAGAATTCCAGTTGACTGGCAGTCCAGCCACTGATTTCTATTTTACTTCCATAAGGCAATTTGTCAAGGCTTTTGCTGCAAATATGACAGCACAGAAGTTCCACAACTTTACAGAATTAATCACAGGCTACTAATGAGTTTGTTAGTCCTGGTTTGGCAGCATCCCTGAGCAGGAAAGAAAAAATATACACACTTTACTACTACAATCCTATGCACACTTACTTTAGATTGAATCCCCTTAAACTCAGTGAGTCTTGTGCCTGAGTAAATATGCTTAGGATTGTGCTATATGATATTGGTCACCAGATCCTTTGACTCCTACATCCTACCAACAGAAGCTGGTCTGTTCATGTTTTGGTTATACAGCCTCTTTCACAAATGATACATTATGTGGTATTATTCCAAACTCAGCCTTCAAGTCATCAGCAATATTTTGACAAATGGGAACTGAGTACTAGCAATCAACTACTAGTTCCATAAAACACACATCAAATGTCATGCCATAATTAAAAAGTTAAGTAACCTCAAACATTTGTCCTTGATTCTCCATTCCCACAGTTTGTTAAAGGGGATGCGGAAACCAGTGTTTTAATGAAGCACTTCACTTCAGGTCCAACACTTAGTACAAGTCATTGAACCCTTTTGTGTTGGGCCCTTTCTCTTAAAAGGCCAAAGGGAACCATTCTCAGAGGGGTAGCGCTGTGAAGTCTTGCTGCAGCCACCAAAGCATTGCAGCACTGTAAAGACAAACCAATTTATTGGGGCATGAGCCTTTGTAGGATGAAGCCTACTTCATCTGTGGTATACTTCCATCAAATTTCATTAGTCCTCATCCTATCGAGGATATCTGATATAAAGGTAGTTAAGTCAGAGCCTTTGTACATTACAAGAGAAGATCACTATGGAATAAAAATACAAAAGATAAAATCTTATAAACAACTCAAGACAGTCAACATCATGTGTACACTATGGCTGCATACAGACTGAAGACTGGGAAGGGGGTGACAGAGACATACTACCACCATCCTACCACCCACATGCAAAGTCTTCAGTGCAGTTTCCCATATACCCTTGCGCCTTGCTGCAGCCAGATTTGTGTAACTATTCACTCTTAAATATGTAAATTTCCCCACATTGCTATAGAAGAGCCATGTGGATTTCTTCTTTAAATATTAAATGTTTTCACTAGTATATACATAAATCAGCTACTCCAATAAGAAAATATGCCATGCCTTCATAAATAGAGTCCTCAGTCTCTTTACATCCCCCCATCCCTCTCTTCTCCAGCCCTACCACTTTCCCTCCCCTCGAAATGAGCCAAATTTCACATATGCCTCTTCATGTGCAGAGCCAGATGATCTGATCGGGAGAAGGCACGCTCACAGAGATGACACTGGAAGGGCCGGTGGCCAGTATGTTTCCGGTAATGGCGTGTCAGTTCATCAGATCTTGCAAATTTCCAACCGCAGCCTTCCCAGTTACAGTGATAAGGCTTCTCACCTGGGAAAGAAGAGAAGAGTAAACTTAACCTGACAAAAAGTATTGCAATTTCTCTTTCAGAGCCCAAGTGCACTGGTAACTACCAACTCCCCCACCCCACCCCCAAAAAACCCTATTTGGGTGAAGCCACTCTCCCCATCATGTTCTTCCACTGGTGAAACCTGCTCTCACCTATTTCCATGCACTTAAATGGCTCCAGTAATTGCTTTGCAACCAAATTAACATTACCAGATCCAGCATCTTTTGAGAAAGCATTCAGTTCTGGCAACAAAACCAATAAGGAGCAGCACAGTCTCAACTGCCAGGTTTTCCTCCCCGCCCCAAGCTGTAGATATCCTTGCAGCTCCTGTCTCCTAGTTGCCTGCATAAAGGGCTGTCAAGTGAAAACCGACTTGTGGCAACCCCACGGGGTTTTCAAAGTGATTAAGGAGAGTGGGTTTCCTTCCTCTGCAAAGTCTTCCTTGGCGGTCTCCCATCCAAGTACAGACGCTGCTTAGTTTCCGGTATATGAGGAGATCCAGCCACACTATACCAGGTGACCACGTCTAATAACTCCGCGGCTATCTGTGTCAGCCAGAGGGCAATTGTTTAGACGGTACAATCGATGCTGGCAGCAACTACATGCATCTACCCGCCTTGCGCCCTTAGGAGCGCGTCCCTTCTCCGCACCAATCAGCTTTGTACCCGCCTGAAAAGCTCCCCACCACCTTGTTCTTGCTCCTTCTGGTAGGGGAAAGCGGCCCCCTCCCCCACCCCGCTCGCCC
>NW_015173676.1:1399949-1416490 GCF_001447785.1 Gekko japonicus
GCCCGCGGCTCGAGGGCGCACGGGCCCTGGCCCGCCGCCGCCTGCATGTCCGCCGTGAAGAGCTCGGCCATGTAGCTGTGGCCGGGGCTGGGCGCATAGGGCGCCGCGAACTTGTTGGGGGGCTGGTAGCTGGAGCCGTCGCTGTCGTAGGGTGTGCCGCCGCCGCAGCTCTCGGGAGTCTCGGGCAGCGGGTAGTTGGGGTTGGGGGCCGCGGCCCCGCTGGGCTGCCCGTGGCTGGTGTGCGCCAGGATGAACTCCAAGTCCACGAAGTGGCCCAGCTCCTCGGCTTCCCTCTTGAGGCTCTCCAGGTGAGGAGGAGCTCGCAGCCTCTGCTGAGAGGAGAGGAGAGGAGAAGCGGATCAGTTAACGCCGCCAGCCGGCGCGCTCCACTGGGGGAGCCAGAGCCCCCCCCTCCCGTGCCGGCACCCCCAAACCTGAAAAACGGGTTACGCGCGACGAGCAGGGCGCGCCCGGCGCTCCGAGCCTTTCCAGTCCGGCCCCTCTGTGGCGGGGCTCGAGTTTAGGGGTCCCGCCGGGCGCCCCGCCTAGCAAGATGGCATCGACGCCGACCACTCCCCCCGCCGGCGGCGCCTCCGCTCCGCGCAAAGCCCCCGCCCTCGCCCCCCACGGCGACTTCTGAAGGGACCGACTCCGGGACCGCGCCGCAAGTGCCCGACCGGCCAACCCCGCGGCCCACGCGCCGAGCTCCGTGGGCCTGGGCGGCTGCCAAGAGGCGATCCCTCCAAAGTCACGTCAAGGAGCCTCTCCCGGTAAAAGACACGATTCGTGCTCCGACCTGTCGCACGCGGCGGCTTAAACCAGCAACTCTACGGGAAGGGGAAATTGAGAGGTGGGTGGGAGTGGAGAGAAGGACTAAGTTCCCTGCTCCCCTGCCGGGCGTTGTTCTGCTCTGGCTCCCGCCCGCCCGCCAGACAAGCCCCATCGGTCCCCATTCCCGATGCCAGCGCAGAGCCCCCGCTGCTCCTCCGTTTAAAACTGCCACCTCCCCGAAGCGGCTTCTAATTTAGACCGTCGACCCTGCTGTCCGGGATTCCTCACACGGGTTTTGTCACACGCAGCTCGGCTCTTAGCCTTAGGATCTGACCGCAAAACTGAATAAGAATTCCAGCAAAACTTTTGTGCCCAAGAATGGCGAGTCTAATTAAAATCAGAGTAAATATGGATAGGTTTTGGCCCAGATATTGATGCTATATTTATACTCTGCCTATCCTCCAATGTTTACATCAGCATTTTAATCTCAGGACAACTGTGATATGAATGCAAGGGGCGTTCTCCTTTACAATTGCAACCCTGACTTTAAAAAAAATTACAACATTGTACCCCAAATAAATTTTAGAACTGAAAGTGAATTACTCTTCTCTTTTTTGAGACTTTCACGTTGTATGAGGCCAGGAACTGACCCCAACTCAGGCAGACAAGTTATTAAGAGGGAGTTAAAGAGGGGCAGCCGTTTCATGCCAAGACCCTCGCAAGCCACCGTGATGTCCTGTCGGGAGTGGGGAGACCCAAGGGGATTATCGCCGTGCTAGGAAGTGTCACTGCCTCCCAGCCTAACCTACCTCACAGGATTGTTGCGCTTCTGGGGAGACACCCTGAGCTCCTTGGGAGCCAAATTAAGGTCAGCCAAGCCAGTTGTAACCCCAGCTTTCCTGAAGCCAGTAGGGCAAGAGGAACCCCTCTAAAAATAGATTTACCGTCCCGTCCCCCCCCCCCAACACACACACAGACAACTGCCTTTAAAAAAAAAAAGCGGCCCCCGCCAACCTTCGCCCTCCGCGCGGCGCGCCGGCAGACAAGCGAAATCCTTGGGACGGGCTGGGCAGCGCCGCGCGGCGTCTCACCTGGACCATCTCGGGTTGCCTCTCTTCCACCGGCACTAAGCCAGCAAAGGTGGAAATGGACGGCAAGGCGGCTTCCTCCACGGCTACGCTCATCTCGCACGCTGGCTCGGGCGGGAAAGAGCTCGGAACCTGCCCGAAGTCCAGTAAGTCCCCTCCAGGCACCGAGCGAGCGCTAAACGCCTTCCCCAAGCAGGAAAAGTTTCCTCGGGTTCAACAGGCAAATCAGCTGAGTAGGAGCTTTCGAAACTGTTAAGAGCCGTCGTACACTCTAATTGGTTGAGCGACATTTTATATATTCATAAGCCTCATCTTCCGATTTGGTTACAAAAGGAACGGCCACGCCCTCCACAATCTACGCGCTTCCCCAGGAAAGCAAAGCAAGACTGGGTTAATGGACTGTCGGTCTATTCGCGCAATATACGAATATTTGGGGAGCAAAGCAGTATTCCCTTCCTTCCCGATGAGTGTATTTCTGAAAGCAGGCAGACTTACCACAGAACAATCTCGACAAAATCCTCAGTAAGCCTTCCCTGGAGCTACTTCACCGGGAGTGATTTGAGGGTTAGGGCCCCACGGGAGAGGGATTTAAATAAAGGAGGAACTGCCCCCTTTGTTTCTAGGTCTAATAAATTACCCCCCAATCCTATGCAGCACTCAGTCACACTACTGAGTTTAGCAGAGCTAATATGCATAGGACTGAGACCCTGCAAACCTTGGGTGGTAGGGGTGCTGGATGGGAAGTACCTGGAGATTGGGGGGGGGGACCTGAGGAGGGCAGGGTTCAGGGTGAGGGAGGGAGTATAATGCCATAGAGCCCATCTTCCAAAGTGACCATTTTCTCCAGGCTCCACCTGGAGGGTGGCAACCTAAGCTGGTTGCAATGTGGTGTGTTTTTTTTTTAAAAAAGGAGATGAATGGTTATTGCTCCTCATTAGTTTATGAAGCAGAAAGGAGATTATGAGGCTGCCAGTGGATGTGGATGATATTGGTTCCCTGTGCCCAGGGGATAAAAGGGCCTGTTTTAAATTACTGTAGATTTTCCAAATATCTAAAATATTAAAGGGCACACTGTCTGCAGCTGCTTGGGACCCAAATTGTTTTAGCTGTGGTGGACAAAGGGCAGGAAACAGACAAGGCAGATGAAATGGAACTGCCTTCGAACTAAGGACTTGGAAATATTTCAAAATGGACATATGGATTGCCTAGACCTACACTTCTCCCAGTATCCTTCACTCACTCTTGAAAGCCTCCACAGAAAGAAATCTCTCAGCTTCGTAGTGTGGCTTGTCCTTAGAGCCAGTTTGGTGTAGTGGTTAAGTGCGCGGACTCTCATCTGGGAGAACTGGATTTGATTCCCCACTCCTCCACTCGCAGCTGCTGGATGACCTTGCGCAAGCCATAGTTCTGTCAGAGCTGTTCTTGAAAGAGCAGTTTCTGTCAGAGCTCTCTCAGCACCACCTACCTCACAGGGTGTCTGTTGCGGGGAGGGGAAGGGAAAGGAATTTGTAAGCCGCTCTGAGACTCAAGTGAAGGGCAGGGTATAAATCCAATCTCTTCTCTTCCCTCCCCTTCCCTTCTCAGCAATGAAACCAGACACCTGCATCTCCTGCAAATGGCTTACAATCTTAACACAGTAGTTGGTTCATTCATTTATATTATGTTACATTATTACAGATCTTATACAATGGTTTCATATGCATTTCCACACAAATAATAACAACTGAAGAAGAAATCAGATCTGGGCTCCCTCAGTTGTCTCCTACCCCAAACAAAGAGAGAAGGAAAGAGGGTCTTCCAGCTGTGAGCTGCATAGGTGCAAATTGTTCCTAGCTATGCTTACCCCAAAATACATCTTTCTGAGTTCACTATAAGTAGGTGCACACTGGGCTGCTACCTTTATATGGCTGCATTCTCCTTTAGTATATATTAACTACTATTTGTTTGCAAATTCAAATGTTTAAAATATAGGAAAAGTGGATTTTCTGTAGTTGTTTAAAGCACTCTATGGAATTTGAGCTGTTTCTCTGTATTACTGATCATCAGTGTCATCCTAATCAGGTATACTCAGAATCCAGCTTAAGTCTGCTCAATGGGAATTATTTCCAATAAAATGTCCGTATCATTGCACTTTATGTGCATAAAACCAAAGCTGAAGGTGCTCTGCATTAAGTCATCTGGAGTAAGATCCAGGTGGACAGCCATGTTGATCTGAAGCAGCAGAACAAAGTTTGAGTCCAGTGGCACCTTTAAGACTAAAAAGGTTTTGTTCAAGGTATGAGCTTTCATGTGCACGCACACTTCCTCAGATACATTGAAATGGAAGTTACCCGTTCATACATATAGACAGAGGAGACAAATGTAGCGTAACAACAAGGTCACAGTTAATTGATCTTAAGAAGGATAGGTTTCAGTTAAATGAATGAAGAAGGATACGTTTACAACATCAGTCTCCTATTTAGACATATTTATGTGTTTTGCCCGTAATTAAATCCAAACAAATGGTGACTGTATAAACTTCTTGTTGGGCCTTTACATGCTAATTTGCTGTTCAACCTCTTTCTATTTGTATGAACTGTTAAATTCCATTTCAATGTATCTGAGGAAGTGTACAAGCACACAAAAGTTCATACCTTGAATAAAACTATGTTGTTCTTAAAGGTCTCAAACTTTGTTAATCTGGAGTAAAAATGGATGCCCTTGTATGAGGGTATTTAAAAAATTCCTGACCTTGAGGACTGTTTCTAAACAATTCAGACCCACTAAATCAGAATTTTTATATTGACAGAACTAATATTGCATCCCTAGCAAGAAGTATCAAGAATAAAATATGAGGCTATAAATAATAATATAAGAATAACATAGGGTATAAGAATAAAATAATAGAATTACAATGTAGATAGAATCCAATGGACCACGTAGTATGCTTCCCTGATCCAAACTGAATATCCTATACATAGTACCTCTGATCCCTTGCCTTAAAAACCCTACAAGGTCACCATAAGTCAGTTGCCACTTGCCAGCACTTACCACCACCACTAAAGTATCACTGCAGATATTAATTTTTAATAGCCTGACAATGAATGGGGTTGCAAAACTTCCAACAACAGTATATTCCATTGCAGCTTTTAAAATCAGGGAACTCTTTTCTAATGCTTAGCCTCTTTTTACCATTGGGATGGAACCTTTGTGTTTGTGCCATGCAGGCTGGGTTAGGGTCCACAGAGTAAGGTAAACCCCACCAGTGGGACTGTAATGGCAGACAGAATCCAAACGTATGGCTTCACTCAGTATAAAAACATGAGAAGAGCCTGGCTGTATCAGCATCCTGTCTCACACAGTGGCCAACAAGCTCCTCTGGATGGTCAACAACGGGCACAGAGGCCGAGGCCTTCCCCTGGTGTTGCCTCCTGCCTCTGGGATTCAGAGGCTTAGTGCCTCTGAATGTGGAGGTTTCCCTCTGTCACCATGGCTAGGAGCCATTGATACTTATCCTCCATTAATCTATCTAAACCCCCTTTAAAGCAGTTTATTCATGTGGCCATCACTATATCCTCTGGCAGAAAATTCCACATTTTAATGATCCTCTGTGAAGAAGTATTTCCTTTTCTTTGTCTTGAACCTACTGCCTATCAGCTTCATTGGATGCCCTCGAGTTCTAGTATTTGGGGAGAGGGAGAAAAAGTTATCTTTGTTAGTTCACCCCATGCACAATTGTATATAACTCTATCATGCCCCCCCCCCGCTTAGTAATCTCTTTTCTAAACTGAAAAATCCCACAATTCAGCCTTTCTTCATAGGGAAGGTGCTCCAACACCCTAATTATCTTGGTTGCCTTCTTTTGTACTTTTTCCAGCTCTGCAATATCCTTTTTGAGATACAGTGACAAGAACTGTATACAGTTTTCCAAATGAAGCCACACCATAGATCTATACAGGGGCATTATAATATTGGTCATTTTATTTTCAATTCCTTTCCTAATAATAATTCAATTCCTTTCCTAATAATCTGTAACATAGAGTTTGCCTTTCTCGCTGCTGCAGCACACTGGGTTGACACTTCCATTGAGCTACCTGGTATGACCCCAAGTTCTTTTTCCTTCTTAGTCTCAGCAAGTTCAGAACCCATTAGCCTGTACTTGAAGTTGGGGTTTTTTTTATCCCAGTGTGGATCACTTTACACTTACCAACATTGAACTTCATTTGCCACATCGACGCCCACTTGCCCCGTTTGTGGAGGTCCTCTTGGAGCTCTTCACAGTCAGCCTTGGTTTTCACCATCCTGAATAATTTTGTGTCATCTGCAAATTTGGCCACCCCACTACTCACCTCTAGTTCCAGATCACTGATGAATAAAGAGTACCGGCCCCAATACCAATCCTTGCAGGACCCCATTGCTTACTTCCCTCCATTGTGAGAACTGCCCATTGATTCCTGCTCTTTGCTTCCTGTCATTTAGTTTTGAATTCATAAGAGAACCTGTCCTCTTATCCCATGACCGCTAAGTGTACTCAAGAGTCTTTGGTGAGGTACCTTGTCAAAAACCTTTTGAAAGTCCAGGTATATAATGTATACTGGGTCACCATTGTCTACATGCTTGATCACTTTCTCAAAGAACTCCAAAAGGTTGGTGAAGCAGGACTTCCCTTTGGAGAAGCCATGCTGATTTTCCCTCAGTAGTGTGCCTAACAATTCTATCTTTGATTACAGTTTCTACTAATTTGCTTGAGACAGACGTTAGGCTGACTGGCCTGCAGTTTCCTGGTTCCCCTCTGGACCCCTTTTTTAAAATTGGTCTCACATTTGCCACTCTCCAGTCTTCTGGTACAGCAGTTGAATTTAGTGCTAGGTTACATATACAGGCTAATAGATCAACTATCTCAAGTCTGAGTTCCTAAGGAACCCTCGGGTGTATATCGTCAGGACCTGGAGACTTATCAATTTTTAATTTCCCCAGTAGGTCTAGAATTTCAACTCTTGTCACCTCACTTTGGCTCAGTTCTTCAGACTCCCTTCCTGGCATGGGTACATGCCCCACACTTTCCACAGTGAACACAGAAGCAAAGAATTCATTAAGTTTCTGCCATCTCGCCCTCTTCCTTTAGCAATCCCTTTGTTCCTTTGTTATCCAAAGGCCCAACTGTTTCTCTGGCCGGTTTCCTGCTCCAAATATATATTTTTAAATGTTTATTGTTTGTCTTGATGCTTTTAGCAACCCACTCCTCAAAATCTCTTTTCACATGCCTGATTATTGACTGACATTTCTTTTCTCAGAGCCTGTGATCCTTCTTGTTCAATTCATTGGGGCAGACCTTCCACTTTTTAAAAGAAGCCTCTTTACTTTTTATAACTCCGGCCCCGTTCATACGAGGGGTTTTGGTCCGGGAGCGAGACAGAACGGGGGCGGATCAAACGGGCGCGATCCCATGGCAACATCTGGGAATCGTTGCCTGTCCGTCCCCGATCTGTCTCTTCCGCGCGAAAACCCACACTAAAAAGAACCACCTACCTGGGTGGTTCTTGCGAAGTAGAGCGGCTCAAACCGGCCGTGGGATCGGCCGCGCGTCCTTGCGGCAGCACATCCCGGCCTCTGGCCGAACTGCGCATGCTTGAGCATGCGCAGTTCGGTGGCCTCCCCCTTGCCTCCGACTCTTCCTCCCCGGCATGTGATCGTGCCGGAGAGCAACGGCGCGCAGTGCACGGGATCCGTGGGATCCCGCCCGCGCGTATCTTTTTTTGATGCGGCTCTCTTTAGCCGCACTTCGCCTCGTGTTTTCCCTGCCATGTGGCAGGGGCCTCCCTTTACTTGTGTTGTTAACTACGCAGGTCTTCTTTTAGACTTGGCAGTGCCTTTCCTAACCTGTGGAATGCATTCTAGTTGGGCTTCAATTAGTGTTGTTTTAAATAGCTTCCAAGCATCCTCTAGGGATTGGACTCTCTTGTGTTTCTCCTTCAGCTTCCTTTTTACTATTCCCCTCATTTTTGTAAAGTTCCCTCTTTTGAAATCAAATGTTACAGTTTTGGACTTTAGAGGTAACTTTCCATTGACCTGAATGCTGAACTTAATAGCATTGTGGTCACTGTTCCCAACTGGTGTAACAACCTCTACATCACTCATCAGGTATTGAGGCCCACTCAGAACCAAGTGAAGCCCATCTCTTTTGTACAGGTTCAGCTTGTCCCAGAAAGTTCCCCGGTGCCTAACAAATCTAAACCCTTCCTCCTGTCACCACATTGTCTCCCATGCATTGAGACTCCTGATTTGTGCCTATCTAGCTGGTCCTTTGCATGGAACCAGCAGCACTCCTGAGAGTGCTACCTTTGAGGTCCTGGCCTTTAACTTTCTGCCTAGTAACCTAAATTTTTCCTCCAGGACCACACAACTACATTTTCCAATGTCATTGGTGCCAACGTGCACCATGACTGCTGACTACTCCCCAGCACTATCTATCAACCTATTTAGACAGTGCATGATGTCCACAACCTTGCACCAGACAGGCAAGTCACCATGCGGTCAAAATGCCTGTCACAGACCCCACTCTCTATATCCCTAAATATTGAATCACCCACTACCAGAAGCCCTACTCACTACGAGAGGATATCAGTCCATCACCGAAGGAAAGGGTCCCTTCTAAGACATCATATCCCTCCTCCTCAGACTGATGCTCTCCAACCTCAAGACTTTCACTCTCCACAACAACAGAATAACTGTTGGCACAGGAGTGGGGCTGTTCTGGTAAGTCCCTGGGGGTCTCTTTCCCAAACCTTTCTCTCTCTGCTTCAGCTTCTCCAGGTTGGCAACCCTGGACTCAAGGGAACGAACCTGCTCCCTGAGAGCCATGAGTTCCATGCAGTGAGTGCACACCCACAATTCCCACCCAGTGGGTAGATAATCATACATGTGGCACTCTCTGCAAAACACTGGATAGCCCCCAGTCCCCTGCTGGCTTTCTACCTTCATGAATGTGCTTGAGTCATGCCAGAATACAAGGGCAAGAAAAGAGGTGTGGCCAGCAGTAGAGCAACTGGTATAGTCTTCTGGGACCCTTGAAGCCCGAACCTCTGGCTGTCTCAGACAGTGAAAGGGGATGGTGGAGAATAGGTGTAAATAAAGGTTGTCCTTAAGAGGAGAGACCTATCCTGCCTTCTCAGCAGCAAAAAGAGAGTGTTTCAGACGATGCCCAATACAACCCCATTTTTGGAATGATCACTCAGTTATTTAGTCTTCCTTTCCTACTACCCCTTTGGTAAAGCAGTAGATTTAGTAGACCAGAGGAATACAGTCTGAGCTCATTGAGGCTTTTGACTTGCTCCATCATAACACCACCTTTACAGGAGTGTTGGCCTCAAAGACATATCAGTTCTTTTGCTGCAGGTTGTTCAGAACAGCTCTTGCATCTCCACCCACAGCAAGATGTTCCTGCTCTAAGATCTGGAGACCACACATACATATCGGCTCTGTTTTACATGTTTAAAAAAAGACGACATATGCTACTTCTCCCCCAAAGGCTTTAAATATCTGAAGCCCCTTTTGAGTAGAGGAGAATGCTGGATTATCTGGTCACATTGATGCTCATGTCTAGTAGCAGGAAATGCAAAGATATCCCTTTCCCACATTCATCATAGGAAGTGATGCAAATAAAAATGGCACATCCACTAAGAGATTAACCCTATTTACTTCCTGCTTTAATATATTCAAATCAGTCCCTCATGTATGTATGTGCCTTATGTTCTCAGGACATCATCACATATTGCATATTTTGACAATCAGACGTATTCATCCAGTTCTTGAATCTACATGGTCCATAAGAACATAAGAAGAGCACTGCCAGATCAGAGCAATGGTCCATCTAATTTAGCATTCTGTTTCACACAGTGGCCAACCAGTTGCCTTGGAGGACTAACAAACAGGGGATAGAGGTCAAAGCCTTCCTCTGATGTACAAGGGGCATCATGCTGTCTTGATTTCTTGCTCAATCACAACTAATGAGGGAAATTGTGAGAACAGTGGTGTACAATCTGCACAGATGGCTATGGACTTTTAATAAAGGGGTTGCAAGGGAGAGCAATACACCAGATACCTCCCCTGTTTGTGTCAGACAGCGAGTGGAGATGCTGTTGTATCTGGTCATTCTGATCCTAACTATACTTTTAAGGCTCATTGATTCAGTGGAACTGACTTCCCAGCTAATGTGGGTGCATGATTCTTCACTGTTCTCATATTAACAGTATTATTTTGGAGTAAATGAGTTTAGGAATGTACATTGTATATGTTTAAGGAAAACACAAAAAATGCCAAGCAGCATTGAAATAATTAAAAGAAAATTTTAAAAGGAATCCTTTGGCTCTAAACATATTTGTAATTGCATAAGAACGCTGTAGAAATTTTCAGTGTAAGATCAGCGTACACGTTGCACTCTTGACCTGATCTTAGAGTTCTCTGCCTATTAACAATAGTAGTACAAGGCAGTTCTCTTCCAAGGCCCATTTTCTTTTTTAGCTAATGAGAATGGTTGCCTGTGATGTTTGCTATATATTCCAAGCAAAGTATATTTTAAGCAGGGGGTCTCAGCTGTGTTCTCTATGAGGTATAAATGGGTGTGTTTATAGGTTGCCGAAGAAAGATAATTGTGTGTCTCTTTTCTGAATCATAGAGAGAAATTTGCACAGAAGTAAAGTACACTGATCTTAGAATGGGAGAACCCTCTACATTCCTTTCCAACATGCAGGAAGCACTTCTCAAATACAGACTGGTTTACATGCCAGGTAGAGCCCTAATGAGAGGTGGGACATAATCTACTTCTGTTCTTCCAGCATGGCCATATTAGTTGTGTGAAGCTGGGGCTTTCCAGGCTTTGGCACAGAATGAAGGTTCCTTCTCCAATATGCTGCACTATCAAGACGCAGGACAGCTGGAAAAGAGATATGCTGTTGGAAAGATTTTTGAGAAGATCCTAAAAAGGCACACTGGGCTACTCAGAGATGTCTTCAGTCTCTAGAAGAACTACTATGCCTTTGAGGAAAACACAGTATTTTCATCCTTCTTGTAATTTGGCCTCCAGCCAGACAGTACCAGGAAGACTCCGTAGCTGTTGAGTTTGTCCAGGAGAGATAGGCTTTATCTCCCCAAGCCTCTTGCTCACACAAGACTTTCCATATCCAGTTACCTTTCTAAGAACTTTGGGTTGATTTTACTACTCCAAAAGTGCAGACGACCATTACAAATAATGCAAATGTGAAGAGTGACAACAACCACCACAGCAAAGGCACACTGGGTTCCTTTGAGCATGAATCAAAAGCTACTCTTCCAGTTACTCTCCTCATCAGACCTTAATTATCAGGGTGGAGCAGCACAATAAATTGTTGCTGTAATCCAGAAGAGCAGCAGCTATGCAAATCTCTCCTTCTCCCAAGAGCCCTGGTACTCTATTCCCTAAGTATATGCTGGTCTCTTCTAGGAAGTTGTCCCTATACCATCTGTGTTATTCATCTCTCTTTCAGTATCAAAATTATTCCCTGGCATAACTCCATCTGCTCAGTGGGTGCAAGGCCTGCAAAGCCTAAGTTAATTCTCAACATTATCATCAAGTTTTCTTGCATAAGAAGCAAACATATTTCTGTCCCAATATTCAAGAATGAATATGCAGAAAGTGGGGGTTGTCACTCAGTGTCTTTGTTCCACTGTACCTGAGGAAGTACATGAAAGCTTACACCATGAATAAAATTTTGTTGGTCTTAAAAGTGCCACTGGACTCAAACTTTGTTTTGACACTGAATGACAGCCCTATGGATACCTTGACATGTAGCTTCAGGGGGGAAAGTGAATCTGGATAGCCAAGAGACTCCGACAACTCATGTTTAGAAAATGGGAACTGTCAAAGACAGATGTGGTAAAGAGTTGAGGTGGCAATCCTAATTGTACATTCTTGGAAATACATTCCAGTGAAATCAAATGGACATTTCCAAGGAGATATAGATAGGATTGGACTGTGGTACTTGAGCTATGAGTAGAATCTCCAGTTCAGTTCTTGCCTCCACCATTAACTCACTTGATGGCCTTAGGTCTTCTATAATCTCTTCTATAGTCTTCTATAATCTCTTAGCTTCAGCCCTTCTTTTCCATCTGCTATATAGAGATAGTACTGCCAACTGGTTGTGTAAAGTTTATTAAAGTTATTTATTTGAAACTCTTTGAATACTTAAAGTGCTATATAACTGCTAAGTATGATTACAGTTTCCCTTGCATAGGTGGGTCTATCTAAGAGGGTACATAGCAGGGCACAATATACATTTATGTGTAAATTGTCACCTGTAGCCATAACACATATGCTTCAATTATACATGGATCTGTGCACATGAAATATTAGATGATCCACACAGAAGTTCCTACAATGAAGTAACAGACACAGTAACCCACATGGAACCCTCACTTTTGATACAATTTGCCAAAAATAGCATTGGCTTTGCAATTACTTGAGGCATACATGAGAAAAAATGTGTTTGGATTCACCATCCATTTGGATTTTTCAGGAAACAGCTAGCTCCTAGAAATCCAGTGGCATGCTCATGGTTTTCTCCTGAAAAATTCACAATCTCAAAATTAAAAATAAGGTGCAGTCTGCAACCATGATCCATATCACAAGCCATGGCCCTAGACTGTTCCAAAACAGGAGAGTTCTTTAAATATGCAAGAGACAGATGAGCCCAAAATTGTGTGCATATGTCTATGGGTTGTACCTCCATTAAGCTCCTGTGCCAAAGTTTACAAACTCTGAAGTATGTGTCATTATTACTCCCAGTTTCCTAAAGTAGGAAACAAATGAAGGGTTGTAAATGAACTTGCTCAAGGTCACTAGAAGTATTTGTGGCAGAGACAAGGACTAGTAAAATCTGAGTCTATACATCCTGGCTGGGAATTCTTTCATACACTAGAAGTAGCTCAACAATTATCCCCCTTGGGAATTAATTGCAGGGAATAGGTAATTTTGGCAGTTGAAAAGAGTCTTGAAATTACACATGCTCAACCTTATTTGGGTTTCTCCAATGGAGGTATTTACTCAACTGCTGTTTTTTCTTTGCTTGGCCTCCTTTTTCTTCTTCTTCACCCACTCTAATCTTTGACAAGGATGGCTATCTATGCACACTGGTGATCCATAACTTTCCAAAAAATCCAAGGAGAAAAATTCATAATTTTAACTTAGAAAAAGCTATGACCTGACCTGGATAGCCCAGGCAAGCCTGATCTCATCAAATCTCAGAAGCTAAGCAGGGCTGGCTGGTTAGTATTCTGAGATCAGACGAGATCGGGCGTGTTCAGGGTGGTATGGCTGTAGGCGGCTGGTTAGTATTTGGATGGGAGACCACCAGGGATTACCAGGGTCATTACGCAGACACAGGCAATGGCAAACCACCTCTGCTTGTCTCATGCCTTGAAAACCCCACAGGGTTGCCATAATTTGGCTGTGACTTGACGACAACAACCCCAAAAAGCGCTAATAGCAATTAACTGCCTCTGGGTTTGTTTTCAGCCCAGCAGCATGGACTGAAACTTGTGCTTGAAAGCATCTCAGGGCTCTATATGAACACTATCCAGGCTCTGAGTCAGAGCAGCCAAAGGGTGGGAAGACATCCTGAAAGTTGGCAACCCTGATGGAAGCACATATTCATGCCACAAATTGATATTTTAAAATTAAATATTTTTAAATTAAAGCATCCAAATGCTGTCATTCATTACAAGACTAGTGCAGAGGCTGTACTAACCAGTTCCCATGTATAGATAATGCACAGCATAAGTCCTCAGCCAATAGGTACAACTAGAGGCTGAGTTCTACAACCAATCCTCCCAGAGGGTTGAGAATGACAGAAAATAAAATGGACTAGAATTCAATCTGGAGTGACCTCAGATTAATGGCAGTTCCTCTTATCATCATTTGGCAGCTTTTCCCCTTGCTGATGGAAAGAAAACAATGTTATCAGGAATAACGTCTGTCTTTCTAGAGTTGTGGCAAAAGCAGCTGGGGAACTCCAGATATTGCTGTGAGCAGGACCAGGCAGTGGTCTGAGTCCAACTCCATCCATCCATTAGAGCTGAAAGCTAATTAATAAGCTCAGGCATTGCAGATGACATCCTTTCTCCAAGTATCTGGAGGGCAACCACCTGTGTAGAGCAAAGCTGGAATCCTGCAAAAAGTTCTTTGGTATTCATTTGCCTATCATCTCTCCCCCCCCCCCTTCCAGTTTGGAGACTTCAGACTTTTGAGATTGTTTCCAGGAGAACTAGAGGGGTCTGGAGAAGGGTTCCCTTCATTCTTTTTCAGGCCACATATGGTTTGTTTCCAAACCTGTGCTTTAGGGTGGGTGCCCCTTTAGCCACAATTCTTTACAACAGCCTATCAGCATATCTTGGAGAAAACAGCTGGAAACTGTAAAATGACGAACTAAACGTCATGATCACCTGGCACCAAAAGAGATTATTTCTTTTGTTCTGTAGAGGACCAGGCATGTCATTGTCTACAATAGAAGCTCTGATAGCATTTACCTGCTCTTTGAGAAACTCACTAGCCACACCTTGGGGAAAAACTAATTAGTTTCCCTTTGTCCTCAGTTCAAAGGTCTGCAACCCATTCCCATTCATGTACATGCAGATGTGTGCTTAAATTTAGAGTTCCTGCATTTGACGCAATCCAGGATCATTTTAAAATAAAAAGGAGTTTTCCTAATTACTTCATTTCATCCCTTGACTTCAATAGCTCATGTGGCTGTAACATGGATTTCCATTAAAAGGATTTGTATGTAAATTCTGGCTCCACTCACAAGAGATGTAACTAAATGAAACCAACCTTGTGCTCCTGAGAACTTCATTCGGTCCATTCATATTCAAATGGAACAAGAACAGTGAGCAAACACAGCCCAGTCATTTCCATTCCTAGGCAGTGAGAAGAAAAGCTTGATATTTTGTTCAGTTTTGCCCCACTAATGAATTAAAGAATCCATTCTGGGCTTTCAGTTTAGAAGAAAAAGAAGAAGGGTTGGTTTTATACCCTGCTCTTCACTACCCAATGGAGTCTTGGAACAGCTTACAATAGCCTACCCTTCCTCTCCCCACAACAGACACCCTGTGAGGTAGGTGGGGCTGAGAGAGTTCTGAGAGAACTATGACTGACCCAAGCTGGCTTCATGTGGAGGAGTGGGGAATCAAACCTCATTTTCCAGATTTGAATCCTCTGCTCTTAACCACAACACCAAGCTGGCTCTTTAGGAAGTTACACTACTATTTTGCAAAAGGAACTGTTTCAAAAAGCTAATTTTGGTATCCTGCATTCTGGACACACTGTGCCACCTTTCTCTTTCCTTTTGGTTTGTCTTCATAAAACTGAAATGAACCTGATGCAGTTAATAATCACTGTTTGCCCTGCTGTAGAGAGTTGTACCTTCCACACTTGTTACAAACATGGATCTCCCTTGGAAGCTCTAATAATCATAGAATGCAAAATATCAATTAAGCATTTCCATGCTAGCAAATGCATCCTCACCTGTTATTAGGAAGAAGATTTATAGATATGGTTATTTTCCAGGACATAAAAGAGAAATGGACTAAAATGGCTAGAAGGGCAGGGATGCTTCTTGTGCCTATGTACAAGAATGTGTTTATGTGAACATGTGTGCGTGCATGCACACACACACAATCAATTGCAGTTCAATGTAACTAGACCTTCTGGCATTATGAACTGAACATAACTGTCAAACATCCAACTGAGACTGCAGCTCTAAGTAATTCTAATCCTGATCCTATTGAACTGACTGGGACTGTCCATATCACATTGAAACTAACTGCAAAGCTACCATTGATTTTAACAGAGTTTAGTTGCCTTTGCCACAGATCTGAATTCTCTGTCTCTCTCTCAGCAATTTATTGGACCATTCTGTTTTGGAACACTCTTTGATCATATCCCTCGATACAGTGTTAGTTCTGGTCACTTTGCTGCCACAGGCCTTAGACCCTTTGTTACGGATCTCACCAGCTCTCTGCATTTCTCTTTATATACCACTGTTATTTTTAACTCTGCCTACGCAAATCCCAAATCCGGAATGAGCAGCGGCTCAGGGCCAAGGGAAATGGACGCGGCACAAATTTCCTGCCCTTTTTACCTCTCTTCCTCTATAACTTGCTAACGACAACTTTATTTTCTCCTCCTCTTAACTTTCACTGTTACAGGAAAGTCTGCCAAGTGAGCTTGTGGGGGTGCAGCCCACAGGTCCGAGTTGCACAGGTGGAAGCCAGAGTAGACCAGCCAGAATGTGATTTTGGTGTCTTCAGGGGGACGTTTGATAAGCAGAGATAGGAGACCCCTCAGGCTGAAAGGCCAGCCATTGAAGTAATGGATACAACCAGCTCCTGTCCCTAGCCACACAAGTGTGGACAACATAGGAAGGCAAACAGACGTGTACACACTGGTGCCTTACCTTTTATGGCTAACCTTTGTATGGCTATCCAGCCCTGCCCAGGCCCATTTGACATCTGAGCTGTTCATCTGGGTGAGTAAAAGGTGAGGCTGTTAGACAATGATAGCTGTGTCATCTCAAATGTTTTCCCAGGAGCAGGCAGGATTTCTCCTTAATGCAGAGAAGAGATGATCTCTAGTAATCTAGGGACCTGTTACTCAACATACACAAACATTCCTTT
>NW_015173676.1:1416510-1419530 GCF_001447785.1 Gekko japonicus
TTCTTGCAGTATCTACATTCCTGTGTCCTTTTAATCCTTTTACTTGAACCAGGGATGTTCTCCCGCTATCTCAGAACCTTTCTGCCATTCTATCTCTAGTGATCTCATCAGATGCTATAATGATGTGTGTGACCTTGAGCAGACGATCTATGCATCACAATGACAAAGTATTGCAGCTTTACAACAACAGGGGGAAAGTCCATGATGAAGGTCTGCTTTCAAGTATCTCACACCGTAGGGTTGCCAATCCCAGCTTGCGAAATTCCTGGAGATTTGGCAGTAGTGCTTGGGGAGGTGGCGTCTGAGGAGGGAGCTCAGTGCAGCCAATGGGGTTTGTCAAGGCAAGACTATGAGGTTTTCAAGGCAAGAGGAGAGCAAGTGGTTGCCATTGCCTGCCTCCACATAGCAACCCTGATATTCCTTGGTGGTGTCCCATCCAAGTACTACCCATGGCCAACCCTGCTTAACTTCCAAGCTCTGACAAGAGCAGGCTTGTTAGGGCTAGTCCACCCTCTGCCACACACACACAATCAATTGCAGTTCAATGTAACTAGACCTTCTGGCATTATGAACTGAACATAACTGTCAAACATCCAACTGAGACTGCAGCTCTAAGTAATTCTAATCCTGATCCTATTGAACTGATTGGGACTGTCCATATCACATTGAAACTAACTGCAAAGCTACCATTGATTTTAACAGAGTTTAGTTGCCTTTGCCACAGATCTGAATTCTCTGTCTCTCTCTCGGCAATTTATTGGACCATTCTGTTTTGGAACACTCTTTGATCATATCCCTCGATACAGTGTTAGTTCTGGTCACTTTGCTGCCACAGGCCTTAGACCCTTTGTTACGGATCTCACCAGCTCTCTGCATTTCTCTTTATATACCACTGTTATTTTTAACTCTGCCTACGCAAATCCCAAATCCGGAATGAGCAGCGGCTCAGGGCCAAGGGAAATGGACGCGGCACAAATTTCCTGCCCTTTTTACCTCTCTTCCTCTATAACTTGCTAACGACAACTTTATTTTCTCCTCCTCTTAACTTTCACTGTTACAGGAAAGTCTGCCAAGTGAGCTTGTGGGGGTGCAGCCCACAGGTCCGAGTTGCACAGGTGGAAGCCAGAGTAGACCAGCCAGAATGTGATTTTGGTGTCTTCAGGGGGACGTTTGATAAGCAGAGATAGGAGACCCCTCAGGCTGAAAGGCCAGCCATTGAAGTAATGGATACAACCAGCTCCTGTCCCTAGCCACACAAGTGTGGACAACATAGGAAGGCAAACAGACGTGTACACACTGGTGCCTTACCTTTTATGGCTAACCTTTGTATGGCTATCCAGCCCTGCCCAGGCCCATTTGACATCTGAGCTGTTCATCTGGGTGAGTAAAAGGTGAGGCTGTTAGACAATGATAGCTGTGTCATCTCAAATGTTTTCCCAGGAGCAGGCAGGATTTCTCCTTAATGCAGAGAAGAGATGATCTCTAGTAATCTAGGGACCTGTTACTCAACATGCACAAACATTCCTTTGATTTCCAATACACATGCACGTTTACAAGTAGTCAAATGCAATGAGCAAGAAAGGGACAATTGCAGACTTCATCCAGTAATACCTTTTAAGAACCGCCCTAAGACTAAAACTGCGATTTTAACCCCCCTCCCCCTGGGCACTAACTCAGAGGTTCACTAAAAAATAATATATGATTTATATAAAGCATTTCTCACATTCAAAGCATTTCCTTCCAATTATCTCAATTTAAAACAACACTCTTTATGGTAGGGCAATATTATTATCCTCATCTTTCCACTGGGGTGTCTTTTCCACTACAGCAGTGTCTATCATGCTTTTGGGGGACCCATAACAGGCTCCTCTTACAGTAGGAAGGTTTCATCATTGTCATGCTAAGCATCATTTATTCTTGCAGTATCTACATACCTGTGTCCTTTTAATCCTTTTACTTGAACCAGGGATGTTCTCCCCCTATCTCAGAACCTTTCTGCCATTCTATCTCTAGTGATCTCATCAGATGCTATAATGATGTGTGTGACCTTGAGCAGACGATCTATGCATCACAATGACAAAGTATTGCAGCTTTACAACAACAGGGGGAAAGTCCATGATGAAGGTCTGCTTTCAAGTATCTCACACCGTAGGGTTGCCAATCCCAGCTTGCGAAATTCCTGGAGATTTGGCAGTAGTGCTTGGGGAGGTGGCGTCTGAGGAGGGAGCTTATGACAAAGTATTGCAGCTTTACAACAACAGGGGGAAAGTCCATGATGAAGGTCTGCTTTCAAGTATCTCACACCGTAGGGTTGCCAATCCCAGCTTGCGAAATTCCTGGAGATTTGGCAGTAGTGCTTGGGGAGGTGGCGTCTGAGGAGGGAGCTTGTAAGGGCTTGTTAGGGCTAGTCCACCCTCTGCCTTTGCTATATCCTCCAGGCAGGGCCAGATTTAGATGAAGAGAGGCCCTAGGCTACTCCACTTGTGAGGTCCCTCCCAATCCCCCACCCTCACGAAACACTTAACTTTTTTTGCCATGAGTTGAATCATTTCCTCACATATAGTTTTTGACAAATAAGAGGGATTGCCTGATCCAGAATGTCCATACCAATTGATATGAGCAAGTAAAAATGGATCAAATTTTGCCACTAGTTCTAAAAGACCAAGATAATTGCCATTATTTGGAGATCCAAAGTGTTCATTATCTCCTCTGAATGGTAAGCCTCGTTCTACAAGAGTACATATTACAGCAATAATTCTCTCCATGACATGCCGCCAGTACTGCTGTTCTGCTTTTATTTGTTCCTCTAGCTTGGAAGTTAACGTTTGCCCTCATTCCCCATTTGCTTTTGTTGAATAAAAAAGAGCTTTTGTGCAAAACCTGGACTGCTTTTTGTACACTCGCTTGGAATATGTAAATGGTCCACAATGATGCAGAACTTGAGAGGGACCCCTCTCTACCCAATAGGATACTTCCTCATGTGATAATTCTGACCACAAACCAACATCTGTTACAGTAGA
>NW_015173676.1:1421117-1421239 GCF_001447785.1 Gekko japonicus
GTTCAAGCCAAGGAGGAGGGAAGGAATGGAAGGGACTTGGGAGAGCTTGCCTGCCTGGTCTATCTGCCCCAGCCAGCCCCCTACTCACATCCTCCCACTGATTAAAGTGCAGCATGTACCAC
>NW_015173676.1:1421422-1441102 GCF_001447785.1 Gekko japonicus
TACTCTGAATAGTGGCACCAGGGACCTAGAAGGGGCAGGGCTTGTCAGTCCAACCCCTGCCCAGTCTCATCAGGGCTTGTCAGTCCAACCCCTGCCCAGTCTCATCAGGGCTTGTCAGTCCAACCCCTGCACAGTCTCATCAGGGCTGGCCTTAAGGCAATTGGAGCAATTGGGCCAAATTGGGCCCCGTGGCCACTCCTAAGGAGCCCCCCACACCAGGGCAATCTAGATGGATTTTCTTTATATCTCTATGATTCTGCAGACTTTCACTGTGAACTGGGGCCCCACAATTTTTTTTCCGGTTGGGCCCCAGAGTTTTAAATTGGGCCCCACTGGCTGGCCCTGAGTCTCATAGTTGCTGGGCCTGAATTGCCCTGCCCTTGCATGAAGTCTTGGGTTTGCAATTTTGGGAGAGGGGAGACTGCCCGCTGGGGGGGGCAGGGCTGTGGAGGCCCCCTAGATTTATAGGCCCTAGGCTTCAGCCTACTTAAAGGTAAAGGTTCCCTTTCTCGAAAGCCAGTAGAATCCAACTCTAAGGTTGCGGTGCTCATCTCCGTTTCAAAGCCAAAGAGCCAGTGCTGTCCGAAGACATTTCCGTGGTCATGTGGCCGGCATGACTAAACACCAAGGTGCACGGAACGCTGTTACCTTCCCACCGAAGTGGTCCCTATTTATCTACTTGCCATTTCTTGCTTTCGAACTGCTAGGTTGGCAGGAGCTAGAACTAGAGACAGGAGCTCACTCCGTCATGCGGCAACTCAGGTCTCGAACTGCTGAACTACCGATCTTCCACAGCCTGCAGTTCAGCGTCTTAACCACTTGAGCCTACTTAGCCCATACATAAATCCGGCACTGCCTCCAGGGGTACAGACCTCTGTAGTCTGGAGATCAATTTTAATTCCAGAACTCCAGGCCTCACCTGGACATTAACAATCTTGCTCACATGCATGAGAGGCAGGTTTCAAATCCTACTATGCGGACTTAACTTTGGAGCCATTATGAGTAAACGTGCATAGGTGTGGGCTGTATTTTAATGGAAAGTGATTGAAATGCAAGTCTGAGAACTGACAGTACAAAGTTCACCACAGCCAAACCAAGACTGCAACTTTTATTTATTAAAATTATTTATATAACACTTTATCTCCTCAGAGTCAAGGCACTATGCAACACAAGGTTGCAAGGACACAAAACATAACAGTCCAACTATCAAGATTTTCTAAATGTACAGATTAAAAAGGCACAGTATTTTAAAATATGCAGATTACAGATTTAAAATGCGCATAAATACGACACAGAATTAAAAACACATATTTTTAAAACACGGAATGCAGCCAGATCTACTGAAACAATTTATTCTCCATCAAATGCTGCCTGGAATAAAATTTGCTTTCTGGATGCATATTCAGATGGGTAGCTGTGTTGATCTGAAGTAACAGAACAAAGATTGAGTCCAGTGGCACCTTTAAGACTAACAAAGTTTTTTTCTGGGTATAAATGCAGTAAGCAAATGCATCCTCCCTGGCAGGCCATTGCAAAGAACTGAAGCCACCATGGGAAAAGCCAGTGACCCAGCTGTTGCTGCACAGACAGTCCTGAGGGAGGGAACTCTAAGGAGAAGGTCGTTTCAAGTGGGTAGCCATGTTCATCTGGAGTAGTAGAACAAAGCACCTTAAAAGATTTCCCTTGCTTGAAACCCAGTCAAATCCGACTCTAGGGGGCAGTGCCCATCTCCATTTCCAAGCCGAAGAGCCAGCGCTGTCCGAAGACTTCTCCGTGGTCATGTGGCCAGCATGACTAAACGCCATGGCACACGGAATGCTGTTACCTTCCCACTGAAGCAGTACCTATTTATTTACTTGCAATTTCTTGCTTTAGAACTGCTAGGTTGGCAGGAGCTGGGGCCAGAGATGGGAGCTCACTCCATCACGTGGCACTAGGGTCTCGAACTGCCGAGCTACTGACCTTCTGGTCTGCAGTTCAGTGTCTTAACCTCCAAGCCACCACAACCCCAGTAGCATCTTAAAGACCAATAAAAATTTCCAGGGTATGAGCTTTCATGAGTCAAATCTCACTTTATGAGATGAGACACCAAAGAGAAGGTTGTCTGTAGAACGTAGCTGATGTGTGTAGGAGTATACCTGGAGATGCGGTCTGATCCTTGTGGTGTTTTAATATCTACAGTTTTCCTGTAGTTTATTGCTAGGCAAACTGGACCCCTTTATACTGAAAGGGAGGAGCAGAGTAGGGAGAGGAAAGATGGAGGAGAAATGAGAGCAAGGTCTGTAAGAAGGATCGAAATATAAGACCTTGTATGAACTAGCCTGTGTTTTCCCCTTGCCTGCATTAAGCTACAAAAGTCCTTTAACAACTCTGTGGTAAGCAGGACACACTCTAATGGAGATGCAGCGAAGGGTGGGAAACAATCACACAGTGAAATTCGGCCAGATAGCAGTCATAGCGTGTGTTTTTAAAAAGGTGGCAAACCTATTCCAGACCCGACAAAGGAATCTGAGAAGGAAGTCTGTATGTGAAGAAAGAGACTGAGATAAAAAGTTACATTCTCTTTTCATGTCCAAAATATGTTACATGGCTTCTGCATGATATGATATGATATTAGAAGCCATTTACAGTCTTGGAAGTGTCTTCTCAGTGAAAATGCATAAGGAAATGGTTCTATTGGAAGAAAGCAGAGAAACAACAGGAGTAGGCCACTGATGATCATCCAACTGGGTAACATTAATTATGGGGAAATAGGCACAAACCCTCCCATCATATATAGGTTTCTCATCCTTCCTTTCTTATCTGCCACCAGTTCCCCTCCCATCATATATAGGTTTCTCATCCTCCCTTT
Source organism: Gekko japonicus (assembly GCF_001447785.1). NCBI lineage: Eukaryota > Metazoa > Chordata > Lepidosauria > Squamata > Gekkonidae > Gekko > Gekko japonicus. The sequence continues at coordinate 1,424,274 of NW_015173676.1, forward strand.
CTTATCTTAGGTGGTCTTTCACCATCCTGTGGAAAAATCTGGATAGTTTCAAAGAGCCAGTCAACCATTTTTAAAAACTGATATTGGATTATTGGGCCATAAGTAACTTTTGCACTGTACCCTGTGGTATAAGGGGTCTGATAAAAATGTAAATCGAGAGCGCCCAATGGAATTGTCCCATGGGGTTCTATGAAGGCATGTAGGGCTGCTTTAATCTGGTAACTCCATCACAAGCGTGAAGAACATTTGTTCTATGGAGTTGCTGAGTCTTCCTATGTAGTTCTGTAGCATTGGTATGATGTACTCTACAAGACATGTCCTTAAAATAAAGCACATCTGACTTCCCAACTCTGCAACATCTGGTTTCACAACTTTTGGAAATGTCAGCTGTGCTGGATTGTATATATAGATGCAATGAACTTTTATTCCTTTAGTCTCTTGAAAGTCCATGTGGCACATAACGATTAAACAATCATATAGTATTATCTGCTGAATTTGCAATACTCCTACAGAGCAAGATATTCAAGCACACGCCCACACTGCACAAACACACTACATACGAGTCAGTACTTTTTGATAACTATGAGGAAAAAGTCCCCAAACTTAGTATCAGAGGTATAGTATACACTCAGACATTCTGAATTCATATCATACACACACACACATCACCACACAATGGACAGCCTTGCTAAGGCACCCGAAGTCTAGAAGGAACAATATCCTTCTCTTGATTGAGGAGCAAGCCTCTTTCATGTTGCATTACATAAAGCTTCCTCCCTGTGTTCCAGGAAGTGTCATTTAATTATCCAGCTTTCATATTAGTAAATAGGTTTGCTGCACATCACAAAAGGGCTGCAATTTTGGGAAGCCGGTTTGTTCACTGTTCAGATTAGCTAATCTCTCGGGGCTAAAATTCCAAAACAGTTTCGGTCGCTAGTTAGCAAGAAAAATAATTATGCAGGAATAACTAAGGGACACTCCATGTTTTTTTAATTTAAAAAGAGGTCTTGTTGTTGCCTTTTCCATCATCTTACTATCCCATTCCAAGTGTTTAGCAGCAACATTTGTGCCTTTGTCTTAATCACTTCTGATGATGAAACTGGCACTAAACAATGCAGGACTGCTAATCAGTGAGCTCATCACTTGAGCTCCTTTAGGAGAGAGGAGAAGGCTTTGGAAGGAAAATGGAGGTTTGCCTCTTGCTTTGGTCACCCTTGCGCTATCTACCACATGTCCTGTAAGAGCAACTCTGAACATACGCATACAAGCCCTTTTTGCCCATCACATACCCACTTGGGGATTGCTTGTCTCCAATCTATTCTGAAAATATGATTGTGGTCAAGAGAAGTGCATTGATGGAAGCAGAAATTCCAAGTTGACACAAGCCCATTCATCCTAAGTGAGATAAGTTGTCAGCAGTTTGCAGAACTGTGGTATAGATTTGTGCTAAACTGTTCATGCAAACAGTTCACCAATTATGAGCACATTTTGGCACAGGTTTAAAATAAGCAGGCTTCCCCTTTGCACAAAGGCAGGGGAACTGGACCTTTCCCACACCTCAGTGTTGCTGCTGTTTTCTGCCAAGTTGAATCCCCAGCTGATGCTCTGTCTTTGCAGCACCCCTTCCACAAAAGGGCATTTATTTCGGGGGGGGTGTGTGAAGAAAGAAACACAAGTATGTGGCATCCAAACCTACCAACCAAAAAAGAAGAAGGAAAGGAAAGGAACTGTGTTCTGCACTTCCTTTGTAAAGGGGTCGTGCAGCCATGTCGTCATGTATTTCATCAGTGATGGAACCTCCTCTTTTTTTTTGTCCATGTGCAGTAACATTATAAAATCATAACACTGTAAAAAAAAAGGCTGGATGTGTCGTGGGGAACAGCATAACAATTCATTACACTGTTATTCAATAATTATGAAGCATGCTAAATGTGTAGACATGTACGGAACCTCCTTTTTTTGCACTTGCAATAATGTTATAACATCATAACATTGTAAAAAAAACAACAACCCCACACACCAGGAGCTATAGGGGATGGGGGGGGGGGAGAATGAAGAAAGAAACACAAGTATGTGGCATCCAAACCTACCAACCAAAAAAGAAGAAGGAAAGGAAAGGAACTTCTTGGACAAGTAAGGGCACAGAGAAGTCTACATGAAACCTTGCTGCCCATTTTGTCCCAACTTTATAATGTTGCTACATTATAATGAAAAGAAATTGGGTCGTAACACAATCAACATTACACTTTTAAAAAATTAGCGGATTGCTCAGGGGACAACCTGAGGGTGGGCAGGAGGGTGGTAGGGGGTGAAAAACACATGACACTGACAACACAAAAGGGTGGTGGGAAACAAAATTCAAAATCAGGAGTCCCTTACTGGAAAACTGTGAGTTCAGATCCAAAGGGGGGGGGATCACGGAAAAAGTGGATTCAGAAAATGTGAGGTTAGGGGACACTAAATTCCTGGGGAGGCAAAAAGTTGTGCAGAAAGTTTTGCAAACTTTGATTTTGTAAGAACACCGATGCAGAGGTCTGCACTTGTGCGGAAATGGTCCTGGTCACCTTTCTTGGTCCAGCATTAATACGCTTTTCTTACTTTCTGAGGATCAAAATCTACTGGACCAAAATGGGGGAAAGGGGTTGTATTAAATTCCACTGTAGTATCTACATCCCTCGCTCTCTCAAATGGGGTTAGCCAACAGGCCTGTAGGAAAATGTCCCATCCTTTTAATAGAGGCTTTAATGTGTGGAAATGGGCAGCTGAAGTTTCTCATGGCATCACCTGGGAAGTAACAACCCATTAAGCCCTCACTTTTGACCTTGGAGGAGTTAAACGAAGTCCTTTAGCTTCAGCCGCCAGCGAGAGGAAAGGGAATACCAGCAGGACACAGTCACTGTCCACATGTTTCCTGCTCTCCAGTAAAAGAAGCAGTTCAGTGCCTCAGACAGCTATGACCGAGCTCCTGGGCTTCTGCAAGTCAGGAAGCAGGAGTGATGATGCCCTTTGGCACTGTGTTCTGCTCCACTGGTAAATCTAGCAACCACAGCTGTTCTATGTCTAACACAGGAGATCACCTTGTTATCATCCCCTCTGTACTTTCTTTGGGATTAAAGGTAAAGGTTCCCTTGCTCGAAAGCCAGTCGAATCCGACTCTAGGGTTGCGGTGCTCATCTCCGTTTCAAAGCCGAAGAGCCAGCGCTGTCCGAAGACGTTTCCGTGGTCATTTGGCTGGCATGACTAAACACCAAGGCACAGGGAACGCTGTTACCTTCCCACCGAAGTGGTACCTATTTATCTACCTGCAATTTCTTGCTTTCGAACTGCTAGGTTGGCAGGAGCTGGAACTAGAGACGGGAGCTCACTCCGTCATGCGGCACTCGGGTCTCGAACTGCTGAACTACCGACCTTCCACAGCCTGTAGTTCAGCGTCTTAACCACTTGAGCCACCGCAGCTCAAGGGATTACACCAACCTAAATTGGTGGGACGGAGTTACATGGGGACAGGAAGAACTGAATTTGCTATCCAGAGTTCTTAAGAAGGCCTGTCTCATCTTAGGGCGTATGGCTTGTAGACTGCCAACTCCGGCTTGGGGATTTCCTAGAGATTTGGGAGTGGTACCTAGGAATGGCAGGGTGTGAGGAGGAGAGGGAGTTTGGCAGGGATGTGATGCTGTAGAGTTCACCCTCTGAAGCTCCCATTTCCTTCAGGGGAACTGACCTCTGTAGTCTGGGGAGAACTCGTAATTCTGGGAGAATCCCAGCCCGCACCTTGAGGCTGGTAACCCTCATTTCTTGAGAAGGCTGTTTCTTAACTAGGCTTGAGAGTAAGACTTTTCCATGAAAGCAATATGAGTGTCAGAATTCCTGATGTGTATCTGCTGCCATAGGATCCAAAAGTCACTAGTTTCAATAGGCGCGTTTCTCTTAGAGCTAGTTCCCTAACTCTCACCCCCCCCTCTTTCTTACACATACACCTCTTCTTCACAGTTTGCTTTCTCAGAATGTTTCCCATCACCCTCACATTCAGGTTGCTTGGATGTGTTGTTGTGTGTGTACATGTTATATGTATCTTAAACCCACAACAAATATTGCATTAGATTGTTGTTTTTTTAAATTTAAAAACCCTTGGCTGTTGAATAGCAGGTGTGGTCTTCAGTCTATGCCAAAACCAACAGTTATGGTGTAGCAGATAACCCTGTGAGCAAAAAAAAAAAAAAAAACGGGAGGGAAATGGAGATGGCAGGGAGAGAGGGAAGCAGGCAGGCTTCCTAAGAAGGACTCTCTGAGCTGTGAGAGCTCTCTGTGCCTTTGACAGTCTGTCTGGAGGTGGAATGTGAGGGAAGCAAAAGTGTGGACAGAAGGATCTTACACAATTCAGTTCAGGGCTGGAAAAAATTGTCTTGGACGAATGTATTATTATCTAAACTCCTGCAGCAAAAAGATTGTTTTTTGTTGTTGTTGTTGTTGTTCAGTGGTATTTAGGTGAAACCAAGAAAATGGAAGTGCTTTGCCAGGGAGGTTCAGTTCTGCTTTCCATCAGAGTTACCCATTCATTAACATCAAGATAAAGAAATGTCCAGGATGCTGCTGGTGCTTTCCAAGCACATGGGGTACCTTCTGATCTATTGCACCCACCCCATGTAAACAAAAGCACATCCTTGTATACTGTTCTAATTAATTCAGAGTGGTTGATATCCCATTTATACTCACTATGAGTTAAAAACATGGGACTCTCCATTCCATCCATCAGTGTGCAAGCAATGGAGAAAAAGGGGGAAATAAGTTTTCCCACCCTAATTATGAGGATGATTGGGTGATTATAATGGATATTGCAGAGCTGAGAAGAATGACCAAGGGGTGGTAGTAAAATATGTTCCCTAAAAAGAAAGGCAAAGAGTTTGGGGCTTTTCACTTTAGAAGAAAGAAATAAGAGAGCATGATAGAGGTTTTTTAAAACTATGCATGGTGTGAAGAAAGTTAAAACTTTTTCCACTCTCACAAAATACTAGAATTTGAGGGTATTAAATTAAACAGATGGGCAGTGGATAGAAGACAGACAAAAGAAAGTACCTTTTCATACAACATTTAATTAAATTATGGAACTTTCCCCCACTGGATGCAATGATGGCCATTAACTAGGTGATTATGGCAATTAGACAAAATTCATGGTCTATCAATGGCTATTAGCCATGGCAGCTAAATGGAACTTCCATAGCTGAAGGCAGTATACTTCTGCATATCAATTGGTTGGGGCAACACCAGAGGGAGGTGTCTCTGTCTTCCTGCTGTGGTCTTCTAGGAACATCTAGTTGGCCACTGAGGGAAAACAGGATACTGTACCAACTGGTCTGAACCATCTGGCCTCTTCCTATGTTGTTATCCTATCCTATTAGATTCAAGTGGGTATCTGTGTTGGTCTGAAGCAGCAGAACAAAGTTTGAGTCCAGTGGGGCACCTTTAAGACCAACAAAGTTTTATTCAAGGTATAAGTTTTCATGTGCCTGCACACTTCTTCAGATATAGTGAAACAAGATTTTCTTATGTAATGGTTGAGGGCGTCTTGTTCCACTGTATCTGATGAAGTGTGCATGCACATGAAAGCTTATACCTTGAATAAAACTTTGTTGGCCTTAAAGGTGTCACTGGACTTTATCCTATCCTATTGTTATCTTATGTTACCAGTAAGGAGTATCTAACCTGTATTGTGATCCTGAATCTGCCTGAACAGACACAGGCAGACAGAGGGAGAAAACGATCTGTGATAGGTCACAAAAAGAAATGTTTCAGACTGAGGCAAGAGGACAAGTGAAAAGTACTGAGACTTACTAGCGCTTTCAGCTCTCATACTTTACTTCAGCTCAGAACAAGACAACTCTAACCAGCTCACAGGCCGGTTTATATGTGCAACAATCCCACACCCAAAACACACCCACACACAAGTGACTGACTATTTACAGTGGCCGAGAGTTCCATAGGCTCTCGGCCAGGAGCCTAGCCCGCCAATAGGCGCTGGCTAGGATCCACTTGCCCCATTGTTACTGCGAGCGAAGCTCGGCCGCTTCGCATGACCGCGTGGTGAATTGGCCACGCACGCGGTCTGAGATGGATACATTACAACAAGGTTAGGCAAGCTAATTCCCAGGGATTTATCCTGGCTAGAACTTCATCCCCAGCACTGCCCAAATGGAGAGGGAAGTGTATGATTGCTGCACAAGGGAAATGTAGGATCAAATGCCTCCAAGAAGGCCTAGCTGCATGGAATTGTCCTAGACCTGAAGGTGAACCACCTCTTCCATGGGTTTGTATTGTATTTATTTAGATATTTATACCCCACTTTTCACCCCAATGGGGACCCAATGCAGTTTACAAGACCGTTCCCCCCCTCCTCCATTTAATCCTTGCAACCACAGCCCTGTGAGTTAGGTTAGGCTGAAAGAGAATGACTAGCCCAAGGCCACCCAGTCCCTCTGGCAGAGTGGGGATTTAAACAAAGTTTCCCCAAACCCTAACCACTACACCATGTTGGTTCTGTGTATGTTTCAGATGTCTCTAGATATTTTCTTGTGTGTTGGGTTGCCATCTGTTCTGTGTAATTCTGTGGGACTGCAGTGTGCTCAAAAACGCTGCTTTTACTCTGGTTTTCTGTTCAACAATGAGTTGTACAAGCTTATTATCAGAAGAATGAGTGTAACAGACTGATCAGCTTGGAATATTCCACTTTCCTCTTTCATCCATTGTTACCAGCTCTTTCTTGGCCAGACAGGAACAGCAGAAGCCTTTCCATTGCATCCTGGCTAGATTTATGCAAACTGTACATGAGGTTTATATTTCTAATAATAACATGTGAATATTATCTGCAGCCATGGTGCTGGTGGTAACTTTCCAATGTAGCTGTCCATGCCAAATGAATGGACCCCACTTCAATTGGGGGGGGGGTAGCTTTGTTAATGGTGGGCTCCAGGTAGTTTGGATTGTTACTTTTTAAAAAATAGATGAACCATTTGTTGAGCACAGAAGTTTACAAACAGTAACACACACACACCCCGCCGCCCCAAATCACAGAGGAGTTCATCAGGACCAGCCACAATATCACATAAGACAGTGAGTGCAAGCTTTTAAGTGCTCCAGAACTCCTAATCAGGTTGGATTTAAGTAGAAGAAAGGGATGGGGAGAGAAAGGGAAAACATATATCATGATGGAAGGACTCCAAATCTGCAGTATGCCACTTTCTCAAAATTGAGACCAGGAGACGTGACCAAATTAGAATGCATGGTGTTGGGCAAAACCCTTTGGTAGCCAGCACCACATTGTTCTGTATTCTAATTTACTCTGCAACATCTCCAGGTCTCATTTTTATCATCCATCGTGAAGATATTTTAGTTAGTCCTAATTAAAAGGTATTACACAACAGTGTTTTGAAATTTTTCCATGGGATAACATGACTCCCTACATTTTTTTCTCTATAGGGTTTGTTATGTATCAAGATTGAATCATTCCAGGTCCGTCACCCCAGAGACTGGCTGAGCTTGGAGCACAAGAACAATAGCCTACCAGGACTCTGGAATAAACCAATCAAGTACTAATGTTATATAGCCTGTCTCTGGGAGTGGGGTGTGTTTGGGTGTGGCAATTGTATGCTATTTAACAGAGCTGAGGCTCTGGGGTCTTGTCTTGCTCTTGCTGAAATCACAAATAAAGTTGAGCTGATCACTAGACTCGAGCCTGCTCATCCACGGAACCCACTATTTAACAGGGTCAGTGTTTGCTAAAATCCAGCTGAACTACACATATCCTATTTTAAATGTATTAGATGAGCTCCACTGATTTTGGTGGAATTTGCATCCATCCACATAAATGCTCTTAAGTCTGTGGACATACAGTTTAGTGCTTCTCCAAGCAGAGTATTTCCCCCCTGAGATGCTGTTCGCAAGGCTTATGTCCTCCTGAATCTATCTCACACCTTTGGAGACAGATTCCTTGGAAAAGGAGGTGGGAAAGGACTACACATTAAGAAGAGTTATCATAGTCAGAAACAGTCATGGCAAAGGGGTATAGGTGCTTATAAAGAATATCCTCAATGCACTCTGTTCTTTATAAGCACATCCATGGCTGCTCCTCTCCTGGTATTTGCCAAGGGAACTGCACACCCTGTGTCACAAGCAAGCAAGCAAACAGATTACATCTGGGGAGTCCCGGGCATGTAAACAGAAGAGTCCTCAGGGGTGGCAAACTGCCAGCTGGAAGAGGTAGCGTGACAGACGTTCTCTGCCTAAAATGACTTCGCCCAGCTGAGACACATGAGTTTTCTCTGAAAATGTGTAGAAAAGCAGATTTAGGACCAGGGTTTTTTTTTGTTCAATGAGACTAGCCCAGATATCAGGCTTTATTTATTTATTTATTTATTAGATTTGTACCCCGCCCTCCCCAACGGGCTCGGGGCGGCTACAACAGAGGCAATTTCCATAACAACAGTTAAAACAACATAAAAGCGATCATTAAACAGTATAAAACAATCATTAAATAAAGTGCGGTGCTCTTGATGTTAAAGTTTTCTAATCCAAGATGAGTTCCATTCATCAACCTAACCTGACAATATACATTCTTACTAATGTTGAGAAAAAGATAAAGACACATATGAGAGTATCTCTGACCATGTACAGAGGATGTCTTTCTAATGACTAAGTGAACTACACCAGCTCCCCACATCGACAGTCAGTGTGGAAAGCTTCTGGGTCAGAGGACATGAATCTCAAGCTGGGTTTAGAAATGACAAAGGAGAACATACCAAGCAACCGATGATCACTGAGTCATACAACCAGAAAAGACTTATTGAAAATATTTGTGCCCTGGGTTCTTTACCAATGATTAGTGCATGAGGAGGCAGCTTACAACAACAAGAATTAAAACACAGAAAGGTAATTAATTTATAAACAATAAATCTAAGTAACTAAAATCACCAGCAACAACTTTAAAAACACAGTGTGCAGCATAAACTTGTGTGTTCGGTCATCACTTTGTGGGTTGGCAAAATCTGTGTTCCACTGCCACATGTGACTTTACTTGCTTCCATGCATCATCTACTGTATAGGCACCATTTTGCCATTTTATAGCATGCCTGCTCTATTTGCAGAACCCTGTGGTTGTCATTGCACCTTCAGTGAATTGATAGTGGGTAGCTGTTCCTGCTTCACAGCAAGGCAGTTGGACCTAACCCTGGTTAAGCAAGTAAGCAAACCCTAGTACATGTGCCCAATAATGGCATGCAGGCCCATTTAGCTTGGCATGCAGAAATAATTCTTCACTTAAGGGAACCCTGGAGGTGATGATAGCACTGCTGTGCCCAGCAGAGTGGAAGGAAGTGAAAGGTATGACCTATGCCCATCACAGCCTCCCTCACCCATGCAGGGGTGAGCTCCTGAGGTGCTGGCATGGACCTGACTTGCTCCCAGTGTGTCTGGCCAAGTACACTTGTCTCTTCGCTCATGGTGTTTTCTGGCAAACCAACATCTTCACAGGTAGACATTGCATGGTAGGGGCACTGGGACCAAAACGGCTGCCTATCCCTGAACTACATTGCTTTTGGGCTCCTTCCAGTTCTTGCTTTTCTTTGATTCCCTCTCCAATAGATTACATTCAGTCACAGAAAGGGTCTACTCTGTTCTACAACTAAACAAATGTATCATTTCATGCTCTTCCTCCAAGTAAACTCTTTGGTGACTTACTAAATATCTGAAACTTCTCAGCCATCACTTTTCTTTTAAGTGACTTAGATCATCTTACGTTTCTCATAGTTCATATATTTCCAATCCTTTGTCAGCTGCTATTTCCTTTCTAGGGCTGCCAGCCTCCAGATGGGGCCTGGAGAGTTCCTGGAAGTACAATTGAACTCCAAACTACATAGATCAGTTCTCATGAAGAAATGGCTGCTCTTGAGGATGGGCTCTATGACATTAAATCCCGCTGCAGTCCCTCCTCTCTGCAAACCCCACCATTCCTGGTTCCCACCCCATATCTCCAGAAATATACCAACCCAGAGTTGGCAACCCTACTTTACCCTTCCTCAATGTTTGCAAAAGCCCTCTCCTTGCTAATCTTCTGCCCCTCCAAAATGACAAGTGATGGCTCTCAGTCTGAAGTTGTTTGTTTTCTTCCCTCATACTCAGGGTCACAAAGTGGTTGAGTGCCACTCAACTTGTGAATTTGCTGTCATTTGCTGGTCTTCAGCATGAGGCTATCCAGAAGGCACTATCAATACCTTTCATATTTTGTATTCAGATTGAGAATCATACCATCATCACACCCTAAAATAGAAAACTTGCCCCCATCCTCTTGCAAACTACATAAGCCCTCAAGTCATGGAACATGCAGCCAGGCCATGGGGTAGTTCCCTGGTCCAGGAAGTAGGGCAGTGTTGTCTTCTGTTCACAGGCCTCAAGTCACTCAGAAGTGAGTATTGTGCTGCAGAACACCCAGGGGGTGTGGCAGGCAGGCAGTGCACTCTATCCCTCTCAGCCCCAAAAGGCTGAGGAAAAACCAGTACCTATAGCTGGGCAGGGAGGCACCCTTGCCTCATTAGTGCAGGCAAGGTCTTGATAGCAAGCAATGCTGTCCTGAAAATTCTTACCCATGGTTTCATGGAGCTGACTTTTAGGCTTTGGCTGACTTTGGAGTCTTGCTGTAGTCTTTGTAATTCACCTGAATGTCAGAAAGTCTCTGCTGCAGCTCTGCCATGAGAGAATCATGTCCTAGTAAGCCTACTGTCATGGACCACTATGGAGATGCTGTGAGAAAAGGGAGAGTTTGATGAAGATTTTAGAATTAATTTTATTTATTTAGGAGATTCATCCTCCACCTTCCCAGAGTTCTGCTTGAGGAGGCTTAGGAGTAAAAACAATGCCATAAAAATATCATGAATTATCAATATGAATTCAAAATAAACTGTTGAAAACAAGTAATTAAAACAGCATAAAATCATTGAGCAGCCTAAATAAATCCATGAAACAGACGACAGTACACATCTGTCAGGTACTGTTTAAAACCAGTAAATAGAGATATTTCCAGGGTGTGAACTAGATGAGAAATGTCATGTGCATGATCTACAGCAACTCATACAGTTCTGTCCCTAGGCCCTTTGAAAAGAAAGTACAAACAACTCTAGGTTTTATGTTTTGCCTATCTGAAAATGGTTGGGAGTGTCTCATGTCCACTCTATGGGATCTTGCTTTGAACCATCTTATCTTTGTAACACCCCCCTCCCACTTTTCTGTTGTGTATACAAATCAGCCTGATTGATGTATACCTCATACATCTGATGAAGTGGATTCTGACTTACAAAAGCTTTTGTTGGAATAAATTTTATTAATCTTTAAGGTGCCACTGGAGTGCTGTTTTATTCTGTTGCTACAGACTAACATGACTACCCATATGGGATAGGCCACAGATTTCACTAAAATAGATTTAGACTCACAAGTGCTGTTATACCTGTCAGATGCCATCTTTTAAGGGCCATTTTATATTCTAAAATATTTACCCACCTTCCCCAATGCACTCAAACGCAAGTGAAAAATATAATGAAATCAGGAGCTGCCACCATCTCCTCCAGAGACGGGAGAGGTCTGCAACTGCGGGAACATTTCCAGCGTGGAAAAAAATACAGCTCTAATATTGCCTCTCCACCTGGGAAAGCAAAATCTCTCCAACAAAACATGATGGGCATTCCCCCCCCCCCTTCAATCTCAAATGTCACAGGACTGGAACATCCTCCTCTTACTTTCCCAGATCAGCATCCAGGCAAAAAGAGAAATTTTCTGCCAAAATCACAACACTATTATGAGGTATTTTGCCTGGACATCTGCCCTCTTCATGCCTCATTGTTTCGGAACAATATGGGCACATGCTGTCCTCTACACACACACACACACACACACACACACACACACACAAAATTCCATTTGCCCATTAAAAACTGCATTGTTTGGAAATATCATACTCGCAGCCTGCAATGCAGAGGAAGTCAGATATTTGTTGACATTTGAGGAGCAGCACTTTCAAATAGTGGGGGGATGGTTTCCATTCTGCAGAGGAACAGTATACCATATTTACTGCCAGACCGAAATAGCCCAATGGGTCGCACAACCTGATACCCTTTCTCCACAAACGGGCAGTCCAAAATACCACAGAAAAAAGTGAATATGAAATTATCTATTACCAGATCCTGGATTCTGTCCCTGCAGAGAATGAAGGCCTGAGGCTGCATCCAATATCTCAAGGTGGGGACATGGCTCAGCAGTAGAATGTTTACTTTGTATGCATCTTTGCATCTCTGGCCAAAAGGATTTGTAGTAGGTGATATGAAAAACTGCTGCTTGAGACTCTGGATTGCTGCTGCTGTCAGAGTAGCCAATACTGCTCTTGATAGACCAGTAGTCTGATTCAGCGTAACACACAGGTTGTGAAAATTCACATTGGTGTGACATTGGGTCACCCTGGTGCCAACATCATTCTTGACAATACTTCGGCAAGAATCTGCCATTTTGGACTGTGCATGATATACAGAACACCCCATATTTCTATTGCACACTGGTACACATGCTGTTGTACAATTGAAATGTGCCATGCGGATCATGGCATTTCTACAGGTCCACAAAATGCATTTATGCAAAAACATGAGAATCATTACTGTGCTGCATATATTACTCACATAATGCACATTCTGTGACTTGGCATATATTCTTGCTGTCCAAGAATCAGTAATACAGAATTTCTTACTTTCAAAATAATTTGCATGACTCCCATGCATTCCATTCCTATACCCTTCTCTCTTTAGTGTTTCCTTTATAAGAAACGGCATTCTCAAGACCACTTTGAACGATTAGATTTTCAGTAAGGTTGTTTGAATAGACTGCTTTCAATTGTACTTTGGTGTTGTAGAGCTGAGTGTTGTTAGCTCCTTAGTGTAATTTTTAAAGAAAAGCAGGCTGGAAACACACACAAAAACCCAGATAATAAAAGGGGCTTCAGATGGTTTCAGGTACAGATAAAAGGAACGCAGCATTCAGAAAGGTTCCCATTTTTAGATAAAGTTCAGTGTGAAACTGGGGCGGAGTGTTCTCTAGGTCCCCTGTGCAATGAAGAAACCAAAGGGTAGACAGATGTAGATGTCCAGATTATTTAGATGCCTTGAGAAATTCTGTGTTTAGTCCCAAAATAAACAACAGGCAAACTAGAAAGCAGAAATTGGGGAAGAACATATGTTTAACTTAGCATCTGAGCTCCTAAGAGGCCCAATTCTGTTCTAAGAAATAGAATGGATTTCTACATGTTAGAAATCAGTTTCTCCTTCCTGATCTTTCTCAGAAGAGCTGAGTCTGGTATCATAAAGGAATCTAATCTTCTAACCATGGTCTAGGTCTCCCAGTGACAGTGAAGCCTTTTGCTCAGCTTGGTATATCCCCATACTAAGAGGCACAAGTTATAGATGTGATCTGAAAGGGCTTCTACTCTCTTGTCTGGAATGTAACCAGATGTCTGAGTTTCTTGTGGTCATAAATTAAGACAGGTTATAAACAGCATACTGCAGAGTCTCTGTGTATGCAACACAGGAATCTAACCTTCTACCCATGGTGTTAATGCAAGGAGGTGTTAATGGACAATTAAGGGAACATTTCTTAATAACAACTGAGTTGTGATTCAGCCCAGTGGGAATGCTTGGTATGAATAATGTGCTGGGAAAAGAGCCAGTATCCCAGAGAAACCTTTAATGTTCTGCCTGTAATCTGGGCTGCCAATAGGGCAAAACTTGTTAGATATTGTAACTCTGCATGCAATAATATCTGGGAAGGAAAGGAAGAAGAGAATTCTCTCACTCAGGTACACTTGGCAGTTGGCCCCATACTCTCATCGGTTAGATGTTAAGCCTCCTTGGCTGTTGCTTGTCTTCTGTTTTATTTTATATAGACCTTTTCTTCTTCTCTCTTTTACCTAGGCTTGGAATTGTAGCGAGTTAACCTTTTTGGAAGTTAATCTATTCACAATAAATTAAATGTACTTACATGAATATGTTGTGTAATAGGTGCTTCTATTTTTGTAAGTAAAATATTTTTTTTACATTTACATTTAACCCAATAGGTTATGGGCCCAGAGTCTATCAGAAGTTAGATTAAGCTTAAACTTTAAAAGGACTGAAAGTCTATGATTAGAAGATCCCCTTGTTGTTTTTCATCTTTCAAAATTCTCCATTGTTCCTCTCTATGTTGCTGTGATAAGGATGGCTAAATTAAGCACATATTTGGGTACCCCCAAACTTAACTGCTGAGAATAATAGAAATTGGCTTAAAAGATTTCATATACTACTTGAAGCAAAAGGAGCCACTGGAATCCTAGAGGAAGAAAAACCAACAGAGAAAGGCACAGAATTGGACTCTTGGATAATCAAAAATGGGATTGCCAAGAACATTATTATAGGATCATTGGATGACAGTGAGAGTTTCATGTTTGAAAATTCCCAGGCAGCAAAAGAAATGCTTAGCAGTCTAGAAGAGTTTTTTGGGTTCACTAGTATTAAACCACAAGGAGTATGGATAAGAGAACTTTGCAGAACAAGGCTGCATGACAGAGAAAACTCCGGTAGTAACGAGCTCCAGTAGTAACGAGCCCAGGAGCGGCAAGCCCCACCCCCAGCAGTCCCCCCCCACGTTCCCTGGCCCACCTGCCTAGGTGGGCAAACCGGGGAAGGCCCTTGAAGAAGCAGGGTGCCTTCCCCGGGCCACTCGCCAAAGCAGCCAAGCCAGGGAAGGCTGGGAGAGCCCCCCCCTACCTTCCCTGGCCTGCCCACAAGCCACCCCACTGCAAACTTGCACAGCCCACTTCTCAGCCTGCTGCTCCTCTTGCTGCGCCTCCCTAGCCAGGCTGCTGCTTCTTGCCTTCCCCTTCTCTGGTCAGCTGAAACTTGAGACTTATGAAGGGAAGGCGGGGAAGAGGAGGAGAAGGCAGCGGTGGATGTGGAGGGGCCACCCCCGGCAGCACAGGCCTCCCCTCCACCGCCAGCACTCGACTCTCTGCAGCCAGTTAGCCAGGCAGAGCGAGCGGCAACTCTGGCTGCTCTTGGAGCCACCTTTTCTTCTTCCTCCACCACCACTGCCACCTGACCATTTGCAGCAATCCCTCAAGCCCTTCTTTCTCCCTCGAACCGGTTTCCAGGTGCCCTGCAGTCTGCCTTTCAGCAGAAGGGAGGAGCCTTGAAACCGATGCCTAGGTTGCCTGTGTAAGGGACCGTCACCCAACATTACTTCTCGCTTCCAAGTGCAGGAGGTGGCGGCGGTCGCCTGAAACTCCCCCCCCCACCTTTCCTTCCAGCAACCTTTCCAGGAGGAGAGATGGGGGGGGGGGGGGGCGGGTGGGAAGGGGGGTGGGGCTTGCTTCTTGCCTTCCCCTTCTCTGGTCAGCTGAAACTTGAGACTTATGAAGGGAAGGCGGGGAAGAGGAGGAGAAGGCAGCGGTGGATGTGGAGGGGCCACCCCCGGCAGCACAGGCCTCCCCTCCACCGCCAGCACTCGACTCTCTGCAGCCAGTTAGCCAGGCAGAGCGAGCGGCAACTCTTAAGTCCAGGACTTGTGAGTTCACGTTTAGAGTTTGCGATGAATAGTTTTTCATTTGGGGGGGGGGGACCCAAAAACTTTATTTGAAGTGATTGTAATCTGATGCAGAAAACCCTTTGAGTCTTCTTCTTGGCACTTGTTTTATTGCTCTCTTCCCATCTGCACTCCCCCACCCCGGTTACGCCTTAAGTCGCAATTCACTATTAATTTTTTTTTTTAAAGCAAGCATTAAGTCACAGCTTCTTCCCAGAAATTAAAATTTGAATAAGAGCTCACTCCCCCCACCCCCCACCCCCGCCCAACTTCCAGCATGCATTTCTGGAGGAACTGAGGTCAGATTCAGAAATATAAGAGAGCAAATAGTACAAGGAATCAAAGACTAAATAAGAAGCAACTTTTAAAGCCAGGGGCCCAAACACACTTGCTAGGCAGGGAGTAAGTCCCATTGTGCGGTGGATTTACTTTCGAGTATGCATGCAGGAGATCTGGCTGCAGCACAGTGCAAAATAGACACTTGACTAGATTTTTGCCCCAGAGGTAACAACTTGGTTAGGCGATTGCAATGTTGCTGTGACTGCTGGTTTAGCAACTTGTGTGCTTCAGTGCCTTCCAGTGGGGTTGGGCAGGAAAACAGGACTTATTTGTCACCATAGATTTGGAGAAGTTCTTTGCATTTTTTTAACCAAAACACATAGTTTTCCTAGAGTTGTGGAACTGGATTGTGGGTCCATATGGCAAATATCTCATATGTACTCCTTAGGGTAGAGAAGAGTGGGATATAAAAGCCAACTCCTCTTCTTCCATTTAAAATACCAAATAAAAGACAGATTTTAGGCAATAGTCATACCTCTCCCCTTTGATAGAAAAGAATGAGCAACATTTGCAAATCTTCTTCCATAATAAGCAACCATTAGGAAAGAGTCAGCCAACTCCTCTTCTTCCATTTAAAATACCAAATAAAAGACAGATTTTAGGCAATAGTCATACCTCTCCCCTTTGATAGAAAAGAATGAGCAACATTTGCAAATCTTCTTTCATAATAAGCAACCATTAGGAAAGAGTCTTTTTTCTTCTGTTGTACGTAAAGGGAAACATGCTTTTCTTTCTTTTTAAAGTCCTTTTTTCTGCTTTAGCTAAATTTCATCAATATCCCTGCATTAAAATAATCTGTTTTGTGATCAGGATACTTCCTTCCTTCCTTCCTTCCTTCCTTCCTTCCTTCCTTCCTT
>NW_015173676.1:1443105-1443251 GCF_001447785.1 Gekko japonicus
ACTGCACAACAAACCCAAATAAATGATTTGATACAAATAATGAAGCAAGATGCTGAGAAGGCAAAGGAAGTGGCTGTAACTACCCAGAAGGTGAAGAAAAAAGTGCAAAAGCTGGAAAGGAAACAAATCTCCATGGAAGATCAACT
>NW_015173676.1:1443572-1456294 GCF_001447785.1 Gekko japonicus
TACCATCAGAACGCTAAGGGATATTCCATTTGAAGTAAGACAACAGAGAAAGAAGTACAAAGAACTTGTGCTTTTTCTTCAGACAAACTCAATTGGATATAAATGGCTATTTCCAGAAGGCTTCATTTTCAAGATTAAAGACAAAAAAGAAAAGATTGACTCTGTTCAGAAAGCTCAAGAATTTCTAAGGGTTCAGCTGGGAAGGCCAGAGGACGGGAAAAAAGAAGAGGACAGCAAGTCCAGTGGCGAGCTAGATTCTGGCTCTTCCGGAGAGGACTCTCCGTCAGAGCAGGGGACAGCAGCCCCAAAAAGTCCTTATAAGCTGTGGAAGAGAAGGGGAAAGGAGAAGTAAAGGCTGAAGGACTATGAATTGTGCCTTTGGGACTTGTGATATGGGATGATCGGGGGTACTGTTTCTAGACAGTTAAATTTAAGCTTTAAAGGAAAAGTGTTATAAATGTTTGACTCAGTTTATAAAGGGATCAATGATGGGAAGACTTGATGTAACTAAGCTAGTTGGAGGATCTCCTCTCTTGGGCTTTTAGTTAGTAGTGGGTTCTTTACTTTATCCCGTATATGTAGTTTCCCCTCCTTTTTCTTCTGTTGTAGTTTTTGTAGTGGTAAAAAAATAATAAAAAATCCCCTCCGGGGGCTCAAAAAAATGAAAATAAATAAAATGTGTACCTTGACGAAGTAAAGTGAAAGTCAGAACTACCAGGAAAGAATTTTATTGTATGTTAGTGGATGTTTTAGGTTAAAAAAAAATGCAGATGGAAACATGGAACACTACAAAGCAAGATTAGTTACTAAAGTTTTACCAGACAAATATTGTCAGGACTTTGATTAAACATTTGCACCAGCGGTGAAAGATAGTACAATCAGATTAATTTTAAGCATAGCAGCATCCAAGAAGAGGCAGGTCAAACATCTAGATGTAAAGAGAGCACTTCTGCATGGGAAGATCCAGAAAGATGTGGTTAGACCAGTTACTAAAGTATTTTGGAGTTGATGAGCAAAAGCCAGTTCAACTTAAAGAAGACAACCAGAGCTGCAGTAACGCTGCATGTACTAAGCACATTGATGTGAAGTTTAACTCAGTGCGTGACCTGAGAAGAGCATAATAGAGATGAAGTACTATTCAACAGAAGAGATGGTGGCTGACATCTTGACTAAGCCTCTGTCAAAATATGAAAAACTATGAGATAAGCTGAAATTTGAGAACGCTTTCATGTGACGTTAAGAAGGGTCGGTATCCCAGAGAAACCTTTAATGTTCTGCCTGTAATCTGGGCTGCCAACAGGGCAAAACTTGTTGTATATTTTAACTCTGCAAGCCAGAGGATCTGGGAGGGAAAGGGCTAAGAGAATTCTCTCTCTCAGGTACACATGGTACTTGGCCCCATCTTCTCATCGGTTAAATGTTGAACCTCTTTTGGCCACTGCTTGCCTTCTGTTTTATCTTACCCAGGACCTCTCTCTTACCTGGGCTTGGAGCTGTAGCAAATTAACCTTTCTGAACTTAATCTGTTCACGGTAAATTAAATGTATCTACATGAATATGCCATGTAAGATGTACTTCTGTTTTTGTAAGTAAAACTTCTCTATCTTGTTACCATTGGAATCAGATCATTTTTATAATTTGTTTGAACAGCAGTTTCCCTTAACCGGGAAACATGGAGGATCGGGGATGCTGCCAAAAAGCTTCTGTGCTTCCAAGGCAAATTATGCCTTTGGGGGCCCTAATTCTGGGGTCATGGAGCTCAGCAAGTCATGTGATTTCCCCCCCCCATGGTGTTTTGAGTCTGGGTGACAGTGCTGGAGGGCCTATAGGGAATCTTTGTCCATGGGCCTGTAGTGAGGCTTGGCAGCCCTACAGGTAACATTTTAAGTTCTCTGGCATCAGGCTACAAGAGGTCTAACCAAGTTTCACTGTTGTTAAAAGCTTTGTACAAGGTAACAACCACTATGACTAACAAAACAAACAAAAAGAAAACAGTTTCTGTTCTGCCAAGGCCCTCCCTTCACTGGGTCTGACCTTTAATTCTGGTAAAGGGAATTGTCCTCAAATATACAGTCGTATGTTCCAATGTAGCACGATAATTTTTAGACTGCTGAACTTGGGATATAGAATCAGGGCTATTTTTGGGCAGGAACACACAGGAACGGAGTTCCAGCTGGCTTCAGAGTTGCCCACACCCACTACAGCCAAAACCTCTGCGTGCGTGGTTACAGAGGGAAGGCCTGGAGAGCGACCCCCCCGCGACTCTGAGGCAGGTGGACCAGGGGCCCCCTGGAAGGATTGGGGAGGCATTTAAATGCATCCCCATGCCTTCCCCAGCCTGTCCAAGGTCTGGTTTGCCCGGGCTCCCCGCAGTCGCAGGGCGCCTGGGCAAGCAAAGGGAAGGCAGTTTAAACTGCCTTCCCTTCAAGGGGGGACTTGCCCAGGCTTCCCACGGCCGCGGGGCGCCCAGGAAGCCAAGGGAAGGCATGGAGTGTGGCTTAATATGCTAACGGGCTGCACTGTCAGGGTGTGGCCTAAAATGCTAATGAGTTTTGTTGTTGGGTGTAGCCTATTATGCTGATGAGTTCGCTGAGCTTTTTCTACAAAAAAAGCCCTGTATAAAACCATAGAATTGGAAGGGCCCATACAGGCTATTTGCTCAATGCAGAATCAGCCTAAGGCATCCCTGACACGTGTTGGTCTAGCCACTGCTTGAAGGCTGCTAGTGCCCAATTTTATTGAATGCCTAATTTGATGTTTGCATGTGTGTGCATGAGTGTACAAGCCATATCACATCTGGGATCCATCAGTGCACTGCAGTTCTTTTTTAATGCAAAATCTTATATGTCGTAAAAAAGGGACAAGCTTTTGCAAGGTTGGTCCAGACACACCTCACTCAGGCCATTATTCTACCCCTTTTTCTCCATTATTGGAGTATTTTCTTTTCTGGATTTTACTCATTTTAAAAAGTTGTCTGTTCCAAATTCTCAGTCTACTGATTCCAGAGGCAGTAAAACTAGATCATGGAACCCACAACCCTGTTGCCCTTGGTAATTTTAGTTATTTATTTATTTTAGCAGAAACTAGCCTTGACTTTTCACGATCCCAGAGCCTAGCTACTTCACAATCCCATGTTTCCTTCACTCAAATTTTTATTTGTTAACTGCATCAAATTTTATTGGGGTAAGGGTGCAAATTCATTATTCATTAGGTAAAGTGAAAGTTAGAACCAAGTCCATCATTCTGGAGGAAGTACGCTTGTGTGGAAACAAAACAAAAAAACAGATTGGTCATCAACAGTGAGGTACAGAACTGAAACTGAAGTCTGTTAAAAAGTGCTGAGAGTGTTAGTTTTGGGTATACTTTGGGTGCCCAAGATTTGGAGAAGAATGCAGAATGCATAATACTCTTTAAGCCCAGAGGCCCCATCCTAATAACTTATATTGAGAGACAGGTGAGTTCAGCTGGCTTGATATGGTAAATAATGTAGGAATACCACCACTACTTAATGGAAGAGAATGATCATTTTGACATGGCACAGATATGCTGCAAAAATCACACCTCATCTAGTTCTGGATCAGCTTGCCTAGAATGTTCACAGTTCCAGTCTCTCACATGCTTACTTATTACCACATGAGACATCACCAGAACCAACCCTACTTCACCACCCAATGTTGGCTGATTCTTCAAAATGGCAACTCCAGTTACACCAGCATCTCTAGAGATTTCTTCTTTGAGCACTTGAGAATATTCCTGAACTTGACTTTGATCAATTGTAACTTTGTTACGTGTGGTGGCAGAGCAGCAACAATGGCAGCAGCACTGTGCCATCTATTAATGTACAGGTGCTATGGGACTGTCATCTGCTTATACTAGATGGATTAGAAAAGTCCAAAACACAAGAGCCAACCAAGTGATCACAAAATAGTGTGCAAACCTCTGCAGAACACTTCATCAGGCTGGATATAAAGGGCGGCGGGGTGTGTGTGTGTTTCAAGCCACAATGTTAATGCCTCTTTCTGCAGATGTATTGGGGCAAGCTAGTTTGCGATGATAGATGATAGATAGATAGATAGATAGATAGATAGATAGATAGATAGATAGATAGATAGAGAAGATAATCTAATATAACCAGCAGGAAGTCAGGATGCCAACCTCCAGATTGTGGCTTGAGATCTCCCACTATTACGACTGATCTCCAGGCGACAGCGATCAGTTCACCTGGAGAAAATAGCTTCTTTGGAAGGTAGACTCTATGGCATTGAAGTCCCTCCCCTCCTCAAACCCCATCTTTCTCAGGCTCCACCCCCCAAATCTCCAGGTATTTCCCAACCCGGAGCTGGCAACCCTAGCCGCAGCCTTAACATTTTTGGCTAATTATTAACAAGATAACTTTCTTGCCATGCTTTGCAACTTTTTCTTAATCTTATAGCTGCATTCTTTTTAGTACTGTGTGATTCTTTTTGTCTCCTTCTTTAAACTGCAGGCATCTACCTGGCATTCTGATCTAACAGCCATTCCCTCCCACATGTACCTTTGATAAGTACAAAGCAACATACTATTAGCCTTTCTTTGCAACAGAAGCTCATTGAAGAGTTTTATCCAGATAATGATCTCCTACAAGATTAGCCTTCCCATTGGGTCCTATCACAATTTAAGGTGGATCTTAATGGGCACCCCCATTATTTTATTTGTTTGGGCATCTTTTTTAAAGGGAAACTTATAAACACAGTTACATCTGGGCACACTAAAAAGAGGAAGGGGAAAATAGAGGCCTATCTGATTACAAACAAACAAAAATTGATGGGGGTACCATGTTGTCATTTGGGATTAATCAGGGGCCTTGGGTCTCTCAAGAGGTTGAAAAGTGGGGGGCGGGGCGTCGCGGAGTTAATGGCGGACGCCTAGAAGATCGGCTCCCGACCCTTGCTCTATACAAACAACTCTACCCGACGACAAAAGACACTAATTCCCTCAGGAAATGGGAAAACTTGGACAGAAAAAAGAGAAGAAACAAACAACATTGCCGCCACAAATAACGAGCCATTTTTCAGCCGGCAACTCAAACACGAAAAAACAGCAAGATAGAGACGGCTTACCTAAAATGGCGGATGCGCCGCAACCCGCACAGGGAACGGAACACTTACTATCATGGCAAGAATTTCTTGACACGATCTCAGCACTTGAGGACAACATAAGCAGTAAAATCCAAGCCACATTGAACCCAATCAGTGAACAACTTAAAACACTGAAAGAATCCATGATCGAAGTTGCCAAAACTGCTAACATGGCGCTGGAACATTCTGAAACAACTAACGAAGCAATACGGCATCTTCATGCATCGGAGGACTGGGCAAAGGAGAAAATAATGATATTGGAAAACAGGCTGAAGGAGCGGAATTTGAAGATAAGAGGCATGGCTGAACAACAAGCCGGTGAGTTGGACTTAAAAACTTTTATAAAATCATGGCTGGCCTCTCAACTTCCTGAAGATGAGCAGGATGCAATTAAGATTGAAAAAGCTTTTAGGCTGGGAGCTAAATCCAGCTGCAAAGAGAAGTTTCCTAGAGACATCCTTATAACATTATCTGACATGCACGCAAAAGACATTATATTAAAGGCATCGAGATCAGACACAGGTCTACAATTCAAAGGGAAAAAGATCATAATACTTTTGGATTTGTCCTTGGAAACTCTTCAGAAACGTAGAGATCTCAAACCCATCACGGACAAACTTAACCAACATAAAATACGTTATAGATGGGTCCCACCGAGTACACTGACGGTTATACATCAGGGGCAGCGTCTTCAAGCCAAAGATATACCTTCAGGCTATGAACTTTTATCTGCTCTACAAATAGCCTTTTCCAGCCCTGCGTCACCGGACTTTGATAATTCTTGAGTACAACAACTATTAGTTAAGATTGCACAAGGTTCAAGAATAAGACATATGCTGTTTGAAGAAAGGTGAATGGTTTAGAAATCATATTAAGAACAAAAAGTGTCTAATGCCAAATGCAGATAAGAAAAAGGACTAAAAGGGTAGAAATGTTATGATTTAATATGTTTTCTCTTCGAAATTAGAGCAGGGCAAGGTTAAGCCCTCTTTTTTGCTTCCTTTGAAATAGATAAGAGTTAAAAGTTATATACAGCTTTGTTGGTATGCATGAAGTTAGAAAGAGGTTAAGCCTCAAGTTAGAGGCTTTTTGGTTTTTATGGTTTTGTGTGTTGTGTTATAAAATAGTTCTAAAACTGCCTGAGGGATCAAAATGGTCGTTATATTTGAGGATGAAAAAACGTAAAACAGGGAGAAGTTTTTATTTCAAGGTTGAAGCTATACTACATTCTAACTCGAATGGAAACTGTTTAATGGTTGAACTCTTAAAGAAAATGGGATCATTTTTTTTATATAATGGTGCAAAATTGGAAAATAGTCTCAGTTAATTGTAGAGGCTTGAATAATAGAATTAAGAACAAAAGAGTTTTATCAGAGTTAGTTAAATTGAAACCAGATGTTTTAATGCTTCAAGAGACACATTTGAAGAACAAAGATATACCAGTTTTTAAATCATGATGGTTTATTCAACAGTTTCAAGCAATAGGCTCTTCAAAGTCACGCGGGGTGGCAATTTTGTTGTCTAAAAATATAAGGTTTGTCTGTAAAGAACAAAAAATAGATCCAAACGGAAGATATATATTTTTAAAAGGTCTAATAGATAATAACCCATATACTTTGGGGTCTCTTTATGCTCCAAATGAGGGACAAATTACTTTTCTTAGGAAGACTTTTGAATTATTAGACCAATTTAAAGAAGGTCCAATTATATTGGGAGGTGACCTTAATGAAGTAGTGAATAGGGAGATGGACAGGTCCAGGAATAGAAACTTGGATTTCAGGGGATTTAACACCAAGGCAAAAAATACAGAACTTTTGGACTTATTCACACAGTATAATTTGAATGATATATGGAGATCCTTCAATTCAGGGGTACGAGATTATACCTTTTTTTCTTCATGCCATGGTTCCTTCTCCAGAATAGACTACATTTTAATTTCAAATTCCTTAGTGAATAAGGCAGTTAACCCAGATATAGGTTTAAGAACATTTTCGGACCATGCGTGGGTAGAATGTTTTATTTTAAAAAATAATTTAGAAACAGAAAACAGACAATGGTCATTAAACAGATTTATTTTATTGGACCCTGTAGCTAATGCAGAAATAGGAGAAGAAATTAAGACTTTTTTTCATTTTAATGCAACGTGCGGAGTCTCCAAAGAAATCACATGGGATGCCCTGAAGGCAGTCATTAGAGGTAAGGCAATGGCAGCTACCTCAGCCTACAAAAAAAAGAAAAATTTATTAAAACAAACAATAACAGAAAACATTAAAGTACTTGAATTAAAACATAAATCAACTGGATCTAAGAGAATATATAGACAATTAATGCAAGAACGTAAAAAACTAGAAACCCTGGAAACAACACAGATCAAGAAACAACTTTTATTTACAAAACAGAAATATTGGTTTAAGAGTTCTAGATCATTAAAAATTTTATCTTGGAAACTTAAAAAAGAATTGGCTGAAAGGCATATTGATGTTATAAGAGACAGAGAAGGTAAACAAGTAGCATCCTCAAATGACATTCTAAAGGTATTCACTCAATTTTATCAAGGTTTATATAGTTCTAGTAATCCCAATAAAGAAATTTTAGAACAATACCTAAAATCAAATCAGTTAATTAAAGAGCTCACAATAGAACATAAAAAATATATGGATGACCCCATAATCCCAGAAGAAATTATAGAGACTATAAAATTGATTAAAATAAATAAATCGCCAGGAAGAGATGGGCTACCAGGGGAATTTTATAGAACATATGCAAATATTTTGGCCCCATATATGGCTGATTTGTACAACTCAGTATTGTTGGAAGGTAATATGCCTCCCTCATGGTCACAGGCAAAAATAATAGTCCTCCCAAAACCAGAAAAAGATTTAACCAATGTAAAATCATACCGTCCTATTTCATTATTAAATAATGATTATAAAATTTTTACGTCACTTATGTCTAAATGATTGAACCACATTATTGGAGATTACATACACATAAATCAGATGGGCTTTATTCCCAACAGAAATATTACGGATAACATTAGAAAAACGCTAAATTTAATTTTTTATAGCTCCAAGTATAGAAAAAATGATTGTATAGTGGCTTTGGATATAGAAAAAGCGTTTGACCAGGTGGAACCCTTATTTTTAGATTCAATTATAAAACTTATGGGTTTTGGCAATAAATTCAAAACGTTAGTAAAATCTTTATATGCAACACCCAGTGCTCACATTAGTATAAATAATCAAACCTCACAAGATTTTTTGCTCACCAGGGGAACAAGACAGGGTTGCCCTCTGTCCCCTCTGTTGTTTGCCCTATCAGTGGAACCATTGGCAAACGCCATAAGAAGATCTGAAAACATAAAAGGTATAATGGTGAACCAATGAGAATATAGAATCAGTCTTTTTGCCGACGATTTGGTTTTGTACATTTCAGATCCACTTCAATCCATTCCAACAATAGATCTTATTTTGACAGAATTTGGACAGCATCCAGGCTTAACAGTGAACAGATCAAAATCTATTTTATACCCTATAAATTTGTCCCCAGAAATAACTATACAACTAAAAAACAACTATGATTACCATTGGATTACGGATTCATGGTCATACTTGGGAGTGAAAATTCCTTTAAACATTCAGGATCTTTTAAAGAAAAATTTTGTGACCACAGCACGTTCCATTGAAACTTTACTAAAGAAATGGAACATCCAATTATTATCTTGGTTAGAAAGGCAATATGTGGTAAAATCATTTATTTTGCCCAAGTTTATATATTTGTTTAGAGCATTACCCATAAACATACCAAATCAAAACTTAAAAAGATGGCAAAAAATGCTCAATCAATTTTTTTGGGCATATAAAAGACACCGGATAAAATTTGAAACTTTAAGAAGACCAAGAAAACATGGGGGAATTGCTTTCCTGGACTTAACAATGTACTGTGAAGCCTCAATACTAGCAAATCTCCCACGGTTACAAAATACAAAGTTGGAGATAGAATGGATGATAATAGAAGAATCATACCTTAAACCAAAAAGTTATATGGAAACAATCTGGTCAGGAAATAAAGATCGTCCCAAGCAACTTCAAGAAAACCCTTTTATTAAAGCATTAATAAATGTATGGGACAAAAAGAGAACAATTTTGGCACCAGATCTTTCTCCAGCTTCATCATTTGTAGGCCAAGTTTGGTTTAAACCAGCGGAAATACATTCATCCTTTGAGAAATCCAGAAGAGCATCAATTACTAGAATCTATGACATTACTAAAAAGGGAGTGATATTAACAAAAGAACAACTAGAGAAAAAAAATAAAACGACTATTCCATGGTTTGAATATTTACAAATTCAAAACTTTTTAAACAAACCAATTGTAAAAGAAAATTTAACCAGATCACTTACTGAATTTGAAAAGCTTTTAGTTGGTAGTACAATACAACTGAAAGGCTTGATTTCAAAAATTTATACATGTTTGATAAGTTCTACTTTATCTTTATTACCATCATATGTAGAAGCATGGCATAAAGACCTGGGAATAGAATTGACATTAGAGCAATGGAAGTCAATTTGGACATCGTCAGCATTGATAACACCATCTATAAATACAATACAGCAGAACTACAAAATAATGTCAAGATGGTACTCAACCCCAGCCCAGATAAATAAAATAAATAAAAGTTACCCGTCGAAATGTTGGAAATGTGGGGAATTAGGTACTTATAAACATTGTTGGTGGGATTGCGCAGTCATTAACACTTTTTGGACAAAGGTCTTGGAACATATAGAAAGTATTTCAAGTATTAAGATTCCTAAAACACCAGAAAGTATATTATTGAATCATTGGCCTTCTAATTTTATGGATTCAACTAAAAAAGCATTGATAATTACTCTCTTAACAGCAGCTAAATCATCAGTGGCTCAGTTTTGGAAAAACCCAATTCCTCCTCCAATCTCCTTATGGTACTCAAAAGTGTGGGATTATTTTATAATGGAGAAGATTTCTACAGGTATTAATGTACAAGATTCATACAAGGCATATTTGGTTTTTTTGAACAAATGGGGCACGGTATTAGAAAATATAGATAAAAACCCAATAAGTAACTCTTCATTTATGAAGCATGATTATTACAATATGATGAAGTTACCTTGAAAAGTTATGTAAGAGAAAGGCAGTTTGTTAAATGTTAAATGTTTTTTAGATTTATATATATATATATTTTGTTATTTATAATTTTTTGTTGTAATAAGACATACAAATATTATATTGTGTGTTTATAAATAAGGTTGGTTATATGAAAAATAAAAATTGTTAATTTAAAAAAAAAAAGAGGTTGAAAAGTGTTTCTAAGCACTGGGGCTGAAGCCCAGCCAGTTTCTTCTATTTCTTTACATCTGGATTTTCCTTTCTGCATGTCTTACTGACTGTGTTCTGCCTTGGCAGCTGCATGAACATAAGGATATAAGAAGAGCCCTGCCGGACCTGCATGTGTTGTACAAAGAAAGCCCTGAGTTCAGTCTTCAGGTAAAAATTTTCAAAGGCTCAGGCAGCAGGTAATGAGAAACATTTTTTCCTGATTGAGATCCTGAACTGCTGCAGTTAGTTAGAATAAACAGTTCTGGATTCAGTGGCTGAGGGAGTCTTTGTTGCAGACCCTGATTTTTAATAGTATATGATTGGGGGGTGAGATGGGATGGGGAGAAGCAAACCTGACAGTTTCTGCAAGACACAGATGTTCACTGTTACATCCTTTAAAAGATAATGTACAGAAATATGGGTATGTGTCCCCAGAAACAAACTGTACAATGTGAAGAACAAACAGATCATTGGGTTGCAACATGTCTATAGGAAAGTTAATTCTAAACTTGGACGTGCTTACATCATATATTTGAGGAGACGAATTAGTTGGTTTTGAAAGAGTCATGTGAATGTCATGTAATTAGGCCCATATAAGAGAGCTACACCCAAAACACCCCTGAATCTCTCAGATGTGGGTTGAATGAGACTAATCTTTCTGAAAGAGCTTTGGTGAGAACCTCAAAAATTGTATTTTTTTCTTTTAATCTTAAAATAAAAAGGGGAAAGGATGATATGTATGTCTGTTTCTGATTTCATTTACATATGCAAGTGGGTTTTTTTTTTTGTATCATTATGATTTTCATACTTACTTTCAAGAGTGATTAAACTGATTTAAAATAAAAATCTTAAAAGATAGCTGGGATACAAGGTTTTCACTTGACACTTGGAATACAAAAAGACTCCTGAGCTCTTCAGCCAGAGGGCAGATAATTTATAGAAATTGGTTATAGAAGAGAATAATAATCTCAGGCCCCGGTCACACGGGAGGTTTTGCCCCGCAAGAGGGACGGATCGGGGGCGCATCAAACGGGCACGATCACACCACAACATCTGGGAAGCGGAGCGCACCCATCCCCGATCCGTCCTTTCCGGGGGGAAACGTGCATAACCCCGCCCCCAAGAAAAGAGTACTACCTAACTGAAGCTCCGCAGCAAGGGCGGCCGTGGGATTGCTGGCGCGCCCGTCTTCTGCAGCATTCGAGGTTCCCGGCTAAACTGCGCATGCACGCACATGAGCAGCCGGCTGCCTCGCTCTCAGTCCCGTTGCTTCCCCCCCCCCCGGCATCTGATCGTGCCAGGGAGCAACTGCACGGCAGCTCGGGGGATCTGTCTGATCCCGCCACCGCACGTCTATTTTGCTGCGGCTCAGAAAAGCCGCACTTTGGCCGTGCTTTTTCCCCCTGTGTGACCGGGGCCTCAGTATTGCCCTATGGTTTGCTACTTAATATGCTGCTTTGGAACAGGAAAAGAGATTCTTAGTTGCCATGTGTCTGTTTTAAAAGGAAGTTAAACTGTTACAGAGTTAAACTGTTACAGTCTGACTGTGTATAAAGTAGCTTCTTATATTGTGCAGAAATAGCAGTTAAAGAGGACTCCAGCAAAACACAAGAGGAGTTATTATTAAAACACTTTATTTTCCACACTTATTACATAAAATTTCAAGCATAGCATTGGATTTGCAGAAATATAGATCCAGGACAGTTTCAGTAATCATTTGGAGGCTGTGTAAAAAGGTAAAGGTAAAGGTTCCCTTGCTCGAAAGCCAGTCGAATCCGACTCTAGGGTTGCGGTGCTCATCTCCGTTTCAAAGCCGAAGAGCCAGCGCTGTCTGAAGACGTTTCCGTGGTCATGTGGTCGGCATGACTAAACACCAAGGTGCACGGAACGCTGTTACCTTCCCACCGAAGTGGTCCCTATTTATCTACTTGCAATTTCTTGCTTTCAAACTGCTAGGTTGGCAGGAGCTGGAACTAATTGCACCCGGGTCTCGAACTGCTGAACTACTGACCTTCCACAGCCTGCAGTTCAGCATCTTAACCACTTGAGCCACCGCTCAAGATGTGTACCATCTTGAAAAAGTGATTTGCACAGTTCAGGTGATCACACAGGGAAGAACTGGAGCACAGGCACATGAATGCTGATAGATGCCTCAGCATCAGCAGTGCTGGCTGGCTGTTAATCAGCATTTGTTTAGCATTTCTGTCAGTGTAGTGCCAGCACTGTTGGGCAGCATCTGAGGCCCCCAGAA
>NW_015173676.1:1456329-1491531 GCF_001447785.1 Gekko japonicus
AAGTGACAGAAATGATGGCATCTCTCATCTTACAGGTGAGCAGGTATCATTCACTGCTTGCACTCCCAGGTGGATGAACAATGTTGATTAAGAGCAACAGCTGTCATAGACTTACCTGCCTTCTCTACCTGCATTGCAGCAGTATCATACCTAGGGAGGTCTGGTTGGACAGTATCCCCCAAAACCTTCATCTGGCTCTGCTGATGGCTCCTTGTTCCATCTAATCACACTGTGGGTGCATTCAGATGGGCCGTTTAGTCCGCTTTCAGCCCACCTCAGAAATTGATTTTATCTGCGCGATCACACAGTCAACACCTGCCTCCCATCCGCAGCCATCACTTTCCGGCTCAAAACCGCTTTAACCCAGAGTATTTTGATACCAGGTCCCCAAGTGGTGTTTTCCTGATTCTCTGGTTCCAGCCGCACTTTTCTGATGTCTGATTGCTCCTCCAGTCTCGAGCCAGTTCCGGTTTAAACCCCCTTCCTGCCCGAGGCTTCCGCTTTTTGCCTGCCATTTTAAAAAAAGTGTTGGTAGTGTGCGCATGGGCGGAGGTCCACCACCGTGTTATTAGAAACAATGTTTAAACGGGACCTAGTTTTAGCGTTTAGACGAGTTTGGGATCTCACGGAGGCCATTTTCGGGGTAAACGTTTAAAGGGAAGTGTTTCTTTAAAGTTTAAAGGGAAGTGTTACAGCAGTTGGGCTGAAGTGAAAATCGCTTTTCTGCACATGCACAAAAATTTTAGTTCTACAGATGACTGCCTGTGCGCATGCCCAAACTGAGACAGAGAGAGAGAAACAACACTGACACACGCTCCTGCGTGTGGACAGTGGGGAGTGATGTGGTTGCGCAGCAATCCGGAGCAAGGAGGTGAGTGTGATCGTGATTCGGCAGGTTAAAAACAACCGCATCAGGACCGGAGTAATTTAAACCACTCCCAGCACGCCATCTGACCACACCCTCAGTGTGTTTAACTGTAGGCTTGCCTTGGGGGATGGGGTATCGTGGCTCTTACACTTTGGACAACTGCGCTCTTGGTAGGAAAAAAAGAAGATGCTTTCCCTATCACTGAATTGCTGCCAGTGCAGCTGTGGAAAAACACCATAGCCATAGAGAAAAAAATAGGCAATGGTGTTTATTTAAGACTTAAACCTTCATCCCGAGCTGGCCTACAATTAGGTCTTCCTGTGGTTTTCTTACATGTTTTCCTGTACATAAACACATATTCGCGCCTTCAGCTCCTTCAGTTAGATGTATTTGGACTTGGTCCTTTGCAGCACTGGGCTTTCTGGGACTTGAAGCCACCTTCTTACTGGAGCTGCATTTGTTCCCTTTTAGCTGACACAGAAGGCAGAATCAAACAGAAGACAAAAAAAAAACAGGTGACTCCCCCCCACACACAACTTATCTCGTGTGCCGCATCTCTGTAGGCCAGGCTGCTTTTAGAGGCGAAGGAGCACAACTAGTTGAAAATAAGAAGTGGCAACCCTGCCTGTGAGGGGAAAATAGAGCAAGCTCCCATGTGAGAGGCCCTCTCAAGAGTGACACACTGTCAGTATCAACAGCAAATTAACATTCTGAGCCTGTGGCTGAGACAGCCCTAATTGCCAGTGGAAATGAGCCCTATAAACAATAAGGAACATGACAGGGTTTCACAAACCCTGCAGCAAAGAAACCAAGAAGAAAAAGACACTGGATTGCTTAGACAAATTTTTGTCCAATAGGAGCTGTTCTGAGACATTTCACATTGCTATATTTTAATATTGAATAGTAGATTTAGGTAAAGTGTGATCATACCGTCTGTACAGATCCTTACAATCTTTATTATGTCTTGTTTTCAAAACAACCTTGTGAAGTAAATTACCATTATTCCCATTGTTTTTTGTTGTTCAGTCGCACAGTCGAGTCCGACTCTTCGCGACCCCATGGACCAGCTCCCGCCAGGCCTTCCTGTCTTCCGCTGTCCTCTGAAGTTGGCTCAATTTCATGTTCGTTGCGTCGATGACACTGTCCCATTGTACAGATAGGAAATTCAGGAACAGCAGTCTGCCCAAAGGCATCCAGTTATAAGCAGGGATTTGAACCAAAGTTTCCCAGACTCTCTCTATATCCATTAAAGCAGTGATTTTTCAAACTATTTTGTAGGACTTCTGAACTATTTTGGGGGAGCACACATACAAAATAACTTGACGCTACCCATCCAGCCCCAAACAAAACACAGGAATCTTGTATCTGTAAGTAAGTTAACACTGAACAAAAGTATATGGTATTTTTCATGTTTATAAGTATGTAGCACTGCTGACCAACAGGCTTATATTTTATGGATATTTCTCACTTTATGCAGAGGCAAACCCAAATTTACCATTGAGCTTCCTTTCCTAGCTCACTTTCTCTCTCTTCCTTCCTCCCAGCCTTGTGACCTTCTTTTGAGTCCCAACCCACAATTTTAAGAATCACTGCATTAAACTGACTGGGAGAGATGTTCAATTGCCTCATTTAGGTATGAGTTATATACATATCCCCAAAGATTCTATAAACAAGCTTTCTTTTTGAAAAGTACTTGGTTTGACGCATGGAGAACTCGGACTATGACATACGTTCAGACCAATGTTCCCTCTAAGCTGTGGGGTCTTGTGAGCAATAATTCTGCTTTGTGGGCTCCTGGCATTAAAGTTGTGAGCCAGCGATTTGGCTACTACATAAATTAGTCTGCTTTGGCGCCATCCTTCCTGAGCTAAGACAAAAATGTGTGAGCCGAAGGCTAAAAAACTGTGAGCTAGCTCGCACTAACTCAGCTTAGAGGAACCCTGGTTCAGACGTGTTTATTGTACTTCACAACAAGACAAGGAAAAACGGCCCTGCAAGGCCAACTATATACACTTCACCTGGCACACCTCTGTTCCCATTGGAGGGTTTGAATTTCCCGCCAAGGGTGCTATTGGTGGACTCTAGGTGGACTAGGATCCTAGGTCCCCTTTGTGTTTGGGGACCAAACTCCTGCTTAGCCGCATACCCCTGGTAGCAGTCCGCGTACATAACACTTTTCTTTTTTCTTTTCTTCTGCTTAAAATTCAAGATTGAGTTTGCTGAACTATCAAACTGATCTTAATTTCCAGAGTTCTTCTGTGGGTTAGCAGCTCAGCTCTTACAGAGAATTTTTATAGGGAAAAAATGCATCAGAATAAAAACAAACAAGGTGCAAGGAGATACAATTTAAAATATACTAGGGGTACATAAACTTATATTGCGGTGGCTCAAGTGGTTAAGACGCTGAACTGCAGGCTGTGGAAGGTCAGTAGTTCAGCAGTTCGAGACCCGGGTGTTGAAAGACGGGGTGAGCTCCCGTCTCTAGTTCCAGCTCCTGCCAACCTAGCAGTTCGAAAGCAAGAAATTGCAAGTAGATAAATAGGTACCACTTCGGTGGGAAGGTGACAGCGTTCCGTGCGCCTTGGTATTTAGTCATGCCGGCCACATGACCACGGAAACGTCTTCGGACAGCGCTGGCTCTTCGGCTTTGAAACGGAGATGAGCACCCCAACCCTAGAGTCGGATTCGACTAGCTTTCGAGCAAGGGAACCTTTACCTTTTTTAATTTAATGCCAAATTTGGCAAGAGAAATGAGAGAAAGGGAGGGAGGGAGAGAGAAAGAGAGAGAGAATGCACACTGCATCACACAGTGAACATTTGTAGATAGCTGTTTCTTTAACTTTTGTTTTCCAAGTTTCACTTTTTTATGCTAGACATACTATCCTATGCAAACATACTTCCACTGCCTTCAGTGGATTCCTGTGCAGCCATGCCCAAGACAAGTCAGGCCTACCCATAAAGTCTATTTGGTACACTAGAATCTGCTAAGACAGTACTTCTGATAAGAAACATCTGGAACCACCTGGAACATTTCAATGGCCCCCAAAGAATTTAGCATAAAAATCAGTTTATTTTTAAATGAAATTCATGGTGAAACTCTTTCTGGAGACAGAGAGATAATTATATTTTCTCCTTAGAAATTCAGAATCCTAGGCCAGCCAGTGATTACTTTATCTCTTCAATGATTCTTTCTCACTTAAGTGGTTCAACTTGTTAACAAATCTTTTGCTGGAATGTTAAAGGTGTTGATGCTCACAGATTAGAAAATCAATCAATAAACCATTCATTCTATAGGAATGTGTTGTTGTTTTAAAAAAAGATTATCTGATCTGTATTGCTGCTGTCAGCATTCTTACAATCTGGAGTTTATATATTTACAGCTAGAATCTATGTATAAATCAGGATGAAATATACAGGGTTCGACACATGAGTAGTGATCAGCTCATAGTGTATTGTGAATCAGTTCAAAATTAAGGACAACTGTAGCAGGACCGAAGCCCTGCTTAAATCCCTGCACAACACCACACCCCCCACACACTCACTACCTGTGATAGGCTATTTACAGTGCGGCTCCTGGTCTATAGGGTCCTTCCAGGATCCTAGTTGTCTATTGTTCTAGGGTTCAAGCTTGGTCGGTCCATGCTGGGTACAGGACATAGCACCCCTCCTCCCAAAGTTTAAAAAAACCCTTAGCAAACAGTCTCTCAAGTATGCTGGTCTGCGTCATTCGCAGTTTGAGTAACACTGTTCCATCAATGGGGCTGGGGTTTCGGGGTCAGGTCCCGACGGAGCATCTGTGGTGCTCATGGGCGCCATATGCATGACCTCAGGGCCATCCATGGCCGCCTGTTCCAGCATTTCTTCCACGTGTCCCTCCGGTTGCTCACTGGCCACGGGTTGCACGCTGGCTGCTGGGACCCCCCTCTCGGCCTACGGTTCCTGTAAGCCTGGCAGCTCCACATCATCATCGTCTGGGGTCGCTGAGGGCAGACCTGGCTCAGCTGGGAGGAGATGGCGGTGGAGCTGGTTGATGTGCCTCCGAAGTACTTGACATCTGTCGGTCGAAACCTCATAGGACAGGGGACCGGTGACTCGAGTAACCTTGGCTGGGACCCAGGTGGGGCTGCTGAAGAAGTTCCGGGCATAGACGGGGTCGCCCGGGAAGAACCCTTGGGGTGCTGCTTGGTTCTCAGGGCCCACATGGTGTTCTGAAGAGTGGTCTGGGTGCATCCGGTTTAATTGGGTGGTGAGGCGTCATCCCATGAGGAGTTCTGCTGGGCTGCGGCCGGTGGAGGTGCTTGGTGTCACCCACTGGCCGAAAAGGAATGCCACGAACCATTGATCCCAGTCTCCATGGATGATCTGCCAGAGGGATTCCTTTGTGGTCCTCACCATCCTTTTGGCCTGGCCATTGGTGGCTGGGTGGAAGGGGGCAGATCGTTTGTGCCTGATTAAGCAATGGCTGATGAAGTCTTGGAACTCGCTGGAGGTGAAGGCCATCCCATTGTCTGTCACGACGGTGTTGGGTAGACCGTGGTTGCAGAAAATCTGTCAGAGGATGTGGATGGCTGCTTCGGATGAGGTGGAAGGGACTGGTACCACTTCTAGCCATTTGGTGTAGGAGTCCACCAAAATGAAGAAGTTCTGCCCTTGGAAGGGCCCCGCAAAGTCCAGATGGAGCCGGGACCATGGTCTGTAGGTGGACTCCCACTGTCATACCAGTGCCCTGGGAGGCTCCAGTCAGGTTTCCTGGCAGGCCTGGCAGAACTTAACACACTTCTCGATTTCGCTGTCCATGCCGGGCCACCATACGTAGCTGCAGGCCAGCGCCTTCATCCGTACAATGCCTGGGTGAGCTTCGTGTAGTGCTGCTAGAACTTGCCGGTGCAACAGGGCTGGGACCACTACCCGACTTCCCCACAGCAGGCAACCTTTGTGTGCGGGCAGTTCATCTCAGTGGGAGGAGAATGCCACAAATTCTGGGCCCACCCGGCCGGTGGGCCATCCCCTCCCCACCCAGTCCAAAATGCAGGAGAGAATATGGTTCCTGGTGGTGTGGCGGGACACGTCTGATACCTGCAGAGGGCGGTTGGGAAGGTCCTTGAGGGGCATGATCTGGTGGGCAGGAGCAGGATCCGGGTCTCACGAGGCGGCTGAGCGCGTCGGCGTGTCCCATCGCCTTCTTAGGGCAGTGGAGGAGAGTGTACTGGTAGCCCGCTAGGAAGATAGACCAGCACAGCACCCTGGGAGATAGCATCTGTGGCGTTTGGCGGTCCGGGGCCAGCATGCCTAGCAGGGGTTTATGATCAGTCACTATGGTGAAGGGCTGCCTGTAAAAGTAATTGTGGAACCTTCATCACCAGTGAAATAGTGATCAGCTCATAGTTTATTGTGAATCAGCTCAAAATTAAGGACAATTGTAGCAGGACCAAAGCCCTGCTTAAATCTGTGCACAACACCACACCCCACACACACACACACACTACCCGTGATAGGCTATTTATAGTGCACTCCTGGTCTATAGGTTCCTTCCAGGATCCTAGCTGTCTATTGTTCTAGGGTTCAAGCTTGGTCAGTCCATGCCGGGTCCAGGACATAACACAGGAACTGTGTGTTCTTTTGCCAAATAGCTCTTCCCTGTCTTTGTGGGCATGCAAAGTGTTAAATAAACATGTCAGTCAAATTAGTGAACAGCTGGGAAATGATTTCAAATGGCAAGTATAGGATCTAAACAAAAAAAATCTGTTTTTGAAGCTGTGGCCTTGTGCACATTTAGCTGAGAGTAAATACCTCTACTGAACATAATAAGACTGAATTTCCTCACAAGTAGATGTGCATACATAGCATTATTTCTGTATAATAGAGCTGCATAAGTGAATTTAACAAATGCTGTACAGGCAAGGGATAAATAATAAAACCTAGAGAAAAAATAATTGTTTTTTAAAAAACCCAAAGCTAGCAATATGGTAAGTTCAAACCCAGGAGCAGGAAAGGAAAACAAAAGTGAAACAAAACTGAAAGGTGTCCAATTTATTCTTTCCCATTTATTCTTTCCCATTGATCTGAAGGAGCTGTGGTGGCTCAAGTGGTTAAGACGCTGAACTGCAGGCTGTGGAAGGTCAGTAGTTCAGCAGTTCGAGACCCGGGTGCCGCATGATGGCGTGAGCTCCCATCTCTAGTTCCAGCTCCTGCCAACCTAGCAGTTCGAAAGCAAGAAATTGCAAGTAGATAAATAGGTACCACTTCAGTGGGAA
The DNA here is from genome assembly GCF_001447785.1 of Gekko japonicus. NCBI lineage: Eukaryota > Metazoa > Chordata > Lepidosauria > Squamata > Gekkonidae > Gekko > Gekko japonicus. The sequence continues at coordinate 1,463,452 of NW_015173676.1, forward strand.
GGTAACAGCGTTCTGTGCGCCTTGGTGTTTAGTCTTGCTGGCCACATGACCACGGAAACGTCTTCGGACAGGGCTGGCTCTTCGGCTTTGAAACGGAGATGAGCACCACAACCCTAGAGTCGGACTCGACTGGCTTTCGAGCAAGGGAACCTTTACCTTTACCTTTTATTGATCTGAAAATATGTTGAAAAAACAAGAACTATTTACAAGCAATGGATCTGAAAGTGACAGAAATATCGCACATTTGCCTTCAATGGAGCAGTGATCCTCTGAAGCAAAGGACAGCCATGGTGCTTTCTTAAGCACTGATTTTTTTAAGGCAATCAGGATAAGAACTCAGGGCTGCCAATTCATTTTGATATTTTATTTTCATTCCCTTTCTAAATAATTTCTAAATGGGTTGCCTTTTTTTTAGTATAGTTCCTGTGCCTTTCATAGATGTATAACAAGCAAGTTGAACAGGAAAAGCTTTTCCTGATACACAGAGAGGGAAAAGCTTTGTCTTTTGGATTCTGCATGGCAAGGGCACAAAAGTCCTGCCCTCCTTACCCCCCCCCCCGGGCCACAAATCTAACTAGACATTTTTGGGAAGGAAAATCAAAAATAAAAATGCCATTAGATAGATTTATGATGTTCCCATATTTAGAATGGTGTGCAGTTCAGGTGGGCCCGCCCCTCCTAAAAATAAGACACAAAACTAAAAAGGGGCAACTAGGATATATCTTCTGTGCTACAGAGAACAGTTTGAGATAGTTATTGAAAGAAGAGGCTACTGAGGTTGAGCTTGGAGGATGGTGTGGTGTGGGTAATGAGTGGTGTGGAGAGAGTGAAATAGATCGAAGGGGCTGAACTTTTTTTACTGTCCCATCTCCAGGATAAGTGTTTCCTGTTCTTAAAGTACTTCCTGAACTGCTCACAAAGTATTTGCTACCATAGATCAGGCTTTTTCTAGTGCTTTTCTGCAGCACTAGGCATCTGATCCTCAGGCCCATAGCCAGGATTTCTTAAATCAGGAGGCCTTGTAAAAAGTCGGGAGGGCACTGAAATAAAAATACAAAAACTCACGTTGGCTGGCTGGCCCCTGCCCCAGCTGGTCTTCCCATATGGTGGCTGGAAGGGAAGGGCATGCCAGGCTCTAGCAGGACAAAGTAGTGCTCGCCCTTCTTCCCCCCCCCCATGACCACCACACACCCCTGCTGAAGCAAGGAACCGCATTAGGCACACACACACACCCCCATCATCAGGGCTGTTTTGTTGTTCAGTTGCACAGCCGAGTCCGACTCTTCATGACCCCATAAACCACATCACGCCAGGCCCACCTGTCTTCCGCCGTCCTCTGAAGTTTGCTCAGTTTCATGTTCGTTGCATCGATAACACTGTCTAACCATCTCATCCTTTGTCATCCCCTTCTTCTTTGACCTTCAGTCTTTCCAGCATCAGGGTCTTCTCCAGTAAGTGCTCCCTTCTCATTTGGTGGCCAAAGTATTTGAGCTTCAGCTTCAGTATCTGGCCTTCCTGGGAACAGTCAGGGTTGATTTCTTTTCGGATTGACTGATTTGATCTCCTTGCAGTCTAGGGGACTCTCAAGAGTCTTTTCCAGCACCATAATTCAAAAGAATCTATTCTTTGGTGCTCTGCCTTCCTTATGGTCCAACTCTCGCAGCCATATATTACTACTGGGAATACCATTGCTTTGACCATACAGACTTTTGTTGGCAGTCTCTACTTTTCATTATGCTGTCTAGGTTCGTTATCTCTTTCCTCCCAAGGAGCAGGCATCTTTTAATTTCATGGCTACAGTCACCGTCTGCAGTGATCTTGGATCCCAGGAACGTGACGTCTGTCACTGCTTCCATGACTTCTCCTTCTATTTGCCAAGGAGTGATGGGACTGGATGCCATGATCATAGTTTTTTTGATGTTGAGTTTCAAGTCAACTTTTGCGCTCTCTTCTTTCACTCTGAGCAAGAGGCTCTTTAGGTCCTCTTCACTTTCTGCCATTAGAGTGGTATCGTCTACATATCTGAGGTTGTTGATCTTTTCCCCAGAAATCTTAATTCTGGCTTCTGATTCATCCAGGCTGGCATTTTGCATGATGTACTCTGCATATAAACTAAATAAGCAAAGTGACAATATACATCCTTGTCGTACTCCTTTCCAATGCTAAACCAATCAGTTGTTCCATATCCGGTTCTAACTGTCGCTTCTTGACCCTTATACAGGTTTCTCAAGAGACATGTGAGGTGGTCTGGTACTCCCATCTCTTTAAGGACCTGCCATAGTTTGTTGTGATCCACACAATCAAAGGCTTTAGCATAGTCAATGAAGCAGAAGTAGATGTTTTTCTGGTACTCTCTTGCTTTCTCCATAATCCAGCGAATGTTGGCAATTTGATCTCTAGTTCCTCTACCTCTTCGAAACCCAGCTTGTACTTCTGGCAGTTCTCTATCCACGAACTGTTGAAGCCTAGCTTGTAGGATCTTGAGCATGACCTTGCTAGCATGTGATATGAGTGCAATTGTGCGATAGTTTGAACATTCCTTGGCATTGCCCTTCTTTGGGATTGGAATGTATACTGACCTTTTCCAATCCTGAGGCCACTGTTGCGTTTTCCAAATTTGCTGGCAAATGGAGTGCAGAACTTTAACAGCATCATCTTCTAAGACTTTGAATAGCTCAGCTGGAATACCATCACCTCCACTAGCTTTGTTGTTAGTAATGCTTTCTAAGGCCCATTTAACTTCACATTCCAGGATGTCTGGCTCAAGGTCAGTGATTATACCGTCGTGGTTGTCAAGGACATCGAGGTCTTTCTTGTATAGTTCTTCTGTGTATTCTTGCCATCTTTTCCTAATCTCTTCTGCTTCTGTTAGGTCCCTACCGTTTTTGTCCTTTATCATGGCCAGCTTTGCATGGAACGCTCCCTTGATTTCTCCAACTTTCTTGAAGAGATCTCTAGTCCTTCCCATTCTATTGTTTTCTTCTATTACTTTGCACTGTTCATTCAGGAAGGCCTCCTTATCTCTCCTTGCTGTTCTCTGGAAATCTGCGTTCAGTTGGGTAAATCTTTCCTTTTCGCCTTTGCCTTTCGCTTTCCTTCTTTCCTCTGCTATTTGTAAAGCCTCATCAGAAAGCCACTTTGCTTTCTTACATTTCTTTTTCTTTGGGATGGTGGTGATTGCTGCCTCCTGTACAATGTCACGAACCTCCGTCCATAGTTCTTCAGGCACTCTATCTATCAAATCCAGACCCTTGAATCTATTCTTCACCTCTACTGTATATTCATCAGGGATGCGATCTAGGTCAAACCTGAATGGCCTCGTGGTTTTCCCAATTTTCTTCAGTTTAAGTCTGAATTTTGCAATGAGTAGCTCATGATCTGAACCACAGTCAGCTCCAGGTCTTGTTTTTACTGACTGGATAGAGCTTCTCCATCTTTGACTGCAAATTATATAGTCAATCTGATTTCGGTGTTGCCCATCTGGTGATGTCCATGTGTAGAGTCGCCTCTTAGGTTGTTGGAAAAGGGTGTTCGCTATGACCAGTGTGTTCTCTTGACAAAACTCTGTTAGCCTTTGCCCTGCTTCACTTTGTTCTCCAAGGCCAAACTTGTCCGTTATTCCGGTTACCTTTTGACTTCTTACTTTAGCATTCCAGTCCCCTATGATGACGAGGACATCGTTTTTTGGTGTTAGTTCTATGAGGTGTTGTAGGTCTTCATAGAACCGGTCAACTTCAGCCTCTTCTGCGTTAGTGGTTGGGACATAGGCTTGGATTACTGTGATGTTGAATGGTTTGCCCTTGGATTCGAACCGAGATCATTCTGTCATTTTTGAGATTGTATCCCATTACTGTCTTTCTCACTCTCTTGTTGACTATAAAGGCCACACCATTTTTTCTACGGGATTCTTGACCACGGTAGTAGATATAATGGTCTTCTTAGTTAAATTCGCCCATTCCTGTCCACTTTAGTTCACTGATTCCCAAGATGTCGATGTTCAGTCTTGCTATCTCATTTTTGACCAAGTCAAGCTTACCTTGATTCATAGATCTTACATCCCAGGTTCCTATACAGTACTGTTCTTTGCAGCATCGGACTTTCCTTTCACCATCAGACACATCCACAACTGAGCATCCTTTCGGCTTTGGCCCAGCTGCTTCACTCTTTCTGGGGTTACTTGTACTTGCCCTCTGTTCTTCCCCAGTAGCATATTGGACACCTTCCGATCTGAGGGGTTCATCTTCCGGCATCATATCTTTTAGCCTTTTGTTTCTGTCCATGGGGTTTTCTTGGCAAAGATACTGGAGTGGGTTGCCATTTCCTTCTTCAGTGGCTTTTCCCAAGTGTGCAGTGGGAACAAGAAGAGGGGGCTCAACTGTGGCGGCTTCTTGGCCTCCAAGCTTCTGTGAGAGTCCAGCTCAGCACCCCCAGTGCAGGGAAGAGTCGCTTCAGCACCCCAAAGCAACCCCCCTCCAAGAGTTTAGGCTGGTGACACCCCTTGCAGTTCAATTTTCAGCCTGCCCTGTTAAAAACACAGGAGCCCAGATAGGAGGGGGCGATGGCGATCCCAGACTCTTACACATGATGAGAGTCGATAGCCAAAGCAAGATTTCAAAAGCTCTCATCACCCAGAGTCCTGAGCAGGCCGACAGTCTGCAGGAGCCTCAGAAAGGAGCCTCAACCCGGGAGAAGCTTTTGAATGCTCAGTCCTAGGACGGACTCTCCTTAGATCCAAGTCGGTCAATAACTATTGGGGGGGGGATGTGCCCAAATGCTAGTCCTGGAGTGAGATCACTCTAAGCGTTGTGGTTGGAGACTGGGAACACCTGGGAAATAAAGTTCCGGTGACTGTGGAGGGTGAGGGCTCTTCGGAGGAGCATCCACTGCTCCATCTCTGCTTCCTGCGGGCAGGGGGGCCCTAAGGAAGGGACAGCACTTCTGGGACAAAGGGCAGCAGTGGATGCACCTGGCTCGCTTTGAACGGAGCAGCCAGAGCACTGCTGCCTCCTCCAGGGTCCCTGCCCTCGCCACCCTGCCCTGCCCAGCCCAGCCTGCCCAGCCCAGCCTGGCTCAGGGTGCCGATAATCGCCTGTGCACAGAGCCGAGCATGACTACAGGACCTCTGGGCATAAGGCATGCCCCTCCCCGCCACAGTCCAGGAAGCGGCAAAGAGGTCACAAGCCTGGAGAAATGTGTGGCACAGAGGGAAGGAAGGAGAAGTGGCGCCGCTGTGGTGCAGGGGGAGTTTGCGGCTGCCGCCACATCTTCCCACAGAGTCAGGAGGCCTGGGCTGAAAGGAAGTTGTGGAGCCCTGTCAGGACGTTGGCGGGCCAGTCGCCGAAATGCCCCACTATAGTTACGGGCCTGTTGATTTGACACATCCAAAGATGGCTCTAGTCTGCCACATAGGGTTGCCAAGTCTTACCTGTTGTGGGAGTGGGGGACTCCTGGCTTCTTCCTGGAGTGCGCACGCATGTGCGAAGCACGCGCATGCCACAGCCACATCACCTGGAAGTGACGCGACCACGCTGGGCATGCTGGGGGCGGGGCCACGACCATCCGAGGGAAAACCATAGAGTCTTCCCTCGGATGACCGTGGCCCCGCCCCCAGTGTGCCCAGCGTCATAACGTCACTTCCTGGTGACGCGCACGCCGGGGTGGGGTTCCCCCCGGGGCCCGATCCCTTTGGGGGGTGGGGTTCCCCCCGGGGCCAGATCCGCCAGTGGCGGAGAACGGGCCTCTGGGGCAGGGATTTCCCTGCCCCCCCGGGGGGACTTGGAAAGCCTACTGCCACAAGGCAAGCCCAACCACAGAGACTTTGAAGCTAAGGAGGAAACATCCTTTTTTAATCACCAAAGGACTCAAATTCAAAGCAAAACTGAAACCAACATGCAGTTGTCTATACGAAGTAAGAATGGGAAGATTCAGTGATTGGATCTTGGCCTTCCACTGTTTTACTAATGCCATCCTTTCCTTCAAAACTGACATCAGTTTTGTATCTCAGTGCTTCGGGTTGCCATGTCTGGGCTGGAAAATACCTGGAGACTTTGGGGGTGGATGCAGGAGAGGGAGGGGTTTGGGGAGGGGAGGGGCCTCAGCATGGTATGCCATAGAGTCCACCCTTCAAAGGAGCCATTTTCTCCAGGGAACTGATCTCTGTCAGCTGGAGATCAGTTGTAAAAGCGGGAGATCCCCAGGCCCCACCTAGAGGCTGGCAACCCTACAATGCTTCACTTTGAGCAACATGGTGAAAGGTTCACTGTCCATCCCTTTCTTCCACATGTCCCTCTTAAGGCAGTTGCAACTCATGAAGAGCAGTAATGCTGTCCAGTGTTGAAATTAGAAAATTCCTGTGCCATGATTTCAGACTTGCATGCAGGGCACTAAAGATGCCAGTTGCAAAACAAATGGACTTTCCCCAGTTGACTGGTAACACCTCCTATAAATGATCAACTCCCAGCCACAGGAGACTGATGTAAATTTGTGCAGGGCACTTTTACTAGTTCCAGTTGCATCCTGGTGTGGAGGTGGGGTCACACCATAATCTTCCAAGGTCCAGGGGCATGTCCATGCAGGATTTGAATGACCAGGTACCAAGGAACCATAAATAGGCATCTTTAACCCAGAAATGGATTGTATATTTTAAAACCATTCATTTAAACCATTCATCCCATCCCTCCACTATCTATTACACAGTAGCTCTCTAGTAGATAAGCTTCCATGTAAGGAACTGTATTATTTGTTTTAGCTACATAGGAAACTTGCCTATAGGAAACTCATCTGACTAATCTTGCATTCTTCTAATGAAGAAAATTTTGACACAGGATATAATGCCAGATTCCTGTTGTTTGTTGTATAACTTGTGCTCTCTCTTGTGTAATAGATTTGCATGGATGTGTAAACAGCCTATTTTATAATACCATATCAGTAAATATGCTTGTGTAAATATATATTTTTTGTCTTTGGAATTTTCTTTGGATACATGTAATTATAGTTTGAATCTTTATTAATGTGTACAGTGTAGTGCTGATTAGCATTTTATAAGTGGTGTTGGAAAATTTAAAGGCATATACACCATGTGTTATTTAAAATTTGCCAGTTATATGTGAAAGAATCAGGGGTCAGATTACTTCAAGGATCTGGAGTTGAAAGAAACAAACAAGTACAGCAAGACATCATAAGTGTCCTGTATAATTCTGTGTACACAAACATAGTACAAGGCTCTCAAAAGACATGGGGGGGGGTGGCATGATATATGACATTTAATACATGCTTGTGCATTATTCTCCATGCAGAATCAATAAGATTTCCCATTCTTTGCTGTTGCGATGTGCATTCTTCTCATTCTTTGTTGCCTCCTGTGCACAAACAACAGCACACAATCCGGCCATCAAAGGAGGCCCACACGCTGGATACCTTAATTTGTCTGAACCGTCAGCAAAGCTGTTTACCAGGATATGCCCCTACTATGCATCAACAGCCTTATGGAGAAAAGAGTGCCAATGAGAGGAAGTAAAGTGTTTAGCAATGCCTTTAAAAAGGGTACTGCTCAGTGATCCTCTTTCCTCTCATTGTACAGGTGAGGTCTGAAGCCACAGAAGACTTGAGATTAGAAAGTTTACATTCCCTTTATAGGGAATTCTGTGGAACGCCTACGTGGTGCTTATAAACAGGTTATATTTGTTTGTTTTGTTTTGTGAGCCACTCAGTTTGTACAAGGGATGGCTCTTAAATGACTCTTCATTTCTGCTGAATGAGAGCCTGAGCTTCCTGGTGCTGAGCAACAATAAGCATGTTCCCAGACTGACTCCTGCATTATTTGGGGCTTTGTAGGCTTCTTTTCAATCCTTCGTGGCTTTTCAGTCATCTTTTCTGAACAGCTGCCAGCCGTTGCAGGAAATGCCATCCCATCATAAGCTATAGTGTCAACAGGACCTGTTCAGTATTGGTTTATGCCAGTTTATGACAACCAGTTCACCCAGCCATCTTACTCTAGGAACTGTGGCTGCTTCCAAGATCATGTGCTCTGGTGCTATAGGTGAGCAGCAATAGGCATAGGAATCAAAGGCCAAGCTGAGATCTGCACACTCATAGACAAGGGCAAAGAAAAGAGCCGTCAGCCATCTGCAGAGCCATAAACAATCTCCAGTGACACCTGCCCATTAGCAGAGGAGACAGTGTGGGCACTGGCAGCCAGAGCAAGGCTGCTCCCACTCAACTGAATGAGCAAAATACTTGGGTAATAACAACATCTGAAAGGAACTCGCTGCAGTAGGCCTGGTCCAAACCCCAGAAGGCTAGGACCTCTCTCTACCATATTCATCCTCCAAAGCACCCCTGGAGAAAACAGCTGTAAGGCAAGGCCTGAAGAGTAACCAAGGGGGCATAAGATGCTAGTAACTACGCAGCAAAAGAATGATACTGATAAGTATAAACAGAGAATGCAACACATTAGACATGATTCGGGAATGTCAGGACACTGAATCATGATTACCAGTCAACCAGAAAAGTACACTACTGTAGCCTTATGTACAATCAAAAATAAAAGCGCTCTCTCTCTCAAGAAAATGTCACTTAGCAGGTATTCTTTCCGTATCAGCTTAGCTGCTTCATAAAACAGGCCAGTCTTCTAAAATGTAGTTTAGCCATGTTATGTCCTTTCTCTTAGTTCTCCAAAACTGACAATCCAAATATTAACACAAACTCATCTACCACTGAATGTCCACTGTTCATAGTCTGACTAAAACAGTTTCTTCTTCCAACAAAGCTTTTACCTATTTGTGGATCTTTCCTGGGGAAGAAAGGGGCTTTTTATGAACAGCTATATGACAAGCTGTATGACAAGCAGAAAATTTGTTCACCTTTCCCAATCACTGCATCTACACACAAGGAGAAGACTATACCTTCTCCACACAAGACAATTTCTGCCTTCAGGTCTTAGTTATAGTGAAAGCCGTCAGTTGGTGGAAAGTTGTGGATTATGTCACCTCCATGGGGCCTGTCCACCATAAGTGTGCATTTACACAGCTTTTCCTGGCTGTTTAGTGCAGTACTGGAGATAAACAAGTCTAGCTTCCATCAAGAGGAAACCTAAATTACTTTCAAGAAAAGGTTAATTGGCTTTGATAGATGGAATTACACTAGACAAGAGAGAGGTCAGCCCAACATTCTATTTTGATGGGTTTCTATTGATGTTGGATGTCACATCTCCTATGGGCAGGAGGTGGAGCTGTTTTGGCTCCCTCCCACCTGTCTTACCTCCAGATGATTGGATTAAACAGCACATTTGATTTCCTAATTCACCCATGAATCCCTAGTGGCAATTACTTCCAATTCTAAGTAATGTTGTTATACAGGTTTGTTATTTATTAGTTGTGTTCTACAGCCTTCAAATACGAACAAGGTCCAGTCCTTCATTCTCCTTTGAGGGCTGTTCATTCAATTTGGACAAAAAAGTGGGGGGGGGGGAAGGCTACATTTATAACCGGCTATCATTTTGATTCCAGTCTTTGGATTCATCTACATGGGGCTTTCTTTAGTAGAACATTGCTGGCTCATGCAGTATATCTGATATATGCACCGATCTGTGATTTTGCAGCTTTCACTGGCTCCAGCAGTAGAACTGGCAAGGGTTATGCTGCCTGCACAATCTAAGACATTAATTCAGGGCAAGATTGTCCCATGTGACAGTCTTACCTTGTTTCTCCCCAGTCTCCAATTTGGTGCTAAATGATGTACATGTACTCCCTTTATAGGATTACAAGCATGCTAAGAAAAGCTTCATGTGCTCAATTTCAGCCTGTTATACAGCAGTAAAAGGCACACAAGTGTTCTGTGATGATATTCAGCAAAAAAATGTTAAAAATCCAAAAGATGTCTGATCCAGTTCCAATTTAGTCCCAAAACCACTGAAATGAAGACATTAGAAGCCCAGATCTGATCTGTTACCAGACCATTTTATAAACTGAATTTTAGAAGCAATCAGTGGTATCCCAGAATATTACAATGGCATAGAAGAAGCTGGTTCTTGTTACACACATAAATGGACAAGCACACACCCGCCGTAATCAGCTTCAGAAATACAGTTGCTCTTTTCAGCCCAAGTAAAGAGATTGGCTGACTTGGGCCAATGCAGAGACCTAAAGTAAGTGGTGAAATGGTGCAAAGGAGGCTTCCATTCAGCCAGCATGAGGCAATTCCAGGTAACATGACAGGAGTGGGAAGGGTCATTGCCAGTCCTTTAAGGAACATAGAAGGTTTCATGTAACCTTCATTAAAAACCATACCATGTTGATTAGATTGAGACAGAACAATTTGCCCAACAAACTCTGTAGCTCAGCAGGGGTTTTAATCTAGGTTCCTCACATCCTAGATCAACCCTCTAGCTTGTTCCACACTAGTTATGTGTGAATTAATCCCCCTGTACCTGGAGTCTCAAAATACCTCTTCCCAGATCTGATCTAACCCCATCCCTGCCCAGAACATTTTCATACATTCTGGTTCATCTTATTTTCTGGTCCATGTGCCTGGTAAAGCACAGTCCGTATTGTGACATTTGAGGAGATGCGAGGCCTTTTAACACATATGTCAGTGTGCACACATGTCAGTTTGTCAGATTTCAGCCCTCTCCTCTGTGCCTCTAGAAATTGGATATCTGAGTGGGGACAATGGATTCACCTCAACTCCAGCACTCATGCATCACGCATGTGCATGATGCGGTGCAAAACACCAGTGCCTTGTTTCCCTTCCATTCCCCAAATTATGCTGCATGAGTTGCAGCTATACTATGACAACAACAATTAAATCCACTGCAAAATTAATAGAGCAAGCCTAAGCAATTCTACTCAGAAGAAAGTCCTGATTTATTCAGTGGGGTTTACTCCATGGAAAGTGGCCTTAGGAGTGCAACCTAAATATTCAAAGGCAGTTTGTGAACTGTTTTCTTAAGGAAACCTCTCTGTTCAGTTCACTAGCTCAACCTCTTGGAAGCCCGTGTAGGACAGGTTAACTGTGGTCCCGGTCACACGGCGAATTTGCCACGGGAGAGCCACGGGTGGTGGGCGGATTATCAGGGCGCGATCACACCGCAACATCTGGCAAGTGGATCGCACCCATGGCCAACCCGTGGCATACCGCCAAAAAAGCGCAATTAAAAAACAGTACCTCGTATGTAGTGGCAAACGGTTTGCCACGGGCTGCCTCCGGACTCCTGCGGTGTGATCGCGCCAGCCCCTCGTTAATGTGCAGGCGGGGAGGACAGGACCCATGGTTTGCCGCCGACGCATCGGATCACGTCCTGGCGGCTCTAATTGCACCGGAGCAATTAGCTACGCCTCCCCCCCGTGTTATCCGGCCCGTGTGACCGGGGCCTGTGTCAGATAAATTAATGTTGTAGATAGGAGGCAAAGAAGAGAGAATATGAACTAACCTTATGGTCAGGAAGTTCCCTTCAAACCTCAGGTTGAAGTCATTAGGCAGCCCTACGTAAGATCTTACTTGTTCAGTAATATGGGGATAGTAAGCCATGCCTGCCTTACAGCACTGTTACACATGAAGCCTCTGATCATCCTAGTGAGAACACCTACAAAATCAGCTTCAGCCACTAGCAACCAAACAGAAGCTTGGATGCAGGTAATTGAACTCAGACCGGAAACATTTTTCCGGTTCATTAAATTAGATCAATTTTTATTGCTGTCTAGGATATTTATGATTTTGTATGAGCATCATGTTGTTTTTCCTTTGGGGGTATTTCATTATTATGTGTGTCAAGTCTGCCTAGAAGGCTGTGAAAGTTCCTGGACCTTAGGGAGCCCATTTGCACCACATGCATCATTCCATACCATTGCTCATCTGTCCCCAAAGGATCTCTGGATTCCACTTTTCTGCTATGTTGTCTGGCCCATAGTGAGATTCCAGAGCCCGAGACTGTATAGATCCTAAATGCAAGACTGTAGGTGTGAGATGTGGTGAAGGTCTGGTAGCATCTTCTTCAAGCTGGCCCATTGCTGCAGTTCCTAGTAACTTTCCAGTGTGTGTCTGTCTTCTATGACTGCAAGTTCTCTGGAAGCTGAGAGCCAGTTTGGTGTAGTGGTTAGGAGAGTGGACTCTAATCTGGGAGAACCGGGTTTGATTCCCCACTCTTCCACATGCAGCTGCTGGTGTGACCTAGGGTCAGTTACAAGCTCTCTCACAGCTGTTCTCTCATGGGCAGTTATCGAGAGAGCTCTCTCAGCCCCACCTACTTCACAGGGTGTCTGCTGTGGGGAGGGGAAGGAGATTGTAAGCCACTCTGAGACTCCTTTGGGTAGTGAAGGGCGGGATATAAATCCAGTCTCTTCTTCCCTTCTTCTTCTTAAAAGCAGAGACAGACGTAGTCAGCGAAAGGTTGCCAGGCTGTATGATGACTCAAACCTAAGCTGAAAGAACAGGTCTTGGGCTGGTACTGCTCACTTGCCCGTGCACGTGAGGAAGCAATGCATGGCCCCAATACCTGCCTGCCCCAGGTCGGAGCTAAGCTACCTTTCACTTGCTCTTTTTCTTCCTTCCTTGGCTGAAACTCCAGCTCTTATACTTGGTCTGGAATGTAGCACTGGGCAGCCTAAACCAACCACCAGCTAAAAAACATTTGTAGGCTCAGGAAAAAGGTCAGGTCCATGACCCAGTTGGATTAAGACCTTCAGGCTAGTGAAGAAAATCTGTACAGCTTTTCAGTTTATTTATTTTACTTTGTTTCTGTGCCATTTTTCATTATTGCTCAAGGCAGTTTACAATAGATCAGAGACAGTAAACTTCTGTAGTTCTGGAAGCTGCTAGGTGTCCACCTCCCAGGCAGTCAGCGTTCTATAACGAGTCAACTACAGCTTCATTAAGACTAGAGCTAAAGAGAACAAAAATTATTTAGAGTACTAAAATTCCATGCAGCCCCATCATATGCATTATTCAGAAGTAAATAAATTGCCTTCTGTACCACCTTCTCCCTTCTGCCAGCCACTTGTCTTAACCTTGACCTCATTCAGAGATGCAGAAGAGAACTGGTCCACTTACGAGTCACAGATGGTTTGTAATTAACATCTCCAGTCCCATAGACAGCAAACTATCTGGCCTTTTTCTACTCAGAAAGCAAGACCCAGAGATTAATTTAGGGATGAAAATCAGGATCCTCCTGCAAAACATATTCTAGACAAATAGCAAGTAGTAATATGAAATATCGCCTGTTATTGGCAGTAGAAAAAAGCAAGAGGTGCTACTGGACTCTTGTTCTTGTCTACTACTACAGACTAAAACGGCTGCCTGTTTTGCGACTACTATATATATAAAATGTTGGCTGCAAACTTCTAATTGACTACACAGAATACTTTCTAAGGCTGTTTGTTGTGTGTGTGTAAATAAGGAAAATATTTATTAGTATCAAATAATGATGCATTCCCAAAAGAGCTATAACAGTTAGGATTGCCTTGCTACTGTTGGGGGGGGGGGTTAGAGGGAAGTGACTGTAGTGTTTCAGGTGAATCTCCTCTTGGCCAGTCTTTGCACTCTGTGACTTTTACAGTACTGTCAAGTTCCAAACTCTCTGTTCTGTTGTTTTTTTTCCCCCATCAGTGCTTCTTCTAGTGCCAGAACCATCTTCTCAAGCTATTGTGAGGCTGTTGGGTTTGGGCTGCATGCTCAAGCAGAGAATGTGTGAGTCATGGGGATATCAGACCCACCCCTCTTGCTTTCACTGCTGAGAAGCAATTGTTTCTCTACCAATGCTTCTTATAGCTTTGGGTGTTTATAGTGCTCCCTCCATTCTTGTTCCTCAGCTTTCAGATTGGTTTGTCTCCTCATGGTGTCATCACACAGTCTACCCCAAATTTGGCTAGTATGCACTACACACAATGGCAAGTTAATATCCTCTGTGTGTCAGTTCAAATGAGCAGTATTGTAAGGTCCTTCTTTTCCTTTTTTTGCCAGGCATCCATCTTTCATTTTCAAACAGCTTTTACCACCACTTATTCATTTCCATTGCCTGGGTCTGGGGCAAAATAAATGTCCCTGTTTTATGGCCTATTCAAGAGAATTTTTAAGCCTTCATACAGTTCTCGAGTAACTTTAAATTAATTCTGTGATTATCCATTTTTGTGGTTTGTCATCGACTTAGCTAGGGTTCACATAGGGTTCTGCTTTCAGGGCTAGAAACTTATGGCCACCTGTCCCAATAATTTACAATCCAGCCCAAGTCAAATGCATATGAGGTAATTGTCCTCAATAAGAGAGTTAAATATCTTCCACTGGAATCAATGGGGCTTTAAAGTGCTTGAATTTGGTTAAATCATGGCTCAAGTTCTTTTTCTCTAATACGATACCTTCACAAACCATGATTCACTGTCAGTGACCTTCTGTCCTGTCTTTGTGTAGTAGATGGAGGAACATTCTTGCTGTGGAAGACAGGAAGGACACTGTACAGATGTTTCATAAATTTTAAAACAAAGACAGATATATTCTTTATAAATGGAGAGGAAAAATACACAATTTCCAAAGAACTAAAATAAATTTTAAAAATCCACAAGAAACAATAGTTTCGCAAAATTGTGGGTCATTTACTAGAGAGGATAGGGGATCTCTCTCTCTCTCTCTCTCTCTCTCTCTCTCTCTCTCTCTCTCTCTCTTTCCAGTGTGTATGTGGTACAACAAAGGAATGCTCAGTCTCAAAGGATTCCACTATTTAATGTCATAAAATAGTGCGGGCATGAGGAGTGGACCAGTTTTGCCTGTCAGAACAAATGTCACAGACAGACACTATTCAGTAGGTGCTATGGTCTCAATAGCTGGTGAGGAAAAATACAGCATTTTCCCTGAGTTAGATACTATAGCTTGTGTTCTGGGACATCCTTGCAACATAAACATAACCCTGAGGAAATATTATACACAACCACTGGCATTGTGCAATTATTGTGTTTATTTAAAAAAATACATAAAGGCCTTTCTCTTATTGTTTTTAGTTACATCTGAAACATTCACACAGCCTTCTGGTTAAAACTTTCATGAGTATCATTGTGAGATTTAGGATTAAATAATTTATCTGGGATACCAAATGTGGTTGTGTCACCCAAAGTCTTATTCCAAAGGGTTGTATCAGATCTCCAATAATTTAACAGACAACTGTTATTCTATTGACAAGGAGTCAGTTGACTTGTAGAAGTAGTTCAGATGCACTTTTATGTGAGATTACCATGTCACTATTTTCAGAATAAATAGGAATACCATCTCATGCACAAACAAAATAATACATGACAAATGAAATGTAAAATTCAACAATAAATTATACATCAAGTATGATACAAGTCACTATTTGCTGATAACAAAATATAGTAATAGAGAGTCTCTTTTTGATTTGGGGGGGGGGAAGCTGTGTTAGACTGTTGCAACAAAACCTACAAAGAATATTTGGCTCTTAAAAGGCAAACAGTGCAATATAAATCAATGGGCAACATTACTCTGTTAAGGATTGCACTGTTATTGTGGTATAAACTTTCACAGAACAGAGTCCCCCATCATCAGATGTATATTTATTAGCCAGATATATCTATATTGTACTGGGGTCCTTGCAACATATAAACCCTCTGTATGCACCACCACCCAACTGTCATCATGACATTGCAATTAATAGGCTCCAAGGATGCTTCCATAAGTTTTTCATCACTGGCAAATATCTTTCTCTTCCTAGATCTGACAGCAGGGGTCTACCATGTTGCATCTTCCTCCTCTAAAATCTTAACTGCACGAGAGATTGTTTTGCTCAGGTGTGCTAATCTCAATAGTCTTTGTTTGGGGGCATTCTTCCCCTACAAATAATCACCTTATCCCTTCTTTGGAGCAGCTAAACCAGTTTGCTGCTGATTCAGTGTCCTAAATAGATAATCTAATTCCCTCTTATCAGGCATCTATGGCTTCACTGTCTTTGGCACATTTCACAGTCTCTTGCTGCTCAGAAGACTTTACATGCTCAGAAAGTACCTCCATGTCCTCTAGATTCTTGGAAAGGACCTGGAATATGTAACTCAGTCTCAGCTGCAAAATAATCAGTCTCCTCCTTGCCCCATTCCCTTAAGACAATACTCATATTTATGTTTACGTGCGTTTAAAAACTCCTGGTTCTACACCTGTGGCAATGTATAATTACTTATGTGGAACATCTAAGTGAAATCTTTCTGCAATTCAACAATTTCTGCTCAACTTTTTCCACCAGGTATGTCAAAGTTAGACATTCCAGTGTTTTCACTAGAATCTCTTTGATCACTCACATGAGTACAGTCTAATTTTCATTGCAGTTCAATCTCTCCTTTATATATAATTCTATTTTGATGTGAATGTTCCACACACTCCCACAGCATTTGGCTCGATGACCTGTCACTCCAACGGTGTGCCAATCCAGTGGCTGCATTGCTAGAGTCCCGCCCACAGAAGAGGCAGCCAGCATCTTCGCCTCAGTGTTGTGCGAGGTCTCTCCAAGGCGGCAGGCGGGAGCCGACCCTGCTTGGCCTGGAGAGACAAAAGCTCCGAGTGTGCAGGGCTGCCCGAGCAGGCCTTGCCAGAGCAGCAGAAGCCCGGTGGCCACCAACGCGTGCTTGGGAACATGCGGCCGGAGAGCAAGAGGCGGCAGCAGCACTCTCAACAACGGAGGAGCACCAGAATACGTGCCAGGTACTGCCGCTCGCCTCTTTGCCACGGCGCACTCAGAGGAGGCTGAGACCTCCTCGAGGCGGAGGAGGTGGCACTGGCGGCAGCAGCGCCATGCTTTCCCCATGCCTGGCCCTGGCATGGTCTCTCCATGGCAGCGTGCAGGATCCGACCCCGCTCAACCCGGAGAGACAAAGGCTCCAAGTGGGCAGCCTAGTCCGAGCAGCAGAAGCCCAGTGGCCGCCAATGCACACCCAAAAACGTGCGGCCAGAGAGAAAGAGGCGGTGCTCTGAATGATGGCAGGGCCCCAGAATACGTGCCGGGTAACGCCGATCGCCTCCTTGCCGTGGCTCGCTCAGAGGAGGCCGAGACCGCAGTTCCACACACCTGCTGTGGGGGGGGGCTCTTTCTAGAGCTCGTTGTATTGCTTTTATACAACGGGCTTTGCTCCTAGTGTTTATATATTTACAAAAATTTTGATGTCTGTTCTCCAGAGAACCTGCTCAAGGTGGCTTATAAAGTAAAACACGATAAACGTATACAACACCATAAAAACGGCCAAAAATTATAACCATTAAAACTCAGGAAGGGCCTAAAGCAGCATGACTTTATTGTCCTCATTAATATTAAGTACATAGCAAGTAATCCAAGTACTGCCAAAATACAAGGGAAGGTGAAAGATGCCTATGGGCTCTGTAGGAAGGACGCTGAGTTCATAATGGCTCAGCTTCAGAAATCACATGAGACCATGGTTTAATTAAGTCAGTGTGATTATCTAAATGTGGGCCACTCCACCAACTATGCTTAGTTAGGTTCCATCAGACCAGGAGCTGAAACAATGGTCTGAATTTGGTTTATTAGCCACAGTAAGTCCTAACTGTGATTTGTCATGATTTGTGAATGCAGACATTCTGGTTTAATTCTGGCTCAATCTTGGTTTTGTTCAATGGCACCATCTCTCCAGGTTACAGAGCAAAATCAGCATTTGTTGAGGCAAGCCAAGATTTGACTAATCTGTAGACTGAATTCACAACCTAGTAATAGATAAAATAAACCATAGTTTTGTGCTGTGTCTCAACTGAGCTGTACTTTGAGGACACATTCCTTTCTTGAGACCAGAAGTTAGCAGCTCTATAGACAGCAAAATATTGCAGCATTTTGTGATGTGCCGAAATGTAGAGCATTTCTGAACAATCAGCTTATTTTATAGCACATGCAATTGTTTTAATCATTTGCTACTCACAATGTAAATGTTTTACCTAGGGTTGCCAGCTCAGGGCTGGGAAATTCCTGGGGATTTGTGAAGTATATAAACAGGTTACATTGATCTTATTTTACATTTTTAGAGGCAGGCTCTTGTCATGCAGTTCCACTCTGCATCTAACCATGTTTTAAAGTGGTGAGCAATGGAAAAATTACTCATTCTATTCCTGACTGCAACAATGTTGTGCCATTTTGTGAAACTTTAGCTATGTTGCCTGCTTGTTTTTTAAAAATTGCCCCTCTCCTGTATTAGATCCCAAATCTAGTCAGACGGCCAGATGGATGGATACTAGTCTCCCATTCCTAATCAACAGATTGGATAGCAACCTAATGTCATTGAACAGGAACATATTTTGATCACCAGAAAACAGGGTTACCAACTTCATGTTGGAAAATTCCTGGATATTTGTAGGTGGAGCCTGGAGAGGGTGGGGTTTGGGGAGGAGAGAGACTTCAGCAGACAGGATATATTGCCATATAAAACACCCTCTAAAGCAGCCATTTTCTCCTGGGAAATTGATCTCTGTAGTCTGGAGCTCAGTTGTAATTCTGGGAGATCTCCAGACCCCATGACATGGAGGTTGACAACTCTACTGGAGAAGGCGCTTGATGATCTAAAGAGCTGGGATATACACAAATTATACTTGGGGGGGGGACTATTTGATCAACCAACACATGGTTTCTATATTATCACAATGTCCTTGCACAGGAACCACTGATTTTTAAAACCCACATCAATATCTCATTATCTAGGCCACTCACTACTTACATATTGTGATATATGTTCAGGGGTCATTTCCTGCGGGAGCGCACAGGAGTGGAGCTCTGGCAGTAAGGAGCCCAACAAGCCCTGCCCCCTGCTCCCAGCAGCCCTCAGTCGGGCCACGAGTAGCAAGAAGCAGCCAGGTGAGTTGCTGAGCCCGCCCCCCCCCCCCGCCAGGAAAACAGTCCAGTGGCACCTTTAAAACCAAGTTTTATTCAGGTACAAGCTCTCCCTCCTCTGCGAAAACAGATCTGCATGCCCCCCCCCCCCATAGCTAGCAACCCCCCCCCCAATAGCTAGCAATCCAAAACAGTCCAGTGGAGCCTGAGCGGTGGGTGTTGTCTCCTGTCACACTTCTGGTGATGTCAGGGGGTGTGGCATATGCAAATAAGTTATGCTAATGAGCTCCTGCACCTCTTTTTCTACGAAATGACCCCTGTATATGTTGACCAATTTGCTAAATAAAATCTTCTGTCTGAACAAGCAATTATAGAGACAGCTGAAGAAAGATTGGATGGCAGCTCACAACTGATCTGGATCAAGGGCAAATTGCTTTTGTAGGCAAACAGTTATAAAGGCACTTTATACCAGGATGTGTTTTGTGCCAACATAAAATAGTCCAGGTTAGTTAAATTGTTCTCTGAAATGTTTTAGCTGTTTAGCTGGATTATTTCCTGCAGTTGGAATTGAAGGCACTATACATGCTTGCAAACATGTGGGTTTTCCTTCAAGCAGCCTGGTGTCTCAGCTGCTGCACAATTCATATAAATAGTTAAGGTTCTGTCTGCCACCTAATCTTCTACTGGTCTAGTGCCAAGTTTCAAGAAATTATCAATTGAGAGATATGGCTTGTGAGCATCGTAAGCTGTAGAAACAAATATCATGTTGGCTCTACTGCCGTGCAGCAACCAATAACCTCTGTTCCAGTCCCCTTGGTCCAGCCACACACCCAGTACTCCTAACTGCACCTATCTCAGGTGTACCACAAGTGCCACTGAGTCAGCATGGACATAAGAAAGGTTGATAGTACGCCCACAGTTTCTTTTGCTCTGTTTGATTTCCATAGAAACATAGCTCCAGAAGACAGGCCTTAAAGATTTGCTTCTAAGAATTCATTGGTCTAAATCAATGGGAAGAAAAACTCCACATTTTGTTTCCCGATCCCCCCCACAATTTATTTTCAGAATGTTTGGTTCATTGCCGAAATAGAAAGTGTGTCAGTAGGGTTACCAACTTCAGATTTCAAAAATTCTGTCTGGAGACAAATTTGGGCAAGTCAGAATACAGAGCCAAGTCAGAATTTTGTAGGTCACAGGCAGAGCCTGATGGCTTTGTGGATGAGATCATTAGCAAAAAAATAAATAAAATCGGTTGGCTCTGAAGTGAATTGTCTTGTTAGACACATAACATTTGTTACTTGCTAGAACACAGTTCTAGAGTAGAGACCAGTAAAATGATGGAAAGTTGGCAATCCAATATGTAGGTATGAGCAACCCAAGTACATTAAAAACCTTAAATATGTGAGGAGGCTAAACATCTCGGATGCAGGTAAAATACACAAATGTGTGTGGAATGTAAACTTCCCAAAATCTGAATTCTCTGGTATGTTCACAGTTTTTGTAACTTGCTAAACAGTATAAGAAAACATTTGCCTATGTTTTGTAGGAACATTTTGTAAAATCTCTGTTCATTTCAATACCACCTATTCACTATTCTCTGTTTTCATTTCATAGTCACCAATACTTGGCTAAAACAAATACTTCCAAACTTTTCTCTTTCCTCTCAGGAGAGAATCAACCATCTATGATGACTCAGTGGTGATGGAAAGGCACGCCATCTCTTTTGCCTTTATTATTACCTTCGTATGTTTTTCAGAGCCAAGCCCTGGAAAGGAAAACAGTTTCAGGGGCTTAGCACTGGTACAAATTAAGCTATGTCTATCGACTACTATAGGAAGCTACTTTAACTGGAGAATGCAGCACTGATAGGAAGACAAGCACCAATCAGACTCCTTACAGTTCTCAGAATGCATTGCATATTTGCTTCTATGCTTCCCTAAGCTCCTACTATAGCATTCCAGAAGTTGTCAGAAGGCGTTGGGAGCATGAACCTGTTCTCTTTGCTTGGAACTCTCCTGCCTACACCACTAATGAGCACCCTTGGGTATCCAACCACCCTGCAATCTTCCTTTGTTCTTCCAAGGTCTTGTTCCTACCTAGCAGGCTTGTTTGCATGAGGAGTAAGTGCCCCAATTGCTGTGGCATGTTCTGTCCTGTCTGGGCCTCACGTGGCAGAATCAGCCTCACTGCATTTTCCACATTCCTGATGAGCATGACTCATAAGTGGTTGTTTACCAGGATCACCTGTTCTAGGAGGTTTTTGGTCTTTCTCACTCTGCCAAGTTTTACCCTACTTCCTCCACCATTCTATCTGCATTTTGGGATATTGGCATGCCACATTATCAGTGTACCTAATGGCTAGGCAACATACAAGTTCAAATGCTGGTGGAGACAAATATTGTTTCCAGAAGGAGCCACACATTGTACCTTCTGTCTGTTTATTTAGCCTAGTTCTCATGAACAGAAGATGAAGTGGCAAACCTGTATCTCAGCCTTACCAGGCTGGAAACTTTCTCCCTGGTACTTAGTTTTGTGCGTGGAGAGTTTTTGGTATATGACAGAAGAGTTGGATTTATACCCCGTCCTTCACTTGGAGTCTCAGAGTGGCTTACAATTTCCTTCCCTTCCTCTCCCCACAACAGACACCCTGTGAGGTAGGTGGGACTGAGAGAGCTCTGAGAAGAACTGCTCTTGAGAGAACAGCTGTCAGAGAACTTTGACTGACCCAAGGTCACCCAGCTGGCTGCATGTGGAGGAGTGGGGAATCAAACCCAGTTCTCCAGATTTAAGTCTGCCACTCTTAACCACTACACCAAACTGGCTCTCATCTATTATAGGCTTTTACCTTACCAGCTACCTTCCTTTATTCCAAACAGCTGTTCTAGCTCTTCTTCAGCTATATATACCACACAGCCTTGCATTCTGTTTTCATTCTGTTTTCCCCTCAGGGCCTTCTCATCTTTCCACATTGACTTCCACAGAGCTTTTCACATTCAGTAGATAGATGCAGTGCCATCCGCCACAGAGTTACTCCAGGTGCTCTCACTTGAACATACTACCTGCCGCTATAACAGAGAGATTGCTGCTTCAGCATCATCATCAATCATCAATCATCTTGCAGATCCAACAGGTCTTTGACCCACCTTTTTTCTCCTACCTACTAGGCAGCACAACTAGGGTTGCCAAGTGGGGGCGGGGGGGTAAACCCCCGCTTTGGAGGCCCGATTTCCACCGCCGCGGAATCGGGCCCCAGGGGAACTCTGCCCCCGAAACGCAGCGTGGCTGCGTCACCTCCACATTGATCACGTTGGGGGCGTGGCCCCGATCATCAGAAGGAAAACTCTATGGTTTTCACTCCGACGATCGGGGCCACGCCCTCAACGTGTCGACGTCACGCGTCACTTCCGGTGACGTCCTGGCGGGGCACGCGCGCTTCGTGCACACGCGCACATATTCACCGACAGCTCCCGGAGCCCGGCGAGGCTCCCCTGCCGCCAAGGTAAATAGACTTGGCAACCCTAAGCACAACTCAAATCCTTCATGCTACAGCAGGTGGGAGAAGTGTGGGTAAAGGGACAATTACAGTGAGGGGTGAGAGTTGTATACTTTCTTGTTGCTTCTGAGCTCTTAAAGTCATAGGCAGGCCAAATTCAGACTGGCAGTTTGCCCCGATATAGGCATGTGTGAGGAACGTTTCACAAGCGGATTAAAGGGGACGTTCACACAGGCACATCTTCCCAGCATCCCCCACCCGTACTCAACCTGTCTTGTAGCGCTTGCCCCCTGGGGTTTAAAAGATACCTGGTGAAAGTGGTAGCAAACCCTGGAGAGCCCGTTATCCCGCTTCATTCCGCTTCCCAGAAGTGTGAACGCTAAACGCTAAAAGCCAGGAACAGCCCATGTTAATAATTTGTGTCAGCTGTTTACACTGACGGACCTCCTAGCCTCACTCTGGCACCAGGAAGGTGCAGGTGATTGCCTTGAAGAGGGGGTAGTGATGTGGCTGGATGTGCCTATGGCCCACAGCGGCCAGATCCTGCCCTATTTGCTGTGGCGTCTAGGCGCCCATGCGCATAAGCGTCTGCTGCGAGGAAAACGCCGCTTACAGCCGTGCCTCCAAGCCAACAGTGTGAACGCTCCCTCGCGCCTCCTCCCAGTATGCTCTCGCATCAGTCCACACAGTGTGACCAGGAAAACCCAGAACAGTTTGTTCCGGCTCTTTTTTGCAACGACTCCCTCCCACTTCAAACTGCCAGTCTGAACTCGGCTGCAATGTCTCTGGATGTGTGCTTGGCAAATTTAGGGATATCCTGTCCTGCACAAACCAAAGTATGTGTGTGGTTTGGTTGAACATCATTCCTGTTGAAGGAGCTTTAGTCAAAGAAAAAGATGCTAAGTATCTTCAATTCTTTTAGGGTTTTTTTTTTAAAAAAATCTCTATCTGTGGGAAGTCTATGGAGTTCCTGATCTGCGCCAAGTTTCTTGATGGAGGTAGGTAAAAATGTTTGGGAACGAAACATAAAATTTGTTACCTAGCTTCTTCATTTTAAGTTAAACAAAGGGAAAGGCAGGTTGGATGTTTCAAAAGATACCCGAAGAGTCATCTTGAAATGTATACAGCCCAGAGGACTGAACTCTACATAGAAACTTCCAGGAATGGTGTTGACACAATGTTTTTTGTGTCTTTTGGCTATGTAACTGCGGCTACCCACTACATAACAGTAACCCCCACTACACTGATCAATTTAGAATAAATATCTTTAGTGTAGAGCCCAAGGTCTCACAGCCCTCTACACACCTGATCTGCTACACTGAAGTTTTTCTAAGGTATGGAAGTTGATGTCAGTTACATCAGTCTGGGGGGCAGGTGAGAAAAGGATTAATCATTCCATGATATGGCGCACAAGCAGCCTCACCCTGGCCACTGTACCAGAAATCACATACTGTGGTGAGAGTATGATAAGGAAAACTTGTACTGTGGCACCCATTAGGGTTACCAGCCTCCAGGTGGGGGCCCCTCCCCTCCCCAAACCCTGCCCTCTCCTGGATCCACCCACAAATTCTCCAGGTATTTTCCAACCCAGACCTGGCAACCCTAGCACCCATCCATTCATCAGAACCATCCCTGGCCTTTCTACCCTTTCCCCCCTCATCCCGGACTCCCTTCTTCCTCTAGAATTCCTTTCCCTGTCCTCTTATTTGTGTGAATCAAGTGTTCATGGTTATTAATTTAGCAAAAGAGGTGCTGAGGCTGAACTTTGCCTTAGAGCCATTCACTTGAACTTTTTAGTGCAACCTGTGGTTACTCAACGAAGAAGGGAAAGCACTCTGCATATGCTCAAAGGCATCATCCTTTGTATTGGTACTTTCACCCAGATATTTCAAGGCTGAGTCCCAGCACTATAAACAGGTTTTGGGATAAAATCTGTAGATTTCAGGCGTGAGTGCTGGATCAACATGAACAGTAAGATCTAAGTCCATTTCACTAGTGGTTTCCTGAAGTATTTCCAAGTGGAAATGAAGCTCACAATCCTGTTTGCTCTTGCATGGCGAATTCCTTGACAAGGCCAACATCTCTCTGGGCTGAGCAAAACCTGCCCAGGTTTGGTTTTGGCTGGGTGCCCAGTGCTAAATCCAGATCTGAACACAACAGGTGAGTCACACCTGGGCCATGCGTGTCAAATGAATGTGCATGTATATCTGTGACATGGGAGAGAGAGAGACTGCAACCCACCATTGTGTATGTATAGCTTAACAAAATAACCAAGCTAACTGCCATGCCTCATGTGGCTTCACCAGGGAAGCAACTGGCTCAGTCTGTGCCCAGAGAAGCTACAGTTTGAGTAATAATGGTACAGAACACAATTCTTTAAGAAGGCACCCTGGGGGCACCTTCCTGTTCTCTGGCAGACTTTAGGTTGATTTACATATTACAGCTCAAAAATTAAAAGGGACTGTCCCAAAGGTACATAAAATGCTAGTTGGGAAGGCTGATGCTTTGAGGGACTGGATCCACTTTGGCAAATAAAGTAGAATGTCATTTGGTTAAGAGCTTGGGGATGTGCACAGACCCAGCTTTTGCTGCTTGAAAAGAAGGTTCGTGTGGTAGCCAAGCCCAGGAGTGCCTTCTACCAGTTGCATCTGGTTCACTAACTATCTCTTTTCTTAGACTTAGCTGATCTGGCTATGCTAATCCATGCTTTTGTGACCTCAGCTGAATTACTGTAATGTGCTGTACATTGGGCTGCCCTTGAAGACAACTGGGGAACTGCAAGTGGTCCAGTGAGACAGCCATTCACTGTGTGTATTTGTAAAGTACCACAGCCGACTTATGGCAGGCAACCCCATAGTGTTTTCAAGGTGAGCGAGATGTAGAGGTGGTTTGCCCTTGTCTTCCTCTGCAAAGTCTTCCTTGGTGGTCTTCCCATGCAACAACTGACACTTTTTAAGCTTCTTAGAACTGACAAAAGTGGGCTATACGATACCATTCCACATCCCCTGCCATTCATTATTGTAGCAAAATGAAACAGAAGTCCAGTGGCACCTGGCCAAGGGGAATACATCTCATCTATCTTAAAACAGCTACATAGGCTTACAGTGTGGGTCTGAGGTTCTGGCTGAGGACCGAGGGGAGGGGAGCATCATCTGTAGAAATTTTAGGGGGTGCTGCAAGGCTGTTTTATTCACAGGGCTTTTAATGAGGTATAGGTTGCAGGCATTTGGGGGAGGGTGGTTATTTGGGGTTTTACTATACTATGGCCCCGGTCACATGGGGAAAAATGATGCGGCCAAAGTGCAACTTTTTAGAGCCGCACCAAAAGAGACATGCGGCGGCGGGATCAGACAGATCCCCTGAGCCATCACGCAGTTGCTCCCCGGCACGATCAGATGCCGGGGGGAAGCCATGGAAGGGAGAGCGAAGCAGCCGGCTGCGCATGTGTGTACATGCACAGTTCTGCCAGGAGCCTCAAATGCTCCTGAAGACGGGCGCACCGGTGATCCCACGGCTGCGCTTGCTGCGGCATTTCAGGTAGGTACTGCTCTTTTGTAGGTTCTTTTTTGCTGTGCGTTATCGGCCTGAAGGGACGGATCAGGGACGGGTGTGCGCCGCTTCCCAGATGTTGCAGTATGATCGCGCCCATTTGCTGCGTCCCCGATCCATCCCTCTTGCGGGGCTAAACCTCCCGTGTGACCGGGGCCTATGTATGTTTTTAAATATAGAATGGGACACTTTGAGCAACAAAGGAAAGGCAAGGTATAAGTATTTTAATTCTTAAATAAATAAAAAATAAACTTTAACAGAAATATCCAGAAACATCCAACTTGTTTCACGTTCCACAGTCTCTTCTTTGGAAAGTTGTACAATAATACAAAACCATTAAAAGACAAAATACAACTTATATTTTAGTTACTATAATGTTACTTCATGCCTCACAAAATAGTATGTGGAAAACCTGTTACAGCTGCAAGGTATTTGTGTGGAGCACCTCCTGGTGAAACAGTAGAGGTCCTGAATAACTGCCTGGGTGCTGTGGTAAATTGGCGAAGAGTGAACAAATTGAAACTAAACCCTGGGAAGGACACTGTGCTTTCCACTTTTGGTAGAATTCAGCTGACCGTGGTTGACTCGGTTAAGAGCCTTGGGGACATACTGTACCCAACAAAAAAGGCTTTCTTCCAACTAGATGGCCCCTTACCTTGATACTGCTGATCTGGCCAACTGGATCCAGGCCTCAGTAACATCAAAACGAGACTATTCTAATGCAATGTACATTGGTCTCCCCTCAAAATCAACTTGGAAACTCCAGTTGGTGCAGAATGCCATGTCAGGTATTATTAGGAGTAGACGGAGCATGCATGTTACTCCCATTCCACAGTCACTCCCCTGCCTGCCCATCAGTTACTGGGCTCAATTTAAGACACTGGCTATCATGTTCAAAGCCCTTCATGACCTTGGACAGTCATATCTGTGAAACAGCCTTTCATCCATGCTCCACCATGACAGCTTCACTCGTCTGAGCAGGGCCTTCTGCAGGTGCCAACCTGCAAATGGGTAAAATCAACAGCTGCCTGTACATGTGCCTTCTCAGTTGTGGCCCTGCCCCCACTTTGTGGGATGGCCTGCCCGAGGAAGTCAGGAAGGCTCCCACTCTCCTGGCTTTCTGCAAACTATGCAAAACTGAATTATTCAGGAGGGCTTTTCTACACAGGCAATAGGGGTGGTTGCACTCTACAAAGTGATTAACAAAGTTACTTGAATAAATGAAAAGGGACTATGTTTTATACTATTATGGATAGCTTGGTGTAAGTAGGATCCTGCTATGTAATATTGCTGTGCTTCAGTTCTGTTTTTAGGTTTCTGGTTGGTTCTACAACCCTAATCTTATTACACTGTTTATTGAATGTCCCACCCTGTTGATTGTATTGATTTCCTCTGTGTAATCTGCCTTGAAAGGTATGAAAGGCAGATTATAAATAACACAAACTTTAAAAAATTGTGAGGATCTAGTGATTTGTCTTCATACCACCACAGATATCCAAACCTTATGGTTCATGGCAGATACTCATCAAAGGTGACAATACAGTCATGTATGCAGCTATTGAATTCACATATGGCAGTCTTTAGTAAATGATGAAATTGTGCCTTCCATACATACATACCTCCAACAAAAATCACCATTGGGTAAATCCAGGCGTCTTTTGGGGCTGGAGCGTGCCGGAGCACCGCTCCAGGAGCCCAGGAACTGGCAAAAAGGCGGCGGCAGCAAGCCCCACCCCCAGCTCCCCACGCTGCGGCTCATTGCCGCCTTTCCGGGGCCCGTGCCAGAGTGCTGCAGCCCCAGGGAGGGCCGCGGAGGCCCGTTGCCGCTTTCTCGGGGCCCATGCTGAAGCGCTGCAGCCCCATGGAGGCCTGAAGAGGCCCATCATGCCTTTCCGGGGCCTGCACCGGAGTGCTGCAGCCCCAGGGAGGCCGGAGGAGGCTCGTCGCCACCTCCCTGGCCCAGTGCTGGAGCGCTGCAGCCCAGAGGAAGCTGGAGGATGCCCGTTGCTGCCTCCCTGGGCCTGCGCCAGAGCACTGCGGCCCCATGGAGGCCCGAGGAGGCCCATCGCCACCTCTCTGGGCTAGCGCCGGAGCGCTGCGGCTCGGAGGAGACCAGAAGACGCTCCCTGACACCTCCCCAGGCCAGTGCTGGAGGCCTGTCGCTGCCTCCCCGGGGAGCCTCCCCCCCATCTCTTTGCCCTCTTTCTTTCCCTCCTTTTCTTTCTCTCTTTCC
>NW_015173676.1:1491633-1501241 GCF_001447785.1 Gekko japonicus
TCTCACTTTCCCTTCTCTTCCTTCCTTCCTCTCTTTTCCTTCTTCTTTCCTTCTCCCTCTTTCCTTCTTTCCCTCCTTCTTCCCTTCTCGCTCTTTCTTTCTTTCCCTCCTTTCTTTCCCTCCTTTCATTCTCTTCTTCTCTTCTTTCCCTCCTTCTTCCCTTCTCTCTCTTTCTTTCCCGCCTTCTTTCCTTCTCTTTCTTTTCCTCTTTTCTTCCTTCTTTCCCTCTCTTTCTTTCAGTCTTTCCTTCCTTAGTTCCTTCTCTCTACCCTCTCTCTCTCTCCCTTTCCTTCCCTCTTTCCTCCTTCTGCAGCCCAACTCTAGTGAGAAGGGGTTTAAACTTTAAACCCCTTCTCTCTTCGCTCCCCCCCCCAGGGAAGGGAAGGGGAGGCTTTTGAAGATGCCTTCCCCCCCTTTTGCTTCCCCTTCTGACATCTCTTCCGGTGATGTCAGGGGGTGTTGCATATGCTAATGTGCTATTATGCTAATAACCTAGTGGCTCATTAGCATACAATATGCTAATGAGCTCCTGCAGCTCTTTTTCTATGAAAAGACCCCTGGGTAAATCTGTCCATTTCCTATCACCACCTCTCATGCTTCTTCTGTATCCACCCAGATCTTACATGATACCTCAGCTGGAGTCTGGCATCCATAGGTAACAGCTATTTCACCTCCCCACCACTTATATTACTTTACATACATTTGCTACTCTGTTACCTAGAGACGCCAGCCTTCTGGTGGGACCTGGGGATCCGCTGGAATTGTAGCACATCTCCAGACAACAGAGATCAGTTCCCCTGGAGAAAATGAATGCTGTGGAGGGTGGACTCTATGGCACTGTACCCCACTGAGATCCCTTTCCTCCCCAGTCTTCATCTCAAAATCCTGAGGAGTTTCCCAACCTGGATCGGGCTAGCCTACCCTCCAAGCCCCGCAAGTGGGCAGGGGGACCTGGCAAGCCTACAGCCTAATCCCTTTCCTTGTACTAGGTAACTTGCTTGAAGACATCCAAAAAAAGGAGACTGTCGAAAGCTCAGGTGGGACTGCATAACTGAATAACATCTAAGGTAGAGAGGCTTGTACATGTCTGTGCAACTGGGGGTCAAGTATCTTCCCACAATGGAGCTATGTTGACCTCCATTTTGGACATTACATAGGAAGGTAAAAACAGGAAACACACTCTCACTTGCCCTTCCTGTAATCCCTATGTATCCCTCTCCAGAGGTACTTTTGATTTCTACCTGAGACAATTGGTCCCTTGCAACATTCCTTTCCCTTTCAGTGGGTCTGCCACCCATACTTTGGGAAGCCCTGCGTTTTAACAGCTTATGGCTCTGTAGCCAACAGGTCGGGCACATTTTTTTGTGGGCTCCTGCTGGTTTTCCCCAGGACCTAAATCCTTTTGGCATATCAGAAAGCATGTAATACATATTAACCAGGGCTAAGCTGAATGCACTTTATTACTGCTGTACCACCATCATTATGTTCATTCAAGTTCAAAACCTTTATTGGCATAGATCATAATCATACAGTCGCCATTCAGTTCATGGATTTGACACACAGCTTCCTCATTATAAGGCAGTTACAGAACTTGGCAACCACTTCAATAACCGCTATATTTTGTGAAGCCAATAAACGATACAACCTTCTGTCATCGGATTGCTTGGCATCATTCTTAAGAATATCTTCTAGATAGGCTTCCCGAATGTCATCATACAAACTACAATAGAGGAATACATGTTCGATTGTTTCAATCTCCTCTGAATCACAATCACAGAACCTTACAGAGTAGGGGATTTTCTTAAATCTTCCTGCTAAAACCACAGAGGGGAGCACATTAAATCGAGCCAGTATAAATGCTCTATGCAGCTGTGGGGAAGTCAGATCCGATAAGTATTGTGCTGGGGCGTTGATCGGAAAACGTGCCCATCTTAAAGGAGAACATCTACCAGAAGCCAAAGCTCTAAGCTCTTGCATTTCAGTATCAATTACTCTCTGTTTGATCAGAGCAAAGATGTGTATTTCAGATAAGGACATCATATCATTCAGGCATAAGCCTATTGAGACGATTTTCCTTTCTATAGCAGCAAACCACTTAGAACAGTGAGACTCTTTCAGCAGATATGGAATAAGGCTATTGGGACAGCTCCTGAAATGCAGACGTAACCAAAATCTAAAAGTAATTATCCAAGCCCTCGTTTCCAAATGTATCAGATTGGCTTCCAAACAAATGGCAGCATAAGAAACACACAGAGGCAGGCCTAGTACTTTTCCTCACAAAATTGGATTGAAGTTGTTCTACCATTTTGTTAAAAGCAGTAATCCAGATGGACATCCCATAAAGAAGCTTCGCTCCAATTCTATGCTCAAACACTTTTAGGGCCGCAGGAACATACTGATTACCCTTGGTAAAGAAAAAACGGGTTATTGCTAGCACACAGCAATTCGCAGCTTTAATTGCTTCTGATCTATGGGCTACCCACCTAGCACTATGGTGAAAATTCCCAAATATTTAAAACACTTCACCTGTTCAATGGCTTTACCCTTAACACGCCAATTGATAGGTTTCCAGGAATCTCCGAACACCATTATTTTAGTTTTGTCAAAATTCACGAATAACCCGTTCATCTCACAATATTCTATAAAGTGTGCTAGCAGCCTCTTTATTCCTACTTCAGACCTAGAAAGAATCACAGCATCGTCTGCATACAATAGCAGGGGCACCGGGCGCAAACTCAAAATTGGGCTGTGTCCATCAATCCCCTCTAATCCCTTAGCCAAATCACTTATAAAAAGATTAGAAGGGGGGGAGCCAATACACAGCCCTGCTTAACCCCTATATTGATGGAGATTTTCGGGGTTAAATCCTCATCCCTAGAGCCTCTTACTTGACAAGTGGTATCTGTATATAATTTCTTGATCAACAGGAGCAATCTCATGTCAATTCCCAACAGCCTTAACTTCTTCTATAGCAGCTCCCTTGAAACAGTATCAAAAGGACTCTTCAAATCTAGGAAGGCAGTGTACAACTTGTCCCCTTTCCCTTTTTTGTATTTATTCACTAAGACTTAACACAATACAGTGATCCAAAGTTGACTTCCCCGGACAGAATCCTGCTTGCTCTATACCTAAAATGTTTTGTTCTGCCATCCAGGCCTTAAGTTTGAATGCCAGATGGCTTGCATAGAGTTTCCCTAATATGGAGAGCAGGCTAATGGGCCTATAATTATTATGTTAATAGCTTTAATAATTTTTGTGTATTTTATATTGCTATTTATATCGTTGTCTTATTTATTGTTTCTTGCGTAGCTGACCTGAGCCTGCCTCGGTGGGGAGGGCGGGGTAAAAATAAAATAAAATAATAAATAAATAAATAAATATTAGCTTCCATGATCTGATGAGATTGGGCTAATGTGGGCTGTCCAAACCAGGATATACATGTGTAGGTGAGTGGTAAGTAAAGAAAATATATGGAGCAGCATTGTGAACTCTACCTGTTGGAAAGTAGCCTTGCAAGTAGTCCAACAGTACAAAAAAATGAATTCTAAGAAGCAACTAACATTTTTCAGACAGTCCACAGATCTCTCTTTAGCCTCACCATTTTCAGTAGAATTGCCAACTTCAGACTGGGAAATTCCTGAAAATTTGGTGGTTGGGCCCACAGGAGGGCAGAGTTTGGGGAGTGGAGGGATCTCAGTGGGGTGCAGTGCCATACAGTCTGCCCTTCAAAGCAGCCATTTTCTCCAGGGGAACTGATCTCTGGAGGCCACTGGTAATTCTGGGAGATTGTTAGGCCCCACATGGAGGTTGGCAAACCTAAGTTTTACACAGTTTGAAAAGATTAACTCAGTGTTGAAGCTTCTCTTAGCCCACTGTGCATGTAAATAAACAATCACTTTCCTTAAGAACTAAAGGGATCGTGCCAGGGAGAGGTGAAAGACCCATTTCTAATTCTAGTTCTTTCTGCCTTTAGCACTAACAGGGACTATGGAAATCAAAACATTGGAGCTTACCTGAAGTTTTCTTCTCTTCAGTGGGGTGAAGTCATCCAAACTAGTTAGGTCACACCTCCTCTTGCTCCAGGGAGGGCTATACAAATTTGTGTAGACTGTACTGGCTCAGAGCGAGGCTGACCCTCCAGTCTTAGTATAGCCAAGCTCCATAACAGATTTTCTGTTGTTTTTTTTTTTGTGGGGGGGGGTGTGTTGGGATATGGGTGACTTCGCCCCACTGAAGAGAAGAAACCTTCAGGTAAGCCAGTTTGGTGTAGTGGTTAAGAGCTCTAATCTGGAGAACTGGATTTGATTCCCCACTCGTCCACATGCAGCTGCTGAGGTACCTTGGGTCAGTCACAAGTTTTCCTCAGAGCTCTCTCAACCCAACCTACCTCACTGGGTGTATGTTGTGTGGAGGGGAAGGGAAAGGAGATTATAAACTGCTCTGAGGCTCCACATAAAGGGTGGGGTATAAATCCAATCTGCTGCTACTGCTCCTCCTCCGACCTATAGCATCTCACACAAGTATAAAAGATGGACCAGGTTGCAGCTCTACAGATTCCTTCCACTGGTACCCCAATGGAAAAGGTTGCTGATGTTGCTGCAGATCTGATGGAGTGGGCCGTAACATCCATTGGAGGTCTCACGTCTTGTACTTCATATGCTTTTCAGATACATGGCTTGATCCATAAGGCAATGGTGGATTTTGAGACCTTTTTACCTAGAGACTGTGAGTTGTGAGATACAGACAGAAAATCCTTTAGCCTGATCTGTGCCATCCTATTTGAGCAAATGTGCAGAGTCCTGCGCACGTCTCATTTATGCCAGACTCTCTCTCTTTGAGATGAGATGACATAGGCCAAAAGAACGGTAGTGCCAGTTTTTGGTTAAAATGATAAGGGGAAAATACCTTTGGCACAAAGGAAGAACCACCGACACTTTGTGAAATATACACCTTTCTGCCCAATAAAGTCCCTAACTCAGAAATCCTTCTTGCAGAACTCATCTCTTCCTTCTGAGAAGGAAACTTTAGATTCTGATTATTTGAAAGGCTCAAATGGTGGGTTGACAAGGCCTGCAATACTTTAGAAAGGTTCCCAGTAGGAAACTTGTGCATTATGGGACTTGCCAACTGCATGGTTCCTTTGAGGAAACGCCTAATGTGCCTATAAGAAGAAAAAATTATGCAATCCTTTGCGGTCCAACATAGCAGCCAGCACTGCAACCTGTCTTTTAAAGTATCTGGTCTTAGAACCTGATTCCAACCTTTGTGTAGAAAGCGGATGATGTCTTTGTAAGTAGGTTTCAGTGGATCCAGCTTTTTAGTAGTGGCCCGCTTTTGAACATCAGACATGTATGATTACAGAGATGACTGGAAGCAGGTCTTCTGGACTGCACCATGATGTCAACTACTTAATTTGGAAGGCCCAATCCTTCTAAATCCACCCATTCAATCTCTAAGCTGTCAACTGTAGTCAAATAGGGTCTGGGTGATGAATTGATTCTAGTACAAGGAGAACCCATCTGCTTAGCAATCGATGAAGATACTGACATCTATACTAGTTCTGAGGCCCAAGAAAATTCTGTGCCAGAAGGGAGATATGAAAATCACCTCCACTGCCTCTTTTGACACCTTGTTCATGCCTCTGCTGATCAGTGTGGTTGGAGGGAAGGCATACAGCAGACCACTGGGTCAACGGCAAGTCCTTGCATCCCCACCCTCTGCCCTGGGATTATAGAAACTGGTTAGAAACCTGGTGACTTGATTTTTGTTTGATGTTGTAAAAAGATCCAAGATAGGGATCCTGAAACAAAGTGTGATTTTGCTAGAAGAGCTTTTTGTTTAGGCTTCATTCTCCTGAATCTAAATCACATGAACACATGAAGCTGCCTTATACTGAATGAGACCATTGGTCCATCAAGGACAGTATTGTCTACTTAGACTGGCAGCAGCTCTTCAGGGTCTCAGGTGGAGGTCTTTCATATCACCTACTGCCTGGTCCTTCTAACTGGAGATGCTGGAGATTGAACCTGGGATCTTCTGCATGCTAAGGAGATACTCTACCAGTGAGCCACAACCCCTCCCTTTCCTGCTCAAGTGGTTAGGAGGTTTGTAAGACCTTATAGGCGCCGCTTTCAGACCTACTAAAATTTATCCCTGCCCAATCGAACAGGATTTTGGACTCCCAGAGGAACACCATCGACCTGGTGCCTCCTTGCTGACTAATGTGCGCCTTGGCTGTAGTATTGACTGTGCACACTAGCAC
Source organism: Gekko japonicus (assembly GCF_001447785.1). NCBI lineage: Eukaryota > Metazoa > Chordata > Lepidosauria > Squamata > Gekkonidae > Gekko > Gekko japonicus. The sequence continues at coordinate 1,497,896 of NW_015173676.1, forward strand.
ATATTTGTTCCTTGATAGGTTCTGGAAAGCAATCAGTGCTAGTCTGATTGCCCCAAGCTCCAGCCAGTTCATACTGTTCATTTCTTCCAACGGGCTCCATCTGCCTTGGACGATCTGATCCCTACAGTGTGTTCCCTGGCCCCTTCTGCCAGTGTCCATAATTACCATCAAGTAAGGAGGTTGTAGGAAACTGACTCCCCTTGTCAGATTTTGTTGTGAAGGCCACCAGCTTAGTGGCTTCTTTGCCGGGTGGGGGCAGTATCTTGACAAATTGGTGCTCTTTTTTACATTCTTCTGATAAGGAAGAAGAGCCAATTGTAAAAGGCCTGCCATAGAAGTGGGCCCAAGGAACCAGATCTATGGACAAGATCATCAGCCCCAGTACTGCTGACTGGCACATGAGGTCCACTGACCTCTGCTGAATTTCTTTCACCGTTGTGCCTGAAGAGATTGCATAGTGGACTTGGTATCCTTGCTCACCTCATCTGCCTCCTTGGCTCTGTGGAGGATATTGTCCAGGACATAGGTAGGCTATCAGAACTACCAGTACCTTAGTAAACACCCTCAGAGATGATGCCAGCCCAAAGAGTAAGGCCTTGCATTAGAAATGCTGGCCCTAAACATTAAAAAGGGAAGAACTGTCTGAAAGGTGGGTGAATGGGAATATGCAGGTAAGTATCTCAAAGGTCTAAGGACGTCATGTAATTGTCTTGCTGAATACTCTGCAGAATGCGGCAAAGTGATTTCATCCGGAACTTGCACTTCTTTACCATATGTTCTGCTCTTTTTTATTTAGAATTGCTCTCCAGTCCATGGATCTTTTTGGAACTACAGTTTGATGGAATTATTCCCATGGAAATGCTGTTCTAAAGGCACCAGTTCCACTACCCCTATGTGCACTAAATGTTATTGTTATTATTATTATTTATTAAATTTCTGAATCACCCCATCCCCAAGTACACAGGGCTCTGGGTGATTTACAACAGGTTAAAACATACAAATACAAGTTAAAATCAAAGCAGATCAATTAATCCTAATTGCACAATCTCCAGATGGCATCTGTAAATTTAGTCTAAAACCCACTCTGGACTGTTCTTCCATCTCATGGGCAGGTTAGGAGGAGGCCAAAGCAGGCAAGGTGTAAAAAAGAAGAAGAGGGTGCCAGCGATGATGGAAAACCATTACTTTCCTCAACCAAAAGCCTGGCAGAATACCTCTGCTTTCAGGCCCTGCAGAATTGCATTAAGTCCTGCAGGGGCCTGATGGAAGTTGGCAGAGAGTTCAACCAGGTCAGAGCCAGGGCCGAGAAAGCCCTGGCTCTGGTCGAGAACAACTGGATATCTTTGGGGCCAGGGATTACCAGCAGATGTTGAATAGGTCATGCCAGAAGAAAGGTGTCTCTGTTCTGTCTTGGGAAGCAGAAAAGCACAGACGTGATGTGTGTGTGTGGGGGATTCTATCCTGTGTCCCTTCCGGATGATGGAGATTACCCACTGGTCAGTCATACACTTCATCCAGATGTGAGTCAATCCCCAGCCATATAATCAGGTAGTTATTATTTGTTTTGTTGGTTCTGTTTATTAGGAGGGAACTTTGAAAATGGCAGTTCTGCCGCTGTCGGGGAGCATGAGGGTCGAGAGGAAACAGTGCACCGTGCTAAGGATAAGTGGAACGTGCCCTCAGATGGGACCTCTTCTTCATCTGGTGAACGGGTATCCTTTTGCACCAAGGAACCATCCCTGGGCAGGGAGGGAGGGGGGCTCTTGGTAGTTGGTTATTCAATCCTTAGGTAGGTAGCCAGCTGGGTGGCAAACTCACATACTGACCGTATGGTGAATTGCTTGCCTGGTGCGAAGGTAGTGGACATTACACGTGTTCTAGATAGGCTGGTAGACAGTGCTGGTGAGGAGCCAGTGGTCATGGTACATGTTGGCACCAACAATGTGGGGAAATGCAGCTGTGAGTTCCTGGATGGAAAATTTAGGCTGCTAGGCAGAAAGCTCAAGGCCAGGACCTCCAAGGTAGCCTTCTCAGAAGTGCTACTTGTTCCACGCGCAGGGCCAGAGAGACAGGCACAGATCAGGAGTCTCAATGTGTGGATGAGACAGTGGTGTAGGGAGGAAGGGTTCAAGTTTGTTAGGCACTGGGATGCTTTTTGGAACAAGAGGGAATTGTACAAAAGAGACGGTCTCCACTTGTCCCGAGAAGGAACCAGGCTGCTGGCACTTAAAATCAAAAAGGTGGCAGAGCAGTTTTTAAACTGAATTTTAGGGGAAAGCCGACAGGAGATTAAAAGTCTCTGGTTGGCTCATCTCAAAGAGATGAAGGGGTAGCTGTTACTTTTCTACTAACAATATGGACTGCCTGGCAAGGTCTTGAGGCAGCAGGAGGAAGGTTGCATGGGAAATTATAGATGTTTATATACAAATGCTAGAGGTCTCCGTGGTAAAATCGGGGAGTTGGAATGCTTGGTGTTGGAGGGAAAATAGACATTGTGGGCATTTCAGAAACTTGGTGAGATAAGGGAAATCAGTGGGATACAGTGATTCCTGGTTATAAATTATATCGGAACGATGGGGGGGAAAGTTGGAGGTGGGGTGGCTCTGTATGTCACAGAGGGTATACAGTCCAGTATGATTGAGAGGGTAAAAGAATTGAATTTGCTTCTGGAAATGCTATGGGTTGAAATAGTGGGCCCAAAAGGAAGCTTAACACTGGGACCGATTTCACATAAGAGCTGTGCCGTGGTTGCGCCTCCCTTTGCCCAGCTTCTGTTGGTCAATTTCCCACTTGAAGCCACGTGGCCACATTTTGACCCGTGGTTTCACCTAATTTTCCCTGTGGTTTCGTGATCCTGTTCTTTGAGGATCACGAAACCACGAGGAAAATCGGGTGAAGCCGCAGGTCAAAATGCGGCTGCATGGCTGGGAAATTGACCAATAGAAGCGGGGCAAAGGGAGGTACAACTGCAGCGCAGCTCTTGTGTGAAATTGGTCTAGGAGTTTGTTATCACCCACCAATTCAAAAGATAGAGGATTATAAAATGATGAATGAATTGAAGATAGCGGCTAGACAAAAAAACTGTGTCATAATAGGTGATTTTAACTACCCACACATTGATTGGGTCAATATGTGTTCAGGTCGAGAAAAAGAGATTAAGTTTCTAGACACTTTCAATGACTGTGCTATAGAGCAGATGGTCACAGAACCTATCAAGGGAAAGGCGATTCTGGATTTGGTCCTAAGCAATGTTCCCTCTAAGCCGTGAAGTCTTGTGAGCAAAAGTTCTACTTTGTGAGCTCCTGGCATTCAAGTTGTGAGCGAGCGATTTGGCTGCTGTATGAAT
>NW_015173676.1:1501405-1509241 GCF_001447785.1 Gekko japonicus
GGCCTGCATGGTTAACAAACAAAGTAATGGAAGCTGTAGAAGGTAAGAAGGATTACTTTAAGTGGTGGAAAACTAGTCTCAGTGGAGTTGATAAAAGGGAACACAGGCTGTGGCAAATAAAATGCAAGTCTGTGATCAGGCAGGCAAAAAGGGAATATGAGGAGCATATAGCAAAAAACATAAAGACCAGCAATAAAACTTTCTTCTAGAAGCAGGAAACCAGCCAGGGAGGCAGTGGGGCCCTTGAATAACCAAGGGGTAAAAAGAGTACTGTAGGATGATAGGGAAATAGCTGAGAAGCTGAAATCATTTTTTGCCTCCGTCTTCACTGTGGAAGATGAGAAGTGCTTGCCCACTCCAGAACCACTGATTTCGGGAAGGGTGTTGAAAGACCTGAGTCAGATTGAGGCGACGAGAGAGGAGTCCTACGACTGATAGACAACTTAAAGACTGATAAATCACCAGGTCTGGATGGCATACATCTGAGAGTTCTGAAAGAACTCAAATGTGAACTTGTGGATCTCCTGACCAAAAATATGTAATATTTCATTAAAATCTGCCTCCATTCCTGAGAACTGGAAGGTAGCTAATGTCACTCCCATCTTTAAAAAGGGTCCCAGAGGCAATCTGGGAAATTACAGGCCAGTCAGTCTGACATTGATACCGGGTAAGTTGGTGGAAACTGTTATTAAGGAAAGAATTAGTAGGCACATTGATGAACAAAAACTATTGAGGCAGACTCAGCATGGCTTCTGTAAGGGAAGATCTTGTCTCAGTAACCTGTTAGTGTTCTTTGAGGGGGTGAACAAACATGTGGACAAGGGGGACCCAATAGATATTGTTTACCTTGATTTCCAGAAAAGTTTTGATAAAGTTCCTCATCAAAGCCTGCTAAGTAAGCTCAATAGTCACGGGATAAAAGGACAAGTCCTTTTGTGGATCAAAAACTGACTAATTCATAGGAAACAGAGAGTGAGTATAAATGGGCAATTTTCTCAGTGGAGGGTGATAAGCAGTGGGGTACCGCAGGGCTCAGTACTAGGTCCGATGCTTTTTAACGTGTTCATTAATGATTTGGAGTTGGGAGTAAGCAGTGAAGTATCTAAATATACGGATAACACGAAATTGTTCAGGGTGGTGAAAACCAGGGAAGATTGAGGCACATCTGTCAAGGACGGGCGAGTGGGCGACAATGTGGCAAATGGTGTTCAATGTGGACATGTGCAAAGTGATCCACATTGGGGCCAAAAATCCTAACTATAAATACATGTTGATAGGGTCCAAACTGACAGAGACTGACCAAGAGAGAGATCTTGGAGTCATAGTAGATAACTCACTGAAAATGTTGAGACAGTGTGTGACTGCAATAAAAAAGGCCAACACTATGCTGGGGATTATTAGGAAGGGAACTGAAAACAATTCAGCCAGTATCATAATGCCCCTGTATAAATCAATGGTGCGACCTCATTTGGAATACTGTGTACAGTTCTGGTCACCACACTTCAGAAAGGATATTATAGCATTGGGAAAAGGGCAACTAGAACGATAAAAGGGTTGGAACACTTTCCGTACGAAGAAAGGTTAAAGCGCTTGGGGCTCTTTAGCTTGTAGAAACGATGACTGAGGGGTGACATGATTGAGGTTTACAAGATTATGCATGGGATAGAACAGGTAGAGTAAGGAGTACTTTTCTCCCTTTCTCACAATACAAGATCTCATGGGCACTGTTAAATAGTGGGTTCCATGGATGATCAGACCCCAAGTCTAGTGATCAGCTTTACTTTATTAGTGATTTCAGCAAAAACAAGACACAACTCCAGGGCACCAGCCCTGTTTAAATAGCATGCAATTGCCATACCCAAATGCACCCCACTCCCAACGATAGGCTATTTACATAACATTACTTCTTGATTGGTTACTCCCAGAGTTCTGGTGGGCTATTGTTTTAAGGCTCCAAGCTCAACCCGTATCTGGTAGTGCAGTCCTGGACTGTTTCAGTCCCAATATGTAACAGGCACTCAATGAAATTGCTGAGCAGTCGGGTTAGAGTGGATAAAAGGAAGTACATGAATTCATTGCCACAGGAGGTGATGGTGGCTACAAGCATGGACAGCTTCAAGAGGGAACTGGAGAAATATATGGAAGTCCATCAGTGGCTATTAGCCTCAAGGTATAGATAGGAACTCTCAGTCTGGGGCAAGTGATGCACTGTATTCTTGGTGCTTAGGGGGTGGCAACAGTGGGAGGGCTTCTAGTGTCCTCGCCCCACTGGTGGACCTCCTGATGGCACCTGGTATTTTTGGCCACAACATGTTTGGCTGAAAAAATGCAGGAAAACCTGAACCACCCTATTGGAATTTTCCAGACTGCTGAATCTCTGGGAAAGGCCTCAGAGAGGCTTGGGGGGGGGACTGCTGTGCCATGCTGTTTGCATCAGCCCCTTGTTTGAGTTGGAGGTCCTTATCCCACTGCCCCAATATATCTTGGAGGAGAAGAGGGGTCTGACGTTCAGCTCCAATCTTCTTGCTCTCTGTAGTCCTGGAAGCCTGGATGGGGTGGGCCACCTGCTGCAATCTCCTTATGGCTGCTCGAACCCCAGTAGAACTCTGCTCAGTAGGGTTGCCAAGTGAGTTTTACTCACCAGCGGGGGAGCCTCACCGTGCTCCGGGAGCCGTCCCTTGTCGTGCGTGCGCGCCGCCAGCACATCACCAGAAGTGACGCGCAACATTGATCACGTTGAGGGCGTGGCCCCGATCGTCGGAGGGAAAACCATAGAGTTTTCCCTCCGACAATCAGGGCCACACCCCCAACGTGATCGACGTGGTTGCGTCACCTCCGGTGACACAGCCACACTGCGCTTTGGGGGGCGGAGTTGCCCCCAGGGCCAGATTCCACAGCGGCGGAAATCGGGTCTCCAAAGCGGGGGTTTACCCACCACCTGCCCCCACTTGGCAGCCCTACTGCTCGGATATTCCAGCGCAGTTGGGGACTAAAATTAAATCTTGTGTTATTATTATGCTTGTTATTTATGTATTTACTTCTTTACCAAAATAACTATTAATAAATATATAGGGGACATAATTTTATATTCTTGCCTCGGGAGCAAAATGAACTAGTTATGGCTCACTGGGATCAATGCTAGGGTTTGCCAACTTCAGGTTGGGAAATTTGTGGAGATTTGTGGGAGGTGCCTGGGAAGAGTGAAGTTTGGGAAGAGGCGGGAGCTCGGTGGGGTTTTGATGCCATCTAGAGACCTCCCGCCAAAGCTGCCATTTTCTCCAGGGAAACTGGTCTCTGTAATCTGGAGATCAGTTTTGATTCTGGAAAAACTCTGAGCTCCACATGGAGCTTGGTAACCCTAATCTAAGTCAAACTCCTTTAAGTTAAAACTCCTTCCTCCTGCCCCAGGTAATACTTGCAGGATGTTTTGGTGTATCTGGTAGGCAGACAATCTTGTCGACCTGCCATGTCTGCTGAACAAGTCATGTTGGATCTTGCAGTAGATTACTCTAGATTGCAGTAGACTGCAGTAGAGTTTCATACCAGCTTCAGTGATCAGCTGGGCAACTTTCCAGATGCCCCCAAACGTGAGACTATTTCAGAACACAGAGAAGGAATACTTAGTGTAGCCATAGCCTCTGCTTCCTGTTCCCAGAACTACCACATAGGGGCCCCTATTGGCCCACAGTGAAAACCGCCTGTAGGTGGCACTGCCTTACTGTCAGTTATTCTAGGTAAAGGCTGCCAGTGGCCCATCCTAATTCCCTACAAAGCTCTATTCTCTGGCATGTGAGCAGAGCATTAGTAGTGAAGGGAATGAACCAGCATCTGCATGAGCATCACCAACCTCTCTCTTAGTCATGTAAAAAAAAAAAAAAGCCTGCCTCCTTGCCACAATGAGCAGCCAGACTGGCTCAACTGGTTCAGCCAGGGCTGGCATCCAATTATATTATTCATTGAGAGTCTCTCTTGTCCTCATCTCATGCTGGCTGTGTTCCATGCTCCGGGCACCAAGTCAGAAAAGGAATTACCTCTTCCTTGTTGTTAGAAATTATTAAGAAAGGGTTGGGATAGAAAATAAAACAGAAAAATTCATCTCACTAGTGCTTAAGTCATTGATGCACAACTGCGCCTTGAAACCTGGGAAAGCTAGAATATAGGAAAGATTATACCTTTTATTGGTCTAACTTTACATAATATAGCATTACCTAAGATTCTGAGCTTTGTTGTTGTTCAGTCGCACAGTCGAGTCCGACTCTTCGCGACCCCATGGACCAGATCACGCCAGGCCTTCCGGTCTTCCACCGTCCTCTGACATTTGCTCAACTTCATGTCCGTTGCATCTATGACACTGTCTAACCATCTCATCCTTTGCCGTCCCCGTCTTCTTTGACCTTCAATCTTTCCCAGCATCAGGGTCTTCTCCAGTGAGTGCTGCCTTCTCATTTGGTGGCCAAAGTATTTGAGCTTCAGTTTCATTATCTGGCCTTCCAGGGAACAGTCAGGGTTGATTTCTTGCAGTAGATTACTCTTGCAGTAGATTTCTTTTCGGATTGACTGATTTGATCTTCTTGCAGTCCAAGGGACTCTCAAGAGTCTTCTCCAGCACCACAGTTCAAAAGAATCTATTCTTCGGTGCTCGGCCTTCCTTATAGTCCAACTCTTGCAGCCATACATGACTACTGGAAATACCATTGCTTTGACCACGCAGACTTTTGTTGGCAGGGTGATGTCTCTACTTTTTATCATGCTGTTTAGGTTCGCCATCGCTTTCCTCCCAAGGAGCAGGCGTCTTTTAATTTCATGGCTGCTGTCACCGTCTGTGGTGATCTGGGATCCCAGGAACGTGAAATCTGTCACTACTTCCACAACTTCCCCTTCTATTTGCCAACGAGTGATGGGGACGGATGCCATGATCTTAGTTTTTTTGATGTTGAGCTTCAAGCCCACTTTTGCGCTCTCCTCTTTTATCCTGAGCAAGAGACTCTTAAGGTCCTCTTCCCTTTCCGCCATTAGAGTGGTATCGTCTGCATATCTGAGGTTGTTGATCTTTTTCTGAGCTTTAGGGGACATTTAAGCAGGTAGTGTTCAGCTCTGTGTAAATTCTAAAAGATGAGCAGATTCATCAGCATAGAAGGAGATACTAAAAAGATGAGGATTATTTTATTTATCAAAGGAAGATGGATCCATGAACAATCAGTGATTTCAGTGGCAAGATTAGCAACTGACTTAACTGGGACGTCATCTAGCACAATATTCAGCTAATGCACAGTTTAGACACTCTGGCATGACCATTGAAAAGCCACTAGATGACCAGGAAGGAAGGCAACATCCTACAAATTTCAGGGGAAAATTGAACCCAAGGAATAATGTACAAAAGCTCTTGTTGTCTGTGTGAGGCCCACTGGTAACTTTTTGAAAACCAGCCATATTGCTTTATTCCCCCGGGGCATGCAGCATCAGAACTGACAGGACTCAAAGTGTCAGGATGCTTTTTACTCTATAGCCTGTAGCCTGCAGTGTGTCTCTTGGGAGAAGGCAGGTGGCCAGAATAGACACAAGCTGCCTCTGCAAAAAAAATGAAGAGGCTAAAATGGCAATGCACCCAATTATTAGGGGAACTGCAGGGTTGACATTACAGTACTGGAAAGCCATCACATTAGGAAAAGATAGTAAAGGTAATGTTCTAAAACATGAAATTCACCATTGATAAGCACGCAGTGATGTAATCTTAACTTATGAAGTAACATAGGGAGCTGCACAAATAAATGGAACAGTGACAAATCCAAGGGGGGGATCTCAGGTGTGGAAAACCAATATTTATGAATGAATCCCAACAAGCTTTGAGCTTCAGGTCTTTTTTTTTTTAACGCAGATCTTTCCCCTAGATATGTAAACACATTTTAAAAGCACATGAATCAGATATAATCTAATATGTTGGACTTCTTTAGTTCATCATATTAGAGATACAAAATGATGGGACACCTCCCAATATGAGGAAAGATAAAAATTATTAGGATTCTTCAGGATAGAAAAGAGGCAACTAAAGAGCAATGCAGTTGTGATATATTAAATCATTACTTCTTTCAGATAAGTGAATATGCAAAATTTTAGCCTGTTCTATTTATGAATCCAGCTCCACTCCACACAGCAATGTAGGTTTACTCTGCCTTCTCATAGGATAGTGTGATCTCCCTCAAACCTGTATATGGGCTTTCTCAGTTATCACCCCTTTAGAATGGTCTGCCAGAGGAAGTGAGAAGAGTGTGATCTTTACTGTTGTTTAGAAAATGTTGTAAAGCAATTTTGTTTCAAATGTCTTTTTGTTAAAACTATTAGTATATATGTTGGTTGAAAGCTGCGTGGCTTTTCTTGATTCTGAAAGTGTTTCTAAATATTACGTGTACTATTGGTAATTATTCTATATGTTTTTATAAACTTTGTTGCATATTTTGTTAGCTGCCTTGGGACCCTAACTAATGGGAAAGGTGGAGTAGAAATATTTTAAATAAATCAAACATGTATCCTAATCTTTCTCCAAGAAGCTCAGGATGGCATACATAAAATGATCCCATTTTATCCTCACAACATCCTTTAAAGGGGTTAGATGATAAAGTAATGGCTTATACCAGGCTCACTTAGTGAGCTCAGTATCTATAGTTTGAGCCCAGATCTTCCTAGTACATAGCCAAAGTTGTATCTCCTTACCCTACGGTGGCTCTACAGAAATAAATTGTATATGATTTCATATAACAGTAGAATTAAAGAGCACTCCAATCTCATTAGTGCATAACATAATACACAATTTTTGTCTCAGTTCAGTAAGGGTCCATACATGTATCTCTCTAGCAGGGTGAAGTATCCTTGTGGAAAACACCATGTTAATCCGACTGCAGAGCTGTTTATGCAGAACCTCTTTTTAAAAAAGATTAATTCCTACCCATCAGCTACTCAGGAAAAGGAACTGGATTCTGTTCTCCTCTGCTCCCCCTTCTCTGCCAAACATTTGATCACAGGATTTCAACTTTTTACGTCTCCAGCTTTCTTTCTTTCTTTCTTTCTTTCTTTCTTTCTTTCTTTCTTTCTTTCTTTCTTTCTTTCTTTCGTATAAATTTTATTATTTTATAACACATTTACTGACAGACAAACAAACATACATGGGAGTAATACTAGCTTCATCATATCTCTTAGACCACCCTTGTACATGTGTCTATAAACCACTTTTCACCCCAATAGGTATTTTTATTTTTGCACATCTGTGTTTTGCAATCTAGCTTTTTTATAACTCTATTCTAGAGGTCTAACTACACATATATCTTGAAATAACATAATCACCCCAATCTATAAATTTCATTTCTATTAATAACAAGTTCTCTCCTGTTTAAGCTTTCTACATTAAAGTTCTCTATACTAACTTTATTCTAATCACTATAATGCTTTTATGAGTACATTCTCTGCAATTCCCTGTTATTTTTCTTTCCTAAACATCCTTCTCTATCCAACTTTGTTCAAATAAACATTTGTATTCTAGTTCCCCCCCTTTTTTTTTTACAATTTAATATATCTTCTGTTTATAAAATCTTTCAACAAAACTTACAATCTTCCCATTTTTTTACTATGGGCTATACTTTATAAATGCATAAAACACCAAAAGTAAATTCGATTTGTATTTACAAATACAATTTCCCCTAGCCCATCTTAGACAATTATACTAAAACAGATTCTCTGGGTCTGTCTTATTTAAAAAACTTTATTCTTCTTTTTGTAATTCCTTCTTTTTAATAAAATCATCAATCTGTGTCTTTCTTCTTTATAGGTAGAGGGGGTTTCTTTTGG
>NW_015173676.1:1509475-1518193 GCF_001447785.1 Gekko japonicus
AAGAGCAGACAAGTCGTTGTGGGGGAGGGGAGAGAGACCTTCACACCAGCCAGCCCCCCCCCGGGCACCTTCCTGGGATGAGCAATGCCAGCATCACCTCCTGGGCAAGGCACAAGTGCCAGGGGCGAGGGGGGGCATGACGACTATGCGGGGACTCAAGGGAAAGGCCATGGAGCAGGCAGGGGTTCATGGGTGGGGGTGGGGAACGACATGCAAAAAGGTTTTTTTTCAAGTCTCCACGGGATGCGCACAAGCACCCAACGGCGCATGCGCACACTTCAGTTTAAAACCAAAACACAGCCCCATTTGCCGCGCTGCTTCTTTGCCACGTCGTGTGATTGGCACCTCCCCCCTAACCACGGGACCTCGAGGGGACGTCTGATCGCGCAACCACGCCTTATTTTGCACCGGGGCAAACAGCCACGCTTCCCCCCCGCATTTTCCTGCCTGTGTGACCGGGGCCGCCCTCTATTGTCAAATTTTGAGGTGGTTAAGGCTCCCATAGTATTTCTGTTTCCTCTTTGAATTGTAGCTTGAAGGATTCCAAGATTTGCCAGTCTTTTGGTAGATCTGTTTTTCTTCACTTCTGTTTCATCTCCTCTTTGAAGTGTGGCTTGGAGGATTCCAAGGTTTTTAACAGTCTTTTAATCAGTCTGTTTTTCGTTTTATAGATTTGATCATCTTGACTGTAGATTTGTTCTGTGTCTAGCATTTTGGAGTGTTGAAGGTCCTTTTCTTTATAGGTTACACCCAGTTGTTTGTAATGCTCGCCTGTTGATTGCATAATTTGTAGCTGGGGTTGTTCTTCTTCTTGCTTTGTTTGCTGCTGAAGTTCCATTATCTGGTTTATAGTTTGACTTAATGTTACAGCTTGTTCATCCATTGCAGTTTTTAGTGTGTTCTTAAAAACAAGGGTAACATCGATCACCATCCTGTCCCTAAGCTCCTCCCAGGACATTTGCAGCTGGTTGTTTTTTAAGGAGCTACTCAAGGGCACATCGTCTGGTGTTTTACTTTTTAAATCCTGACCCTCCCTTTTTAAAGCAGTGTCATGGAACTTGGCAAGATCCACAGTCTGTACTATTTATATTGGCTATAGGGATTCTTCAATACAAATCCGCTGCTTAGATCCCACTGGAAATACTAGACATAACAAGCTCATCCGTTCCCAGCACTAAGGTGTGACATCATCAAAAGTTGCCACACAATAAGAGAATCAAACTTCAGTTAACTCTTTTTCGTTCCTTCTTTTTCTAGAAAAGCTCTAAAGTTCTTTTATAAAAGCTCAAACAAGAGTCTCTTTTTGCCCCAAGGTGTGTCTCACTCAGGTTTCTTTATGTGAATCAGCCACTCTGCGAGGGAAGGGGGGGGAATCTCACCTTCCTTCTCGAGTCCTTTTGAAATGTAAAGAGGCTTAAAGGGCAAGTTACGCTTCTTCTGTGTTGTGTTTCCAGTTACTTACAGCATAGTATCTTTATCAATGTCTTGGATGAGGTTCAGCTTACTCTCATGATTCCAGGGCATACACAACTGGTACAGTTATGGCTGCCATAACTGTGCTGCTTCGTTTTTTGCTTCGGGATGATCCAGGTCTTCCACCCATTTTAGCCGCAAATGGGCCCCCCGGATCAAGTCCCTTGCACTCGTCCTTCCTCCAGAAGGTCCAGTAGAGTTCGGGATCCCCCGAAAACTCCTCTAAATAGAACAAAGAGTTGGTGACACCTGGGAGAGATTCCGAGTGTCAACCATGTCGTTGTGTCATAGCCCCGCCCCCCTCCACGTCTCCAGCTTTCTGAGGCCACACCACCACAGCCTGGAACCCATATTTTGTGCCAGCTACAGCTAGGAAATGAGGTCCTGTGCCACTTGCCTTCTTTAAGCCACATTAGTACAGCAACACCTAGACGCTTTACCATTTTGGCCCCTAGGCTCTGGAAAGCTGACTCTTGAAGGGTAAAGGTTTCTGTGACAGTTTTATTGGGGCTAGACAATACCTGCCTGCTACATTATACCAGGGTGCCAGAGGGAAGTAAAAAGGTTCAAGGCTCAATGATAGAAGCATGGATTGATAAGAGTGATTAAGCTGACAGGGACAAGATGTTTTACTTTTCAACAAAACATTTATTAAAGTGGAAAACGAACACAACATGAGGTAAATTTAACCGATAATAAGGAGATGTCCAAGTACATGTCCAAGATGGGGGGGACCCTTCCCAGGCAGGCCATCTAGTGGAACTCGGTTATATGCTAGACCCATCAAACAGAAATACTGTAATACCCAGGAGTCGTTTCGTAGAAAAAGAGCTAGGGGAACTCATTAGCATAACTCATTAGCATATGCCACACACCCTGCCATCACCAGAAGTGTGTCATAAGGCCACACCCACCACTCAGTTAGTCTTAGTCTTAAAGGTTAGTCTTAAAGGTGCTATTTGTTAGTCTTAAAGGTGCTATTTGAACTCTTGGACTATTTTGCAGCAACAGACTAACACAGCTACCTCGGGGAAGCTCCTGGATGGGGCTGGGAGTCCTTGCAGAGGCCACGTGGAGTGGCCTCGGCCAGGCAGAGGGGGAGGACGCCAACTTACCCTCCTGCTTCTTCCTCCTTCTGCAACAGAATGAGGCTGGAAGCAGGGGGCTGCCGGAAGAAGGGGCGGTGCTTCATTGTGTGCCCCACCCCCTTCACCTCACCCGGGGGAACTGCGATCCCCCGCGTTCCCCCCCCCGAAATGACCTCTGGTAATACCTTTTTAAAAAAAAATTCAGTTACCCTGACAGGGGAACATAACCAAAGATCTGATATCTCTGTAGATCTTTAATCCACAGGACTTTAAAACTAACCCGCAGCAACCCTTCTCTTTCCATATTTCCAGCTTTCAACAATCATCTCCTGCTCTTTTGCCAGTACTCAGCAATGATTGGTTGTTTCACAGCACTGTTCTCATTGGCTCTTGTGTTGCTGGGGTAATTATCACTTTTCTATTTGTCACAGTTTTCTTTCCTTGTTTATCACAAATGTTGTAGAATTTTTTAATTCCATCTTTGTATTTGCTGATTTCTTGAAAGAATGTCAAGCCCCCAAAAGATTACGTTGTCAGGAGTTGAATATATTCAACTGACAGCAGCTTAACACATTTTGCCAACCTGGAGGCAGTAGTACAAGTCATGCCTCCTCCTGTATCACCCATGCCAGCTTAGCTGCCGGTTTTAGATCCAATACCACCAGCAGGACTGTAGGGCACGGACACCTTATTCTAGTTCCCCTTGAACCCAAGCAGTAGCACCATGTGTATGGGGACAAGAGGCACAAGGCATGCCCATTTTCTCCTCTGGCCCTCCAGCTGAAGTAGTCTATTATTGTCCAATCTTGTCATGCATCTCCCCCCCTGCACCTAAAAACAGACCCTTACCGGTCTGCTGTTTGGCTTCTTCCTTACATGGAGTCAAGACAATGTAAGATGAAAAGGGGCCCCACCCAGTATCCTGAAACTGAAATCATCTCATCTTCTTTTGTGATACTTCTATTGCTCATCCTAGAGCTGATCCAATGAAAGATATCTGTCTATCTTTCTGTAATACTAATACATGAACAACACCCTGATAATCTTGTCAATAGTCTCGTTTTACTAGGTTGGTTCAATTTTGCTGAGCTGTCTCTCTATTACTCCAGGTTCATGGAGGGTGGGACAGCATTTCAATAATGTGTTCTGCACAGTCATTCCCTGCACTTGCCAAATAAAGTATGGAAAGTTCACAGAGAATAGGACATGGAAGAAATAGGTGGAAATAGGGAATTTTAAGAAATTGGTTAGAAAAAACCCACAGTATGAAAATTAAATACCTATTATAGACCATGCTGTGACAGACAGCAAGCAATTGCAGACTTTTAAGCAATGCTGCTTGATAAAGGGTGATCTAGCAAAAAAAAAAAAGATTGACAACTCATGGAGCTCCTTCTGATTGGGTGAAGTCTGCTTACTGTAGAATGGAACACTGAGATGTTTTTAAAAATTCACATGGGAAGGAGTTGGGGTGGATCAGTTGGACTTGGAGCTAAGCACGGGAGTTAACTGAAAATTCCTAGTGAGAGACTCTAAAGAGAAAAAGGGTCTGATATCAGAGCTGTGGTGGCTCAAGTAGTTAAGACGCTGAACTGCAGGCTGTGGAAGGTCGGTAGTTCAGCAGTTCGAGACCCAGGGTGCCACATGATGGAATGAGCTCCCGTCTCTAGTTCCAGCTCCTGCCAACCTAGCAGTTCGAAAGCAAGAAATTGCACGTAGATAAATAGGTACCACTTCGGTGGGAAGGTAACAGCGTTCCGTGCGCCTTGGTGTTTAGTCATGCCGGCCCCATGACCACGGAAACATCTTCGGACAGTGCTGGCTCTTCGGCTTTGAAACGAAGAGGAGCACCGCAACCCTAGAGTCGGACTCGACTGGCTTTCGAGCAAGGGAAACCTTTACCTTTTACCTAAGCCCTGTCTGGAGCAGCGCAAGTGTTTTGTGGCCTCTGCAAATAACCGACTTAGGGTGGAGACAGTGAGGGTGATTTCCCACAAGCACTGCTCCGTGTTCACTCCTTCCTTTTGCCCCGATGGTACATGTCAATTTCACACAAGCTGCTGCGTGGACGCATTTTGCCCCGCAGCTTCGTGCCCATGACCACACTGCCGGTGACCACCTCAGTCACAACCACCCCTCTGGTTACCATTCCCCTGACCCAGGTGCCAGTGTCAGGGGTGGAGGGGGGAGGATTTCCCCAGCTGTACAGGGATGCCGTCCAGCCTAAACGTTGGGGCATCTTCAAAGCCAAGACCCAAGAATCGTGGGTGCTGACTGCAGCTCCCCAGAGCAGGAGCCACTACAACTACCAGCCCTTGCAGGGGCCTGCCTGTCGGGACCTGGCCAAGGAGGGCGACTGGGAGGGACAGTTTGCCCAGATCGAGGTGCCCCAGGCCAAGATGACACGTCTGCTGGAAGACACGTTGCTGGATATCCTGTGGTTAGTCGCCCAGGTAGTGCAAGGCGAAATCTGGTTTCTCCGCCAAGAGCTACCAGCCCCACAGCCGCCGCCGCCCCAACCAACCACCGGGGGAGCCAGTTCCTGCACCCCAGCCACAGGAACATCAGCCGACGGAGCTGTTGGAAGATACATTTGATAGTATCCCCAAGAAGTTGGCCTTCTTCGTGGTGTAGGTGGAAAAGTTCATGCAGTACTGGGGCCACCTGTTCCCCTCTGACGAACGGAGGGTGGCTTATATTGCCTCAAAGTTGAGGGAGGGGGCGGCAGACTGGTATGTCAGTCTCCACAATGCCCAAGGACCGGAGCTGCAAAAGGTGGATTACATTCTGCTGCAAAAGGTGGATGCCTTCATGTGGGTCCTCCGGACACGGTACGAAGACCCTATGGAAGAGATCAAAGCACACAACCACCTTTGGACCCTGAAGCAAGGGCGGAGAACCATGCAAAAATACTCCGAGGAGTTCAAGAGGTATGCCGCTAAGATCCAGGGGTGGTCTGATGAGGTACTGGTGGAGCAGTACCGATTGGGGTTTAGTCCTGACCTAAGGGAGACCATATTATGCGGTGTACACCCTGTCTCTCTAATGGCTTGGATGCGGGAGGCGACAGATGCCGAGAGTTGCCTGCAGATGATCAGGATTAACAACATGGCTGCCTACCTGAGGGGGGGGGACCCCGGGGCCGAAGCCTAAACCAGCCAAGCCCAAAGAAGAGATTCGTGAGCAGCATATGAAGCAAGGTCTCTGCTTCAGATGAGGGGCCTGGAGGCCTGCCCGGAGGCTGCTATATTATTAACCATAACCTAGACAAATCTAGATTGAATATGACTATTAAAAGGAAAAAGCTGCGTCAACATCCTTCTGACCAAACTGAGCTAGCCTCAATTTTAAGTCATTTTACTATTATTGATATCTGGAGATTGAGGAACCCATCAGTTAAAGACTTTACTTATTTTTCCTCCAGATTTCAAACCCATACAAGAATAGACTTCATTAGTGTCCTCAACCATCTCAAATTTTTTACAGAGGCAAACATAGGAGCCAAAATATGGTAGGACCATTCTTGGATAGAATGCTTAATGGAAGATAGAGAGAACACAACACGCAATTACACATGGAGGTTAGATTCAAAACTTTTATTATTAAAATCAGTTACAGATTCAATAGAAACAGAAATCAAGGAATATCTTCAAGCAGCATGTGGTGTGTCCCAACATTTAGTATGGGATGCCTTAAAAGCAGTAGTCCGTGGCAAATTAATGGCCATTGCATCCACCTATATAAAAGAAAAAACTAAGTTAAAACAAGAAATGATCAACAGAATGAAAGAACTGGAAGACAAATATAGGCTTTATGGCAGAAAGAGCACATATAAAAAGCTATTGTTAGAACAGAAAAAGCTAGAAATCATCGAAGTATCTCAAATTTAAAAAAGAATAGCAAAAAAAGAATGTCAAACAAAGATATTGGTTCAAAACATCCCAATCAATTAAACTATTATCTTGGAAATTTAAGAAAAGAGTATCTGACAATGCTATCCACGTAATCAGAAACAAGAATGGCCAACTGAAGCATAATAACAAAGACATTTCTGAAACTTTCTTAGACTATTACAAATCTCTATATAAATCTGACTCTCCATCTCCAGAAGCTATAAACAAATTTTTGTTACAATATCCTCTTCCAAAAAACCTATCACCTCAACATAAAAAGTGGCTGGAAGAGCCTATTTCAGCACAAGAAATCCAAGCAGTAGTTAAATCACTCAAAAACAATAACTCGGCAGAGATGGATTCACTGCGGAGTTCTATTAAAAAATCAGTTCCTTACTAGCAGACCCCTTAGTGCTGATACACAATCAAGTATTGGAGGAAGGAACTTTGCCTCCATCCTGGAATCTAGCTAAAATAGTACTCATACCTAAACCAGATAGAGACTTGACGATGACTAGCTCTTATAGACCTATTTCATTATTGAACTAGGACTATAAAATCTGCATGGCAACAATGGCATTCCGTCTCAACAAAATAATTGAATCCTATATCAACATAGACCAAACTGGGTTCATCCCCAATAGGGAAATCACGGACAATACACGAAAAGTATTAAACGCTATCCAATATTGCCAAAAACACTGCATTCAGTCTTCCTTTATATTGTCAATTGATATTGAAAAAGCTTTTGACAGAGTTGAAACTTTTTATTTTAATACTCTCCTATCACACATGAACTTTGGGCCTACATTTTTAAGATTTATTAACACCATCTACCCTTGGCCTGCATACAAACAAACTGAATGTGCTCAGAGGACTTTAAACTAACCAGAGATACCCGGCAAGGCTGCCCAATCTCACCATTACTTTTCGCAATAGCTATTGAGCAGTTAGCACATGCAATTCGTTTCAACCCACAGATCCATGGCTTTTTAATAGGAAACCACCATTTAAAACTTAGTCTTTTCGCTGATGACTTGACACTATTTTTAACACAACCAGAAAAATCCTTGCCTGAAATACAATCTTTGCTTCACTCTTTCGGAGATATAGCAGGTTTAAGGGTTAACCACTCCAAAACTATTCTCTATCCTATTCATTTATTGGACAGCCATAGTGAGTATATCAAGCAAGAGTACAACTTCAGCTGGGTGAAGAAATATTGGAAGTTTTTGGGAATTCTAATTCCCCTCATCAGACTTACTCAAATATAATCATATAGCACTTGCAAAAACGTTAGAAGATCTACCCAGCTCTACTTCATCACCTCTACTGTCTTTTTTTTACTGATATTTTATGAAGTGTGTGTGTGTGTGTGTATATATATATATACAGATATTTTTATGCATATCTTAACACTTCATTTTTCATATTCTCCTCTTTCTAAGAATCAAATTAAATATTAAAAGCATATAAGTACTCTCTATTCTCGTTATCTTATTCCCTCTCTTTACTCGCTTGCCCAAACCACCATACAACTTCCTCTAATTCACGAAATTCGAGCTCTGTGGGATCTTCTACAATTCCGTAGAGCGGTAAAGACCGAGCTGTTCCAGCAAGCATTTTAACAGTTCTGGCCACACTGATCATTCCACATAAGCACTAGCACTTTATAACAGTTGGCCGCCATATTCTAATTTTAATAAGCTGTATTTTGATATTTGATACTTCACATTCCTGGGATCCCAGATCACCGCAGACTGTGACTGCAGCCCTGAAATTAAAAGACGCCTGCTCCTTGGGAGGAAAGCGATGGCAAACCTAAACAGCATGATAAAAAGTAGAGACATCACCCTGCCAACAAAAGTCCACATGGTCAAAGCAATGGTATTCCCAGTAGTCATGTATGGCTGCGAGAGTTGGACTATAAGGAAGGCCGAGCGCCGAAGAATAGATTCTTTTGAACTATGGTGCTGGAGAAGACTCTTGAGAGTCCCTTGGACTGCAAAAAGATCAAATCAGTCAATCCTAAAAGAAATCAACCCTGACTGTTCCCTGGAAGGCCAGATAATGAAAATGAAGCTCAAATACTTTGGCCACCAAATGAGAAGGGAGCACTCACTAGAGAAGACCCTGATGCTGGGAAAGATTGAAGGCCAAAGAAGACGGGGACGGCAAAGGATGAGATGGTTAGACAGTGTCATCGATGCAACGAACATGAGATTGAGCCAACTTCAGAGGACGGCGGAAGACAGGAGGGCCTG
>NW_015173676.1:1518215-1525005 GCF_001447785.1 Gekko japonicus
AAAGGTGGATTACATTCTACCTTTCTGCTTCAAAACATAATATCACAGTTCAAACACTTCAATTCTTTAATTTGGTTACTGCCACTACTAAATTTTCCCTGTAATTTCATTATGTGCAGTGAACTTTTTGTTTTCCAAATTAACCACAAGATGTCCGAGCGGCAACCATCTGTACTGAATTCCTTTGTCTCTGAGAATTTTTGCTGTTTCCTTAAGACGTCTTCTTGTGATGATTTCCTCAGCTGGAATGTCAGGAAACAGATACACAATCGTGTCCTCCAGGCTCAGTCCCTGCTTGTCTCTCGTGATTGCAAAAAGTTTATTCTTCGTCTGGACCTGTTTAAATTCGATGATAATATCAGGTGAAGCATTTTCAGGAGCCTTTTTGGGGATATTTAGCTGGAAGGAAGAGCTGATGATCCCTTCAGAAGACACTGCTTCTCCTGCTCCTAGAAGAGCCTAAGTCAGCAATTTATTTAAAGCTGCCCCGAGATTTTCTTTTTCACCAAAGTTTACAGATACTCCACGGAGTTTAACCTTCTTTTCTCTCAGTTTTGTTTCCTGGAGTATGATCTTATTCTTGACCCATATCTCAAATTCCTGAAATTCTTTAATGTCGTCTGCATTCTTTTTTGCCAAGTGAAATGCTGATTCAGCTTTCCTCTCTGTCGTTTTCAACGCTGCGGTGAGCTCGTCTAATTTCTTATTTATAGGCTCAATTGTTTGTTTGAGCAGCCCAAGTTCATTTTTTAACTGTCCAACCTCTCCACTCAGAGACTTTAAATCATTCTTGATTTTGTTCCTTATCTCTGTTAAGGCATGCAATAATACAGTCTGTTCACTTTGGTCAAGGTACTCCCCCCTGCCTCCATTTCCTCTAACAGAGACGTCTCTAGGTCTGAATCATCTGAGTGTTCAAGGTCAATATTACTCTTTTTGGGAGGTCTATAAGGAGGATTTTTAATACCTTTCTTTGCTCTGGTCCTTCCCATAGCTAGCATTTGTATTTGTTCCAAACTTGGCTGTATTTTCTGGAAGCAGAGCTCTAATTTTGCATGGGAATAGCAGGAGCTGGAAGGGATGCAGCCAGCCAGAAACTCAGCCACCCAAAAAATACAAGACTTGAAGTCCTTCATATTTCCAAAATGTTTATATTTCTTTTGTGCCATTCTAATAACAATTTCATATTCATTGCTAAAATCCTGGCAGATGTACTTTTTGAGATATGTGTGGAACAAATCATTACACAGAATTAGCTTTGCAATGTTATGAAGACTTATCAGAACTACGGCTTTCCCAAGGTCATCCAGTCAGGTGCAAGTGGAAGAGTGGGGAATCAAACCCGGTTCTCCCAGATCAGAGTCCTCGCACTTGACCACTACACCAAATCCTATTCCTCTAAAGAGCCAACAACATATCAAGTCTCTTGGAACTCAGATTGTGCGGTACTACTGACTGATTCTACCTGGCTCAAAATTTGGTCATCACCCAGTTCGTCATCCCAATCTTTGAACATAAGAGCTCAAGCTCTCGAACTGATATTAAGATGGTATCATACACCCGTTAAATTACACCATATTAATAAAAACTACTCACCTCTATGATGGCGATCTTGTGGTGAAATAGCAAATTACTATCACTGTTGGTGGACCTGCAAAAAAGTTAACGCATTCTGAGTTACAATTTTACATTCTATTAAGTTAATTACCAATATTGACTTACCTTACTCTCCTGAGTTAGTATTGCTTGATTTATGGGAAGGTATTGAGATCCCAAAGATATGAAAATAATTAATATCAATGTTGTTAATGGCAGCTAAATCTGTTATTACAAGAACCTGGAAGAGCTCTAATTCACTAACCCTTCATCAATAGTACATGCAGATATGGGAATACTACACTATGGAAAAAATAGCTATTTCTATACCTTCTGCTAATACTTACAATACCCAATCCTTATTCTACTCCAAATGGCTTCCATTTCTCGAAGCAAAATTTGTTAATACTATTGCACCTACCCATTCCATACCTCAAAGATATCTAGAGGTTATTTCAATTTTTGATGCCGCACAATAACCTGTTGTATTGTTAATATCATTACTTACTGCATTATTATTATTCTGGAGTATATACTGTGAACTTAGATTATCAATTTTAATCATTACTTTATTTTTTTGTATACTGCTTTGTTCCTTTTGTTTATATTGCATTTTTACTCTTCTTGAGATGTCATCGTTATAAAGTTAAAAGGTATAAATAAAAGTTAAAAAAATTAATACAACGTGAATTATCAGAAGGGCCAATTTGGTGTTGCACGCAGAGATTGTTACTCTGATAATAACACAGCCAATCACGCTTTCATCACCCTTTCATTATCGTTGGAGACTGCTTGATGGAACAATCTTACATTATACCTGTGTTACTAGTATCCTTAAGGAAGAAGCACAAAACAGGCAGCAGCTGGATCCTGTAACTCTCTTCCACCAAGCCTTCTTCCAATAGAGAAAGATTTCCTTCTACAATGAAAGGGGAAGACTTTCTCCATCAGAAAAAGTCATAATCTATTGGAGGAAGTCTTTCTGCCTTGAAGGGCAATTTATCAGAAGAGAGTAATAGGATCCAAGCCCATAACTT
Source organism: Gekko japonicus (assembly GCF_001447785.1). Lineage (NCBI taxonomy): Eukaryota > Metazoa > Chordata > Lepidosauria > Squamata > Gekkonidae > Gekko > Gekko japonicus. The sequence continues at coordinate 1,520,849 of NW_015173676.1, forward strand.
TTAATTGGTTAAATAATGAATACATGCAAAGTTACTACCACCTTCTTCTTGACTGTGCTTACAGCTAAGAAGGGTCAGAATCACCATTTTATAAATTGCAAGAGTGGGGGGAAATCCATTCTTTTACCTGTTTAATACATCATCATCATCATCATCCTTCCTCTCCTGATGATGATGATGATGATGTTGTTAAAGTATGTTGTGGTATGTTTAGAGTATAGGGTTGCCACTGCCAGATCCCCCCTGGCCATTGGTGGGGGATGGGGGGTAGGGTTGCCAGATCCAGATTGGGAAATTCCTGGAGATTTAGGGGTGGAGCCTGGGGAGGATAGGAACTTCAGCAGGGTACAATGCCATAGAGTCCACCCTCCAAAGCATTCATTTTCTCCAGGGGAACTGATCTCTGTCATCTGGGGATGAGCTGTAATTCCAGGGGATCCCCAGGCCCGACCTGGAGGCTGGCATCCCTATCACTTTAGGATATGGGAGAGCCAGATTTAAATCCCTGGACAGCCACAAAGCTCACTGGGTGACCTTAGCCAATCTCTCTCAGTCTAACAAGAGCAGTGTAATGAGAGTCCCACTTCACAAGTTGTGAGAGTAAAATAAGGAAAGATGCGTCATCCTAAGCTCCTTAGAGGAAGGGCAGGACAAAAAGGCACGTTATTATATAGATCTGCATTAAATGATCTTGACTATGTGCCCTCTGACCATTCTGCTGAAGATTTGTGGGGGCTCAGGATATGTTACTCCATAATTAGTACGCTAAGGGGATCCCATTATATTTTATTACTTTTATTGCAGTGCCTTACATTCTGTTCTTCTGACATGCCTTATGGATTGAGGGCCACACCCCGCTGATGCTGCACTGTTGAACCTCATAACTCTTTGGCAAGCATCCCAGCTACAACAGGTTAGGTTAGATCAGATAATTCTGGGTTGGCCTGAATAGATGCCGATATTTTGAGTACATGTGTATGGTGTCAGCACCTGCCCATTGTGACAGTGGAAGTACGTGTGGGAACATGTTTGCATGAGCACATGTAGACAGACCTGAATGTGTTGTCTCTGTCGTGCATGTTAAGTAAGTGTTGCTGTGGGCAGATGCTGTCGACATTGTGGGGGCTGGTTTTGCAATGAAATGCAGGGTTGAAATTTGTGTTTCTCTACCATGCTGTCACCACAGCTAGCTTGAAAAACAAACACTTTACTCTCTAGACTGGGATAACAATGCATGTTGCAGTGCATTCGCAATATAAGGGCGGGAAAAATTCATAAGTATCTCTACATAGTGGGAGAGGGGCACATCAAAATAAAGCGAGATTGAATAAGAACCTAATAATATAAGAACAGCCCTGCCGAATCAGACCAATAGACCATCTAGTCCAGCATCCTGTCTCACACAGTGGCCAACCAGTTCCTCTGGATGGCAAACAACAGGGCACAGAGGCCGAGGCTTTCCCCTTATGTTGCCTCCTGGCACTGGGATTCAGAGGGTTAGTGCCTCTGAATGCGGAGGTTCCCCTCAGTCACCCTGGCTAGTAGCCACTGATAGAGAGAATGGACGCAAAATGTTACACATGGAAAGAAGAACCCAAGACAGAAAGATAATGACTAATAATTAAACAGCACTCAGCATTTCTTCCTGTATCTTCTTTATTATAAAATATCAAGGAAGCAGCACTTACATCTGAAACAGATGTCAGGTCATATTTGTTTATGTAATGAAACCCTAATGGGTTCGTCTTTGAATAAAAAGAAGCCTTGAGGGGTTGTGATGCTGAGCCAAGCAATGGTAGAAGGGTGGTGGTAGTTAATCTTTCCTGTGCTTTCCTCTTTCTCCTCAAACTTCCTTTTGAATATGCTAGCCATCTCTTCCTGAGGGGAAAGATACAATGTATTTCCCATCCTGGGGGAAAGCAAAGTTTGACTGGAAAATAGCTAGCAGGGGAAAAACCTGCCTGCCTGCCACTCCTCTGCTCAACATTGCAGTCTCCTGAGGCTGCTTTTCATTAAAATAACAATCCCATTAGAGTTTCATTACATGCATTTGCAAGTGGTGTGTATTTTGCCCTTAGAAACTACAGTAGATAAAAATTTGAATACCAGTCAACAATGTGATGCTGTGGCATTAAAACGTTGCATCCTATATAGAATATTATAGTAAAGGTAAAGGTTTCCCTTGCTCGAAAGCCAGTCAAATCCAACTCTAGGGATGCGGTGCTCATGTCCATTTCCAAGCCGAAAAGCCAGCACTGTCCAGAGACATCTCCATGGTCATGTGGCCGGCATGACTAGACGCCAAGGCGCACGGAACACTGTTACCTTCCCACCAAAGCGATACCTATTTATCTACTTGCAATTTCTTGCTTTCGAACTGCTAAGTTGGCAGGAGCTGGAACTAGAGACGGGAGCTCACTCCATCATGCGACACACTCGGGTCTCGAACTGCTGAACTACTGACCTTCCACAGCCTGCAGTTCAGCGTCTTAACCACTTGAGCCACTGCAGCCCTACCATAGAATGATAGGTTACAGAGTTGCTGTAAAGAAAAATAATAGAATAACCTCATGTATGCTACTCTGGTCTTCTTGGGTGAGATAGAAATTATGATGACAATGTTGATTAATATTAGTCAATATTATTTCAGTAATAGAAGTAAAGACTGAGAAATAAGTGAATTTTTATACTATAAATATACTTGATTCAGTAACTGTGCAAAAAGCCCATAGGCCCATTACTGGTAATATCTCTCGGTAACGTTAAGACAGGAAATTTTTAGCAACTAAATTAAGGAATTTTTATACTCTGTACTGGTGACATTTTATCTATTAAATTATGTTGCTGTAAAAATAACAAATTAATGTTCTGGATAGATGAGTTCAAGAAGAATTTTCAAAAGGCAAATAATTTAGAGAAAAGACACATACAGGATGATAAAAGCAAATTATGTGAGGTCATGTGGAAATAACTGGGTATGTTTAAATTCTTGATCACAAGCATCTCTATCCACTATGCCAGCCTCCCTGTAGCGGGCCTCTGGTGTCTTGCTCCATTAAAAAGGCTACATTCATTTATAAACTTCCAATTGACTTATATCACATTCACTATGAAAGCACTGCAGGTTAAAACATATAACAGTCAGTGTACATTTTCTGTTTATTTCCCTTTGTATACATGGCCAGAACTCTCCTATACCTGCAAAAGTGAGAAAAGACCACTAGGATAGATAGACCTGAGTCTACAAGCACCTTAGAGATCAACAAGATTTGGGGGATATAGGCTTTAAGAACATAAGAGGAGCCATGTTGGATCAGAACAATGGCCCATCCAGTCCAACACTCTGTGTTATACAGTAGCCAAAACCCAGGTGCCCTCAGGAGGTCCAGCAGTGGGGCTATAACTCCAGACACCCTCCCACTGTTGCCCCCCAAGCACCAAGAATACAGAGCATCAGTGCCCCAGACACAGTGTTCCATCTATACCTTGTGGCTAATAGCCATTGATGGACCTCTGCTCCGTATCTATATACTAATACCGAAGTCGCCCCCTGGTGTGCAGATAGCTAAATCCACGCACCGGGGGCACCCGGGGGGGGAGGGAGAGTTTTGTGCACACGTGGGGCGGTCCCGAGGTGTGCACAAAAATCTAAAAAGTTTTTTAAAATATCGGGGGGATACTTAAATCCCCCAAAAAGTGACAGAGCGTCCCCTGCGCATGCGAGCTGGAACTAGAGACAGGAGCTCACCCTGTCTTGCGGCACCTGGGTCTTGAACCGCTGAACTACTGACCTTGTGGCTAATAGCCATTGATGGACCTCTGCTCCGTATGTTTATCTAATTCCCTCTTGAAGCTGTCTATGCTTGTAGCCACCACTACTTCCTGTGGCAGGGAATTCCACATGTTAATTACTCTTTGGGTGAAGAAGTACCTCCTTTTATCTGTTCTAAAACTACTACTCATTAATTTCATAGAGTGCCCATCAGAAAGGGAGAAAAGTACTTCTTTCTCTGCCTTCTCCATCCCATGCATAATTTTGTAAACCTTTACCATGTCACCCCTCAGTTGTCGTTTCTCCAAGCTAAAGAGCCCTAAGCGCTTTAACCTTTCTTCATAGGGAAGGTGTTCCATCCTCTTAAACATTTTAGTTGCCCTTT
>NW_015173676.1:1525060-1529788 GCF_001447785.1 Gekko japonicus
AAGGTGTTCCATCCCCTTAAACATTTTAGTTGCCCTTTTCTGCACTCCTTTTTTGAGGTGTGGTGACCAGAACTGTACACAGTATTCCAAATGAGACCACACCATTGGTTTATACAAGGGCATTTTAATACTGACTGATTTGTCCCTGATGCAATGATGTCACCCAGAAGTGACATCATTGTGTCGTTGATGTTGGGGGGTTATACTCTAATTTTTGGGCAAACTCTATTGTTTTGGAGGCAAAAACCCATAGATTTTTGCACAAAAACTAGAGTGTCACCCCCGACATGTGATGACATCACTTCTGGGTGACATCATCACACCGCGCGCACATCACATGTGTGGCAGAAGATCCTGGGCAGCACCCAGGAGCCCCCACCAGGATCCAGGAGCCCACCGCCAGATCATAGGTAGGACCTAGAAACCCTAGTCGACATCTTCAGTGAGTTATCTACTAGGACTCCAAGATCTCTCTCCTGGTCAGTCTCTGTGAGTTTGGACCCCATCAATGTATATTTATAGTTAGGATTTTTGGCTCCAAATGCATTATTTTGCATTTGCCCACATTGAACCTCATTTGCCACATTGACACCCACTCGCCTGGCCTTGAGAGATCCCTCTGGAGCGCCGTACAATTCTTCCTGGTTCTCACCACCCTGAACAATTTAGTGTCATCCACAAACTTAGCCACTTCACTACTTATTCCAAACTCCAAATAATTAATGAACAAGTTAAAAAGCACTGGACCCAGTACTGAGCCCTGCAGTACCCCACTGCTTACCACCCTCCACTGCCCATTTATCTGACAAGGAGAATTCAGACGCTTGAAAGTTTGTACCCCCAAGAATCTTGTTGGTTTGTAAGATGCTACTGGATTTGCATTCTGCCTACGGACTTCTACTCCATATCAGAGGGGAATTAGCAGTACTTGAAAGTTTGTACCCCCAAGAATCTTGTTGGTTTGTAAGATGCTACTGGATTTGCATTCTGCCTACGGACTTCTACTCCATATCAGAGGGGAATTAGCAGTAGGCTAAATAAGGGATACAATTTTAAAACAACCCAAAGACTCTCCTGTAAACTTTTACATTCCATGCATAGTACTTAAAATGTAAACTGGAATTATTTAATAAAGGAGGTAAGAAACCAAGGTAGAAAAATCTGTATAAAAACTCAATCTTGTGCAACACAATTAAAGCTTGTACCACAGAAGTGACCAGTTCTTTTCGTTTTTCTCTCTTAGGCTTTCCAAATGTTTCTCAGTGTAATTCTTGCAGGTTGGATGGCTTTCTGCAGTGCTGCCGCTGTAGATCTTTGGAGGTTACAACTGTCTTTTCTGTAACTCACAAGGCAATGCTGTTCTCGTCACAGAAAACACCTCTTTCTCCTCCGATATCTATTTTTGTTTTACCTTTCTCAAAACTCTTTTCTCTACTTTTCTTTTTCTCAGCAACCTTCAACAGCCTTTCCCTGCTGAAATTCACCAGAGGGTGAATACCCATGTGTATGTAGTAGTATATATTCTGAAATACAGTATATATTCTGAAATACCCCAAATTCATCCCCCCCCCGGATTTTCTCTTTGCTGCCATCACACTCCTTTCCCTCCACAGTATCCTCATCATGCCTGGGATCCTATCCTATTACAATACTAGCCCAGAACTGAAGCCAATCAACACCTTGAGCTCCCCTATATCCTTTGCCCCTTACTTTTGCATTTTGGCAAGGAATTCCCCTAGGAAACAGGACTACTAAAAAGATGGCATTAGTAGATTCTTTCTGAAAGGTCCCATTACTATGCTTAAAATTTTCATTTCCATTGGTCATTGGGGAAAGTGAGTTGTGAATAAGAGACAAGAAAATTGCATAATTGTTGTTTCACTTCATGCAACCCCATTTTCACTCTTAAAACAAAGAGCAGTCTAATTTCTGCTCCAGTTTCCTATGAACAAGCTGTAAGGCCAGTCAGTATAGGGGAATTTAGACTATATGAGAATGTCAAGAAAGAGACAAGATATCTTGTTTAAAATATTGTGGGGCACCAAAGAAAGGAATGACACATACAGAATCACACAATATAGCTGCTGTGCTCTCACACAAAAGAGGACAGGGCTGCTAAACCTTTAATAGTTGTGCAGAAAAGAGAATTTTGGCAGATGCATGAAATGTACAGAACATTTACATCTTGTCACCCAGAGCTAGCTCTGAATATAGGGGAGCCAACACCTCCCACTACACAGTCTAACACAGATAACAGCAGTGGTGCACAGATGGAATATACTGATGTAAGAGAGACTGCAGAGGGTGCCTTTCACTTGTGTGTAGCCAAACTGGTTGGCAGATATCCCTTATTCCAGAATGTTACAGTGCCTGAGAACTTTCTGGATACACTTTATTTCAGTAATACAACTCCCAAGTGTCCCTTCTTTTTAAAATCTTGATCTGGAAACCCTGCACAAAAATGAATAATCACATCCCTCATGTGGACATGGCCTATCTGCATAAGCCCCACTGGTCAAATGGGCAGGGTCAACTCCCCATGGTGTCTCTGCAAATCAAGCTACAACACCTCGTTAATGATGCCCCTCTGGCCAGTCTCTTGCTTCAAAGTCCTGATAGGGAATTGCACAGGTGGAAAAAGGGGGCATTGCTAGCGATTCTAATTCTTCAGAAACAAAATTACAGGTTCCCAGCAATAGCAGGCCCTGGATTACCTGCCTTTTGCTCAGGTGCAAGACAATTAAAGGCCTACCGCCTGCTGGGCCTTATTGCAGCCTTGTGGTTAGGCCTTTGTCAAGACATAGCAGCCCCCGCTAGGTAGGCCACAGGCCAGGGTAGCAGCAGTCCACAGTAGTCTACAAACATACCTGCCATGCCTTGCTTCTGGGGATGACCAGAATGGGGGAGGGGTTCAGACAGGACCACAAAGGAGTTCCTGCAGGGACTGAATCAGCACAGACAATGGAGTCAGCAGGTAATAATGGTTGCCTATAGGGATCTAATATTTCAAAGGTGCAGCTGGCTCCAGCCAGTTCTTGGCAAATGATGTTGTGTAAAGAATATTAATACAAGGAACAGCTCTTCCTTCCCAGCACAGCCTGATGAAAGAAAGCAGTAAACTCAAGCTCCAAGGTCTGTCTCTGGAACCCTTTGAGGCATACTGCTGTTGATAGGGTTGCCAGCAACCAGGAGAAAAAACTGGCCTACCCCTTCAACAGAGGCTTAATGGGATGTTATTTATGTTCATGCCATAAAAAGCTTCAACTGCTCATTTCCACACAAGAGGCCTCTGTTGAAGGGGCAAGACATTTCTCCCTCCAGGATACTGACAACCCTACTTTAGTGGTTCAGTGATGCTTTAGGGGAATTTCTAAAATACTATATGGACTACTTAGAAGAAAATAACACTGCTTAGGTTTGCCTTGTAGGTTTTACATAAGGGGTGACGTTTATATTTCTAGCAACTGTGTTAGAAAGGAGAGGTGTGAATCAAGCTAAGCACCTTGTGAGTCTGCTTGGAGTTGGTGGCAGAAATTAGAAGCTGAGATTCCCAGCCACGGAGGTTGAAAAGGTTAACAGGATGCTATTTACTTACCTCCATGCCATGAAAAGCTTCACTTTCAAATGGCCACATTATATTAAGCCTCGCTCTCTGTTGAAGGGGCTAGAGATTTTTTCTCCAGGCTGTTGGCAAGCTGTGCCTGTGGAGTAGCAGGAGGTGCTGCTGGTTTAAGGATGCTGCCCTAGGTTGGTGGGGCCTCCTGGGCCTCAGCATGGGTATAGCCACAGGGCAGAAGTCTTGGTCAGCAGAGGAGGGCCATTCATAACCACTCTCCTGAGCACAAAGTTGTTACAGCATCCCGTAGAGTGATAAACCTGCAATTTTGTCTTCATATAACAAAATCCTGTCAGTTCCCCTCTCCCACCTGTACTATCCCCACCCTAGCCAGAGCTTTGAAGTGAGGATTAGCCAGAAGGGAGTCATTAATGAATAGTGGATTGATTGGCATAAAGTCTACAGACAGCAATAGTCAGATAGTTGTTTCCATCAACCCATTCATTTCTCCCATGTTTTCACAAAGGTAGCATATTCCCAAATGGACTGTGGCAGGTCACTTGGGGCATTCCTAGGTCACTTGGGGCATTTTAAAAAATTCAGATGACCACCCAGTCAGCAGATAGCCTTCTCTGACTTGCATGGTCATGACAAGTTCACAACAGCCATGCAATGTAGATTAGCTAGAGAAATAGGGATCACACAATGAACTTCAAGACTTAACAGGGATATGAACCTGGATCACCACATCTAAACCTATATTATAGTCAGCAGTTTCACCCTTCTGAGCACTGTGTACTAGGACACAACATGTTTCAATTGCCCTTGTAGTCATAAAAGTAATAATTTTCATGGGAATATAAAGGCCAACCTAGATGCAGTATGGTGAGAAACATGCCGTGTCTTAACTCCACAAAATGGCTGCCATGCCATGGGTACCAGGGGTGTGCAATTACAGAATGTTGGGAGGTCTCAAGTGAAGTCGCTTCCTATGTTGGGTACAGCTATTTCCAAATGGACACTCTCTGCAGAGCCAAAGGTAATGCCTTCTGTATTTTTCTGAAGCACCTCTTCTCCGATGTGGGGAAGAAAACCAAGATTGACTCTTTGCTTTGGGGAAGAGCTGTTTTGGGAAGAAGTGGGCACCAGTTTTGGGAAGAAGTGGGCACCAG
>NW_015173676.1:1530669-1538675 GCF_001447785.1 Gekko japonicus
CTGCCACTGTGTAACCAGAAATCAACATAAGTCAGGGGTGGAGGGAACCATACCTGTTACCATGAGGCTGTCCTCCCATACTACCCACTTGGGGCAGCAAAATGACTTGAGACAGCCCTGCCTTATAGCTAAGCAGAAGGAAATAAACATGGCTTGCCTCCCTCTATTTTCCCCTTCCCTCTGCTGCCCCTCCAGCCACAGGCGAGACACTCACCTGGAGTTTCCTTCTAGAACTCATTGTATTTCTTCCCACAAGGGGCCTTACTCCTAGTTAGAGATAATCGACACCCCTTTTCTGAGGGTTGTTTGCCTATAAAAATTGCCCCCTCAAGCAAAAGATATAGGATCCAGTCTAGTCAGTTTCGTGGGAACTTAAAAGTGCATTTGGCTAGTCCATAGTAATTGATCTGTGTGTGTGTGTATGTGTGTGTGAAGTGCTGTCAAGTCATTTCCAACTTATGACAACTCTATGAATTAATAGCCTCCCAAACATCCTATCTTTAAAAGCCTTGCCCAGGTCTTGCATTTCCTTTAAAACCAACCATAGCTTTTCATGATCCACAGTAAAAAGCTTTGCTGTAATCTATGAAACACAAGCTGATTTTCTTCTGAAATTCTCTTCTGTGCTCCAGTAACCAACGTAAATTTGCAATATAATGCCTAGTGCTTCTTGGTTTTCTGAATCCAGCTTGAACAACTGGCATTTCTCATTCCATATATGCAGGGGTCATTTCAAGAAAAAGGGGTGCAGGAGCTAATTAGCATAACTCATTAGCATAACTTATTTGCATATGCCACACCCCCTGACATCACTGGAAGTGTGTCAGAAGGCAACACGCACCGCTCAGGCTCCACTGGACTGTTTTGGACTGCTAGCTATGGGGGGGGGGCAAGACGGGACGCGCAGATCTGTCCTCACAGAGGCGGGAGAGCTTGTACCTGAATAAAACTTGGTCTGAAAGGTGCCACTGGACTGTTTTGGACTGGGGGGCTGGGGGTAGTTCTGCAACTTACCTGGCTGCTTCTTGCTCTGACTAAGGGCTGCTGAGAACAGGCGGTGGGGCTTGTTGCATGTGCCCGCTCCTTGGGCTTTTTACTGCTGGAGCTCCGCTCCTGTGTGCTCCTGCAGAAAATGACCCCTGCATATATGGTAATAGTTTTTGTTGTAAGATTTTGAGCATCACTTTACTCATGTGAGAAATTACTGCTATGGCCCAATAATTGCTGCAATCTTTGACATCTCCTTTTTTCAGAATTGAAATATAAATTGAGCATTTGCAGTTTGTGGCATATTCTTGTTATTGTTGGCATATATTGTTGGCATATTCTTGTTAAGATTTTGATGGACTCTGTTTCTGTGGCTTGGAATAGCTCTATTGATATCCCATCTCCTCCTGGTGATTTGTTTCTCCCAATTGTTCTCTGTGCAATTTTCACTTCACTTTCTAAAACTGTAGGTTCTTTAAAAGTTTCTTCTTTGAAGGAATCTGTCATCCATTCATCTCTTCTCTGTGTTGTTCCAATCTTTTCTTTATTTTGTCCTATTCAGTTAATATATTTCCATGTTGATCTTTCAGCATGCCTAACCATGCTTTAAATTTCCCTTTGGTTTGAAAATGAAAATCTGGCAAAATTATTTTCATTTTTCCTTTCAGAAAGTATTTAGGAATTACAAGACAGGCCCAAAAGAGACAACAACAGAAAACCACTAGTATTCTTTGAAGGAATCTGTCATCCATTCACCTCTTCTGTATAGTTCTTCAGTGTGCTGTTCCAATCTTTTCTTTATTTTGTCCTATTCAGTTAATGTATTTCCATGTTGATCTTTCAGCATGCCTAACCATGCTTTAAATTTCCCTTTGGTTTTTGATTAATTTGATTAATTTATCTACAAAACTTCAATGAAATGAAAATCTGGCAAAATTATTTTCATTTTTCCTTTCAGAAAGTATTTAGGAATTACAAGACAGGCCCAAAAGAGACGACAACAGAACACCACTAGTAGTCATATACAACTCTCAACTCAAGACAGTTCAATGCATCATCGATGACTTACAACCTCTACTGAATAATAACAGTTCTCTTTCACAAGCGCTGGCAGGCAAACCTTTTCTTGCACACAGACAGACCCCTAATCTTAAACAACTCCTCCCCACCCACAAATAATACAACATCTAACTTGAACATGGACACTGGTACCAGAGCTTGCAGTAAACCCAGATGCCAACTTTGCTGCCACATACAACCAAACAATGCAATCACTGGACCTAAAAACATCTACACCATCTTGCATATCTTCTAATATTGTATATGCCATTAAATGCCAACAATGCCCTTTGGTTCTCTACATAGGGCAAACAGGTCAAACCCTACGCCAAAGGATAAAAAGGTAAAGGTTCCCTTGCTCGAAAGCCAGTCGAATCCGACTCTAGGGTTGCGGTGCTCATCTCCGTTTCAAAGCCGAAGAGCCAGCGCTGTCCGAAGACGTTTCCGTGGTCATGTGGCCGGCATGACTAAACACCAAGGCGCACGGAACGCTGTTACCTTCCCACCGAAGTGGTACCTATTTATCTACTTGCAATTTCTTGTTTTCGAACTGCTAGGTTGGCAGGAGCTGGAACTAGAGACAGGAGCTCACCCTGTCTTGCGGCACCCGGGTCTTGAACTGCTGAACTACTGACCTTCCACAGCCTGCAGTTCAGGGTCTTAACCATTTGAGCCACCACACGCCAAAGGATAAATGGACACAAATCTGACATCAAAAATCACAAGACTGTGAAACCTGTAGGAGAACACTTCAGCCTTCCAGGATATTCAATGGGTGACCTCAAAGTATCTGTTTTATTGCAAAGGAACTTCAGGAATACACTAGAAAAGGAAATTGCTGAGTTACAAGTTATTACAACACACGGAACAATGGAACCCCCAGGACAACAGGGATATTGGTTTCTTATCTTATTACATAAGCTAACCTCATTCAGTCCCTACAGCTGTATTCTCACCAAGAAGGGCTATACATCCTCTTTATTTTATTTTATTTTATTTGGAACAGTAGATTGGAGTAGTGATTATAATGAATAGTAGAATGTAATGTAAATTGGAAAGGTAGATTGGAATGTATTTCTCTGTTCTGTGGACAGAGGAGATATACATTGCACAGCCAATCACCCCATCTCAAAGAAAAGGATGCTGTTAAATTACCTCCACGCTTGAGAGGAGACAGATGGAGCATATCAACAGGGTCTCAGTTAATTATTCTCAGGTTTCCACAATTAAGAAGGGTAGATCTGGCCATCTATCTCAGATTTTGATATATTTATTTCCTTCAGTATGTTTCCCCACAGATTTAAACCCAAACAAATGATGATCATATTAACTAAGCTTGTTATTATTCCAGTTTGGTCCTTGTATCTGTTAACCACCATTTATTATGCTTATGCTAATTTGCTGCTTACCCTCTAGCTATATGCATGGACTGGTAACTTCGATTTCAATGTATCTGAAGAAGTGTGCACGCACATGAAAGCTTATACCCTGAATAAAACTTTGTTGGTCTTAAAGGTGCCACTGGACTCTAAGATATCATAAGTCTTCAGTGTTTCTTCATCTTCAAGAAATGGAACCTTGGGTTCCGGTTCCGGTTTCGGCGACAGCGGGCGGCGCGAAGTGTTTCTCCGTGCCTCCCGACTGCACTCTTGCCTGGAAAAGAGAGAAACTGAGACTTTTCTCTCCAAGCTCTTCTGGAGGGAGGCTTGTGTAAGGTGGGCAAGTTTTGGGGGGGGAAACGGCGGCGGCTGTCTTCTCTTTACCCCAGAACCTTCACCAAGACGTCCAGCCAAGATAAGCGGGTACAAGTTCGCTTGAAGCCCATAGCTTTCCACCACGTGTATCAAAAGAGTATACTATGCATGATCATCTCAATATGTGTGAAAATGATTTTGTCTGAACAGGACAACGCTGATATGCATGATCAGAAACCCTGATTCTTTTCAGGATACATGTTTGCACATACCAAAGCTTATTTGCAGGCATTGCTGATTCAGACAATATGGCAGTCAAGTGAACTGAGATGACTATCACTTTACCATTGATAGACCATTGGGAGATCATCATGTGTAGTCTGCTTACCCAGTATGTGCGATGGAAGTGCCTCGGATTCTATGAGTGAGTTCTATGTGTGCTAGGTAGTCTGTGCTATGGAGTGCACTCCCCCTTCTGCTAAAGCTTCTGTTTGCACAAAGGCCAATTTAAAATGACTGATCTTCTGCAAATGGATGAGAAAGCATGCTCCCTGACAGAGACTACCTGGTGCTCACGGAATTTGTTCATAGATCCAAGTCACAGAGAACAGACTAAAGAACATAATTTCAGACCTGGGTCACAGATATTTATGCACAATTAAAGGGACTGTTGTCAGAGGCATTTTGTATATTCTTTAATTTTTGTAAACAGATATTCTCAGCTTTCAGCTACTGTTATAGAGAGTTCATTGGCTCAATAATATTTAGGGGATGATGTTTCCTACTTTATGCTCAGCATCCAATGTTAAAAGATCCACTACTAAGTCTCCAGTGTTATTTTAAAAGCACTGTGTAAAAAGCAGCATAACAGCAGATTGTATTAATATAGCAAAACACGGAAGCATCACCCTGTGTATTCTGGCACATTTTCTGTTTACAAATACCGAAGAGTAGATTTTAAGAACATCATACTATCCATCATCAGAACTCTGAACTTGCAGCCACAGCCTTCTGAGGCAGGCAAGATGGTTCTCCCTGTGCTGCTTATTCACCAAAGCAATACTCTCCAGCTTTGCCACCCAGGTTTTACACTTGGTTTAAATGCATGGTTTGTGCACCAAGCAGGAGCATCACTGGCTGAACAGGAACACAATGACAAGCAAAGGGGTGAGCTGGAGGGCAGCCTTCCTGTGCGTCTTCAGCCACTGGCCAAAAATAAATCCCACATGCTCTCCCTGTCTCCCTGGGTGGTGTCTGTTTATTTTTCTGAAAGTGATCCTAAAAGGAACAGGACTGCTGCCAAGGCTTCATGGTGGGAGAAGGGCAAGCTATACCGAGGTCATTGCCAGCACAATGCATTCCCAACAATAGGAAAATGCTTTGTTCCCAAGAGGGGAACAACGCCTGGCCCAGGGTTAAGGCTGCAGAAACCATTGCAAAGCCCACATGACACGGACATGTGCACATGAACTTGACTTCTGTAATGTATCCAGTCCAGACCGCGTGGCCGGCTTGGGCTCCACGCAGTCAGGCACAAACGTCGAGCTTCGCTCCAAGAGACAATGGACTATGCGGATCCTAGCCCGCTCCAATCAGGGGGCTAGGTTCCCAGTCGAGAGCCTATGGGACTCTCGGCCACTGTAAATAACCTATTGGGAAGGGGTGTGTGTGTTTTGGGTGATGGTTGCTCAGGAAATATAAGGCGGCCTGCGAGCCGGCCAAAGTTGTCTTGTTCCTGATCGAATAAAGTACGCCTTGCTGAAATCACTCTCCGTCTGCGTACTTTTCACTGGTGACGAGGATAGGATCCATCTCCCTCTGAACAGAGACCACGTTCCAGACATTGCCGTGAGCCGCCGCGCCGAATTTGCCACTGCCGCCAGCATTGAGCATCTTCGAGAACCGCCGCTCACCGCACCGCTTCCGAGCTCCGAGCATCGCACCGCTGACCCCGAGAGCAGCACCGCACTGCTCCGCCATCTATGCCGCTTGCTTGCACGTGGAACTCGTAAGATGGCTGCCGCATCAGAGAGCCTCCCAGTTTTCAACATCTCCCAACCCTTGCAGTGGGAAACCTGGCTGGAAACTCTCGAGAGCCACTTCACCATCCACGGAGTGGTGGATCCAGGTATAAAAAAGGCGTACCTGCTGCGCCACTGTGGGATGGAGACCCATCTCCTGCTTAAGGACTTAATAGCGCCCAAGCTGACCAAAGACAAGTCGTACAGCTCTTTGGTCAAGGCACTGACCAATCACCTGGCTCCCAAACCAACGAAGTTTGTGGAGCGCCTGGACTTCTTTGCAAAGGTCCAGGGCCCTGACGAGACCGCCTCAGATATCCTGGTGGCTCTGCGGCGGGGCGCGACCAGGTGCTCCTTCTCCAACCTAGCCAAAACTCTCCTCAACCAGTTCCTCGTGGGACTAAGAGAGCCGAAGCTTCAGAGGAAGCTGGTAAGCCAGGACGACCTGGACCTAGAGAAGGCAATCCGGGAGGCCACTGCATACAAAAAGGCCCACCAAGACTGCCGTGCCAAGGCGGTCCACCGCACACAAGCAACAGCCGGCTCCGATGCCTCAGACGAGGATGAGGTGCACCAGGTCCGTCGTCGGTCATCTCAGCTGTCTGCCAACGCGGGCAAGGCCTCTTCGACCGCCTCTGCCCTGTGCGCCAGCTGCAGAGAGGGTCACGAGTGCCGGTCATGCCGTTTCCGAAACGCAGTCTGCCGGACCTGCAACACATCGGGGCACATTTCCCGGGTTTGCTGCTCCAAGGCACAACGCCAGACGTCGTCCGCCCACCAGACCACGCCAGAGCTGCCCATCGAACTCCACACCCTCTCGGCCCACTTCCCACAACACCAGGCCTGTAACTTGCCCCCCGATGGCCCCAACAAGATGCATGTCATGATTCTTATAGAGGGATCCCCCTGCAGCAACAGGGTCGACCTACTCCATTATCTCCGCGGATACGCTCCACATGCGTTTCCGGGTTTCCGGTTAAGGGACTTCAATTAGACCCCCATGGCGGTGCTGGGCTGGGGCAAGTTCCGGGTTCATTTCCAAGACTTTAATGGCACCCTAGACCTGCTGGTGGTGGATAGGCCTCTCTCCAGCCTGCTGGGACTCTCTTTGTTCGAGGCCCTGGGATTCTCTCTGAATGGAATCCAACAGGTCGGGTCACGGGATTTTGGTGTGGTGTGCGTGGAATTTCCCCGTGTTTTTGATGGCACCCTGGGACGCTTCTCTGGTGGTGCGGCTCATTTGTGTCAAGGCCAGGCTGCTGCCACTAGCAATGAAGCCTAAAATCAAGGCCGAGCTAGATCGCTTAGTGGAACAAGGGGTTCTGGAACCAGTCGCATCGGCATGGTGGGAGACCCTCATAGTCACCCCGGTGAAGCCCAATGGGGACGTGCGCATTTGTGCGGATTATAAATGCACGCTAAACAAGGCTCTACAGGTACATGCTTATCTGGTGCCGGTGGTGAGCCATGTGTTGGCCAGGCTTTGGCGGGGGCCCGGGTCTTCAGCAAGTTGGACTTGGCCCAGGCGTATCAACAACTGCCGGTTGATGCTGCCACGGCCGAAGCCCAAACAATCACAACTCACAGGGGGGCGTTCAAGGTTCACCGCCTCCAGTTCGGAGTCTTGGTCGCGCCTGGGATTTTTCAATGTTTTATGGATTCTCTCCTGAAAGGCATCCCCGGGGTTCAGCTGTTTCTAGACGACATGCTGATCGCGACTCCGGACGACTCGTCCTTTGCTGACCGTCTGAGGGCCGTACTACAACGTTTCGACGCAGCAGGGCTCAAAGTCAAGCGGGAAAATGTCTCTTAGGGGTGCCTCGCGTTGAGTTCCTGGGCTTCGCAGTTGACACTTCGGGCATCCACCCCACCATGGACAAGGTGACCGCCATCACGCAAGCACCGCCTCCAGCGTCCAAGTCCAAACTGCAGACTTTTTTGGGGCTCCTGAACTTCTACCACTCCTTTTTGCCCCTCAAAGCTGCAGTCGCGGAACCACTCCATCCCCTCCTGGACAAGTCAACACTTTGGGTCTGGGGTCCGCCACAAGCAGCGGCGTTCCAGGCGGTCAAAGACCTGCTCGGTTCGAATGCGGTCCTGGCGCATTTCAATGAGGTGCTCCCAGTGGTGCTGGCATGTGACGCTTCCCCTTACGGGGTGGGAGTGGTCCTGGGCCACCGGCTGCCGGACGGCCACGAGGTCCCGGTTGTGTACTATTCCAGGACTCTATCAGCGGCTGAGTGCA
>NW_015173676.1:1539206-1544557 GCF_001447785.1 Gekko japonicus
TTTCCTTCCAGATGAAAAGGGGGAGCCTGGGATTTGGGGCGGGGGTGAAAAAATTTCACCACTATCTGTACGGGTGCCCCTTCACGGTCCTCATACCCCACAAGCTGTTGCTGGGCCTCCTGGCCACCAACCGCCAGACCTCACAGATGATTTCGCCCTGGGTGCTCCGCTGGTCTATTTTCCTGGCGGGGGACTTCTATGCTCTCGTGCATCACCCTGGCAAGGCGATGGGCCATGCGGGCACCCTGAGGCACCTGCCGCTGCCGGTCTGTGACCGGATCCTGCTCCCGCCCACCAGATCGCTCTCCTGGAGTCCCTTCTGGATCGGCCAGTCCACGCCGCAGAGGTGGCTTGCGGCACCTCCAAGGACAAGGTACTTTGCCGGGTCTTGGACTGGGTGGTGAGGGGGTGGCCCGCGGCTAAAGGAGACCCTGACATAACACCCTTTGCTTCTCTGAAGGACGAGCTGTCCTCTGAAGCCCCGAGCCTCCCTGAGCCCTGGAACAGGCCTGGGAATCTTCCCACTGCCCCTGGTCCCGGTTACACTTGGACTTTGCGGGACCGTTCCAGGGGCAACTTTTCTTTATGCTGGTGGATCCCTTCAGCAAGTGGCTGGAGGTAGTTTCCATGACCTCCACCTCCTCGGCGACCATACGGGTGATTTGGTGGATCTTCAGCACCCAAGGAATTCCAGACACGCTGGTCACAGACAACGGGACGGCATTCACATCTGCGGAGTTCCAGGAATTCACAAGTTACCTATTGGGATGCTATGGGTTGAAATAATGGGCCCAAAACGAAGCTTAACACTGGGAGTTTGTTATCGCCCGCCAGATCAAAAGATAGAGGATTATAAAATGATGAATGAATTGAAGATAGCGGCTAGACAAAATAACTGTGTCGTAATAGGTGATTTTAACTACCCACACATTGATCCGCCACGTCCATAGTACAGAAAGTGTACTATGATTGGACAGTTAAACCACAATCTGTGTTCCATACAAAGGTCCCAGTATCCATGGAAACATCAGAGGGCAGGAAGCCTCCAAAGACAATAGCATCATGCCCAGAGCCATGGTCCTATTATGGTTGAAACAGGAGAAAGGTATCAACACAATAGAAGGCACCTGGAGGTCAACACAGTACCCCCAACAGACTCCATTCCACATGTAGACTCAGAGCAACAAACAGTCTCTGAGCCACAATCTGACCAAGCAGAGGCCAGAAAAGATTTTTGCACATCTCAGGCTGCCCTGCAACAACCAGGAAACAGGTTCACCAGAAGTGGACACCTGGTGCACATCTCAGCACAATATCATTACTGAGCCCAGGGATTAAGTGAGCAATACAGATGAAGAGTTGCTCACCATGAGAGGTGTTACTGAAGAAATAGAAATAGGAGACAGATGTGGTATATTGGTATTATTGCTTTAAGAACAACTCTCAGAGGCTCACTAGAAAGGAGGGGCTCAGGCCTTGTGACCATAACTAGAGCACGAGCTAGAGTCACTAAGGCCTAGTTGTAGCCTATTCTGTACTTGGCTGTTGTGCTCCAATAAACACTCCACTTGTTACCATTACTGCCTCCTGTACTGATCCTTTCCCTCCCTAAAGACACAACAACTTGTATCACAGAGTTAAAGTGGCTAAACAGTCAGGGCACAAGAGGGAGGCTTTGTGCACATTGACCAGTGAAAGCTAGGGCATATGGAAGGCCAGGTTAGGCTTGCCAGACCCCCTGGTTTGGCAGGGGTTGCCCGATTTGGGGGGGCTCCTTCCGGCGGGGGGAAGCCCTGCCCGCAAGAGCGACCACCTGGCCCCCTCCCCACCTCTTCCCAACAGTGCTTAAAGACATCTGCTGGGGAGAGGTGGGGGCATGTGCCTGCACTCTGAGCCCCAAATTTGGAGCTCAGAGTGCAGGCGCACGCGCCCCCCCTCTCCCCAGCAGCATTTAAAGGAAGTATTTAAATGCTGCTGGGGAGAGGCAGGGGCTGTAAGCCTGCACTCTGAGTCTCGAATTTGGAGCTCAGTGTACAGGTACACGGGGCCTCCCCCACACCTCTTCCCAGCATGTTTTAAAAAGAACCTTTAAACGTTGTTGGGGAGACTGATGATGTCACCTCTGAGTGATGTCATCATGCTGGGGATTTCCCACCCCCTCCAGTAACACCTCCCAAATTCCCCCCTGGGGACTTTGAGGGACCTGGCAAACGTAGGCCTAGGGTTGCCAACTGTACTTACCCTTGCTGGCGGGGGGGGCTTGCCCGGGTCCGGAAGCTCTCCCAGGACGTGCGCGTGCGCAAAGCACGCGCACGCCACCAGCATGTCACAGGAAGTGACATGCTACGTTACTCACGTTGGGGGCGTGGCCCAGATCGTCGGGGGGGGGAACCATATGGTTTTCCCAAATTGCCTCTCATGCCCCATGTTTAAACTTACTTAAAAGCAGGGTATTGGCTCTAAACTCTCATGAAATTCTTATTCTTGTGAGAATTCAGCTGCCATGATGGCTGAACTCTCTCAAGAAGAAGAACTCTCTTGAGAATTCAGGAAGCTCTGTAGGGCATGTGCAGCTTGCCATGCTATTTTTAAAGAGAGCTGGGGTCATGTCACCAAGAGGAAAGGAGGGCAGTCTCCTCCAACTTATGGGCAGGGGCTGCAGTGGTGACGCAACTGGAGCTGTCATGGCTGCTGCTTGAGTTTTGTTAACCAGTTACCAACTATCTCCATAGTTCGAACAGCTTCTGTCTACAAATATACGAATAGTGAGAGTAACATATAATAAAATGCTTATTCCAGTGAAAACTGCAGTGTGCACATATACCTGAATTTGAATTCTGTTGTATTTAGAAAACTGCTTATTCCCAAGTGCACACACAAGACACCCTATGTAAAGCAATAAGGTACATTTCAGCTTTTCACCTTTAGAAGCAACTAGTGTAGTGCTTTTCCTATGGCATAATTCAGTTTGGGCTCCTGAAGACTGGAGTCTTGTGATTTCCACCTGAAATGTTATTTTATGTTTAAATAGGGGGGGAAATCTGTTGGTTTTGTGTGCATGGTAGGGAAGTTTGAAGGCCTGGGTAAAGGCCAACAATATTTCCCCAGATTAAACAGGAAACGGGAAAGCCGACAGGAGATTAAAAGTCTCTGATTCAGGATGGTTCATCTCAAAGAGATAAGGGGGTAGCTGTTACTTTTCTACAAGGAAATGGATTAGAATTGTCCACTGAGACTGTGGCTAATGATATGGACTGCCTGGCAAGGTCTCAAGGCATGGGAAACTATAGGTGTTTATACACAAATGCCACAAGTGTCTGAGGTAAAATTGGGGAGTTGAAATGCTTGTTGTTGGGGGGGGGGGAAATAGACATTGTGGGTATTTCAGAAACTTGGTGGGATGAGGAAAACCAGTGGGATACAGTGATTCCTGGTTATAAACTAAATTGAAAGGATGGGGGGGGAGGGTTGGAGGTGGGATAGCTCTGTATGTCAGAGAGGGTATACAGTCCAGTAAGACTGAGAGGGTAAGAGAATTGGATTCACTTCTGCAAATGCTATGGGTTGAAATAATGGGCCCAAAAGGAAGGTTAACACTGGGAGTTTGTTATCGCCCGCCAGATCAAAAGATAGAGGATTATAAAATGATGAATGAATTGAACATAGCGGCTAGACAAAATAACTATGTCGTAATAGGTGATTTTAACTACCCACACATTGATTGGGTCAATATGTGTTCAAGTCGGGAAAAAGAGATTGAGTTTCTAGACACTTTCAATGACTGTGCTATGGAATAGATGGTCACAGAACCTACCAGGTGAGTAGCGATCCTAGATCTAGTCCTAAGTAACGCCCAAGACCTGGTGAGAGATGTAAAAGTGATTGCACCGGTTTGGAACAATGACATAATGTTATTAAGTTTAACATTTGCATAAATAGGGAGTTGCCCCAAAAGACCAACAAAACCACTTTTAACTTAAAAAGGGGTAACTTCTCTGAAATGTGGGGATATGTGAGGAGGAAACTGAAAGGAAAAGTAGAAAGGGTCAAAACCATTGGGGAAGCTTGAAGACTAGTTAAAACTACAATGCTAGAAGCTTAGAAGAAAAAAATATACCACAGGTTAGGAAAGGCACAAATAGGCATAGAAAAAAGCCTGCATGGTTAACAAACAAAGTAATGGAAGCTGTAAAAGGTAAGAAGGATTACTTTAAGTGGTGGAAAACTAGTCTCAGTGAAGTTGATAAAAGGGAACACAGGCTGTGGCAAATAAAATGCAAGTCTGTGATCAGGCAGGCAAAAAGGGAATACCCAGCTGGTGGGCCAGCCCCTCCCCACCCAGTCCAGAATGTGGGAGAGGACCTGGTCCTTCACAGTGTGGTGGAAAATGTCCGCGGCATGAAGAGGGCGGTCGGGAAGCTCCTCTACAATCAGGATCTGGTCGCAGGAGCTGAGTCCAGATTGATGGAGTGGAGTGGCAAGTGGCTGAGGGCATCGGCATGTCCAATCACCTTCCCAGGACGGTGGTGGAGGGTGTACTGATACCCCGCAAAGAAAATGGACCAATGAAGTACCCGAGGTGAGAGCATCTGTATTACTAATTATGCCTTACACAGAAGTAACCCCACAGCTTTCTCAGCAATAGATTTGAAACATCAAAAAATACAATTAAAAGCCCCTTCCGGTCTATGGCTTCAGCGATGGCGGAGGCTCTCTCCTGAACGGGGGAGGCATTCCGCGCTCCAGGGGTGCTGGAGGGGTGTCACCTCAAGTGGCACCCCCAGGTGAGCCTCAGTGTGGGGCTCCAAGCCGGGGGCGCTTGAGGGGCGACCTCTTCCACGGCTTGAAGCCGGGGAATTGAGGCGCTCCTCCCTGCCCCATTCGGTCCACCCCCTGAGAGGCTCGGTTTTTACCGAGCATAGCTGAATGCCGATCGGGACAAGCAAGCGGGTCAGCGAATGAAGCATGATTAAAAGGAGTCTGTGATCAGACTGTCAAGGAACTGGAGAATGAGACGAGCGAAGAAGCTTTAAAAGTGAGTTCCGATCCCCCCCCCACCCTCAGCGGCGTCGGGAGGAATCCCAGACGTAAACAAACCTATAAGAAAGGTAATAAAGAAGACCCTAACATCTGTTATGGAAATTCAGGGACTGATTAGAAAATGATTTCTGTGTGGCGAACGAACAAGCTGGATTTAGAAAAGGTCACAGCACATTAGATCATTGTATGGTTTTGGACCACCTGATTGCCAAATATTCATCTAAGTCAAGTGTGTCCCTTTATGCGGCCTTTCTTGACCTTAAATCAGCCTTTGACACAGTGTCTAGAGTTATTTTATGGGATAAATTAAG
>NW_015173676.1:1546278-1552039 GCF_001447785.1 Gekko japonicus
GTAAGGACTAGAAAGCTCCTAGTGAAAGATGAATAGATGTAATTTGTTACAGGACTTAACAGGTTTTACATGCATGCTCTATTTGATATTCATTTTATATATTTCATTTATGCTTGTGGTTGTATGAATTTAGTTTGAGTTAGTTTGATTGTTGTATTAGAGTGCCGGCTTTTTGCTGTGGATAAATTTGTTGTTGTTGTGAGAGCATCTGGGGGGGTCTGGCGAACTGGGATAAGAAGTCCCAGCAGAGGCTTGTGGTCTGTCACAATGGTGAATGGCCACCCATAGAGGTAGTCATGGAATTTCTTGATCCCCGCAACAATGGCCAGTACCTCCTTATCAATTTGTGCATAGTTGCGCTCGACCAAAGACAGGGTGCGGGAGTAATATGCCACGGGGACTTCCCTGCCATCCAGCAGCTGGTCGCTAAGAATGGCACCAACCCCATACAGAGAAGCATTGCAAGCAAGCACGACAGGCAGCTTTTAATCAAAATGGGCCAGGACTGCGTTGAAGGCGAGCAGCTCCTTCACGGGCCAGAACACAGCGGCTTGTTGTTGGCCCCAGATCCACAAGGCCTTCTTGTCAAGGAGGCAGTGAAGTGGCTCCGCCAGTGCAGCTTTATGGGGCAAGAAGGAATAATAAAAGTCTGTAGCTCCTGTAGCTCCTGCTTGGAAGTGGGTGTGGGGGCGTTGACGATGGCGCAAACCATGTCTGGGGCTGGATGGATGCCTTCAGCATCTACGGAGAACCCCAGGAACTCGACCTGTGGAACACCCAGGAGGATCTTCTCCCGCTTCACCTTCAGAATGGCTGACTGGAACCGCTGAAGGACAGCGTGCAACTGGCTGACGAATTCCTCTTCCATGAGGGTGGCGATCAGAATACCATCGAGGAAGGGCTGGACCCCGGGGATTCCTTTAAGAAGGGAGTCCATGAGATTTTGGGAAATCCCCGGGGCTACGCTGACACCAAATTGTAGTTGCTGCACCTTGAACGTGCCCTTGTGTGTGACTATGGTCTGGGCCTCTGCTGTCACATAATCCACTTGGAGTTGCTCAAGTCCAACTTCCCAAAAATCTTGGCACCTGCCAAGGAGGCCAAGATGTGGCTGACTACCGGGACTGGGTAGGCATGGTCCTGAAGTGCCTTATTAATGGTACATTTATAGTCTGCACAGATGCAGACGTCCCCGTTGGGCTTAACGGGTGTGACCAGGGGTTGGTAGGGCCCGGAGCACACAGGAGTGGCGCTCCAGGAGTGAAGAGCCCAGGGGCGGGCACATGACCAAACCCCATCCCCTGCTTCCAGCAGCCCACCCCTCCTTGGTTTTTCCGAGCCGTGTGGAGGCGTGGCGCCCCGGGGAAGGTTTGAGCTGGAGGGAAATGGGGGGTCCAGTGTAGCGACAGAGTGTCCCATCAAATACCGCCAGGAACTCATTGCACACCTGCTGAAAGTCTTCTTGGCCAATTTGGTGCACCCCTGTGACCCAGAACCTCAAGGGCTCGAACCGTGCTAATCCTAGTAAATTTGTGCAACGACCCCCCAGTACCAAGTCCAAGAATCCTTCAGAATTCTGGTACTGCACCTGAAACTTTCCCACCCCTTTCACGGCCACCTCATTCTGTTGGAAGTCCCGTAGGGTGAAACTGGCTGGGCTGAGGTGAGGGCGCCCTTTAGGGCAGAGCCTACAGAGGGTGTCCTCCGAGATTATGGAAATGGAGGACCCTGTGTCTAGCTCCATCATGCAAGGGGCCCCCTTGATTAGAACAGTCACTTTAATTTTATCGGGGGGTGTCCTGGGGCAAGTGCAGTACCTGGTGTGGCTGGACAGCAGTGGTGTGCAGTTCCGTGGTATGCGCAGACTCCCAATGGGTGGACTGTCACCTCCTGGTTCCCTTGGAATGGCAGGATTGGGCGATATGGCCGACCTTTCCACAGCTCTGACATGTGGTGCCTAGGAAACAGTAGGATTTCCGCTCTTAGGGCTCCCCGCAGCTGGCACATGGTGTTGAGGTGGTGGATTCCCCGGCATGAGCTGTAGCAGGTGTGCTAGTGTCATGGCGGGCTGGGGGATGTATTTTCAGGACCTCCATGTCCTCGTCAGAGGTGTCCACATGGGGGGCTGCGGTGTTGGACCTCTGTGAAGCTGGCAGGCTCAGAGCTTGGTGAACCTCTGCGGTGAACTGGTTGGTTCTGCAGAGAGGGCTTTTTCAAGCGCGTCCTTGAACGTGGGGTCCCGCTTGGCAATGAGCAGCCATTGGATCTGCTTGTCCCGAAGTCCACACGCCAGCCAGTCACAGAGCGCTTCCTCGAGATCGTGGAAGCTGCAATGTTGGGCAGCATGCCAGGGGGCCGTAACATAGGCTGTGATTGATTCACCCATTGCCTGGTTCCTCGTGTAGAACATGTGGTGGACCGCAATGACAGAGGGCATTGGGGTGAAGTGCTCCTTCAGCCAGTCTATAATCATCTGGTATGGGGTGTTTCGTAGCTCCGCTGATGCTAGCAGTGTGAGGGCAATCTCAAATGTTGAGCAGCCACAGACCCGGAAGACGTTGGCACTCTTCTTCGCATATTCATTGACCTCAGAGGACTCAAGGAAGAACTCAAAGTGAGAAATGTAGGAGTCCCAGTCCTCAGCAGTGGTGTCGAATGTGTTGAAGTGTCCTGGAGCAGCAGCCATGGTCCAAGTTGTGGTGGGCACTGGAGCTCGGTGTGCAGTGCGGTGCAGATGGGCTCTAGGCTTGCTCAACAGGATCCGATCCTCGTCGCCAGTGTTAAATACTGAGTCCAAGACGCATTGCAGTGAACAACTCTATTTTATTAAGTGATTTCAGGAACAAGATTAAAACACCAGCGCAGCAGCCCTGTTTAAATAGCATGCAAAAACCACACCCAAACACACCCAACTCCCAAAGATAGGCTATTTACATAACATTAATTTCTCATTGGTCACTTCCAGAGTCCTGGTGGGCTATTGTTCTAGAGCTCCAAGCTCAGCCAATCTCTGGTAGATAGTCCTGGAATGTTCCTGACCTAATACATAACAATTATACTTCAACTATTGTTTTCAGTGAGTCTATCTGGAACCTGGGTAATAAAAATAGTATATCTTTGGGGATTCACACAGTCCCTGTGGGCCTTCAGCTAGGGGCTTTCTCTTCCAAATGTTTATGTTATTAGAATAATATGGTCCAATGGCAGAGTGTTTAGACTTGAGTGTTTAAATCCATTTTTGGGTCACTCCTCAACTCATATATGGGTTTGGGTTGTTTTTTCTTCTTCTTCCCTGTCCAGTTTCCCTATGCACACCAGGAAACCTTTTTTCCTCCAACTGATATATGGTGGTAGGGTGCCCCACAGAGTTGCCAGGTCTCCCTGGCCACTGGCAGGGGATGGGGGGGGGGTAGGGTTGCCAGATTCAGATTGGACTTGGAGATATTTGGGGATGGAGGAGGACAGTGACCTCAGTGGGGTACAATGCCATAGAGTCCACCCTCCAAAGCATCCATTTTCTCCAGGGGAACTGATCTCTGTAGTGTCTGGAGATGAGCTGTAATTCCAGGGGATCCCCAGGTCCCACGTGGAGGCTGGCAACCCTAGGATTGCCCTAAGAGCAGCAGGAGTGAGTCATGTATCTATATCCTCTTTGACCTGGACTTGGCCACACAGCCTGCTCCACCATAGTCACCCTCCACAAACATTCCTTTTCTCTCAGGTAAATATTATTGCTGGGCAAATACAGCGTGAATCAGCCCCTTTTGTTCCACAGGCCCAGCTTGTCAGGCTGCTGTTTAATGACCCTCTTGCTGTGTACTGTAGGCTGTTCATTAACCTCTAACCACAGATGGCGAGGAGCTGGCACTATGCCAGTGGGAACAGTTTGCCAACGCTAGCCATGAGCTGCCAGCATCCTTTACACCAGCCTGTCTGACAGCCAGAGGACTTCATATGGATAGAGAGTTTCACATAACCATTTTGAGAATGCCCTGCTCTTCTTAACACAGCCTTGTTGTGTATATTAGTCATACTGCAAAAATGCTGCCGGTTTCCTTCTTGCTGTTCCAGTTTTCTTAGAATCCTCATTTTTCTCCCCAAATATATTTTTAAGCGTGCTCTGTGGGAAGCACCTCCATCTCTATTCTGTTCCTGATGGCCAAATTATATCAGAACTGTGTTGCACGGGACCATCAATATATTGAATGGAGTGAGTTGACTCTTGGTATCCAGCTGAACGTATGTGTATGATCTATTATAGTGCAGGATGGGTCTTTGCCCTGTAATGTTCAGCAACAGTGAAAAGTCATGAAATGAACCTCAGTATCCTTATGATGAGAGAAACTGAAATCAGTGGAATTAGGATCAGGACCCAGAAAGGCTGGAGTCGTGTATATTAGTCATACTGCAAAAATGCTGACTTTAGCATCCTGAAAATCTCATATTTCAGTAAAAAGAAAACACAAACAAGGTTGGAGAATCCTTATGCCTGTGATACCAGCCTCGGGAGTTTGGGAGGAGCAACTAATCTCAGAAGATACCTGAAGCGATGTAAGATTTCTAGTGGCAAGTGTGTGGGGTGCAGTGTTCCCTCTAAGCTGAGTTAGTGTGAGCTAGCTCATAGTTCTTTAGCCTCTGTCTCACACATTTTTGTCTTAGCTCAGGAAGGATGGCTCCAGAGCAAACTAATTTATGCAGTAGCCAAATTGCTCGTTCACAACTTTAATGCCAGTAGCTCACAAAGTAGAATTTTTGCTCACAAGACTCCACAGCTTAGAGGGAGCATTGGTGGGATGTTTATGCTTTGCTTAGCTCTTTGCCCACCCTCCCCATGCATAACAAAACAGAAAATGGTATACAAAAACAGCAGAGATACCTGATGTGGCTTGATTTACATTACTGTAAACATCAGCTTTACTTGGCACAGAGTTCCAAGGATTTTTGTTCTGCACATGCCGTGCTTTACATGCTATACACAGCCTCAGTCATGTCCAGCTGAGTACAAAACCATTCCTTGCACTTGCAATGCAAATGGGTGTGGATGACAGCAGATATAGCAGTCAAAGATCCAGGTATGACATGGTTTTCTGATAAGCCCCAGTTCTCCGCCCAGGCAATGGCACCAAACTAATTGATCCTTCATTAGCAGGAAGAGGAGATAATGAGCCTGTTGCCTGACAGCAAGCAGATACAAATGGGCATATTTCTACAAGCACTATCAAGGAAACTGATAGCACAGAGGGGACCTACACGTGCCTGCAGAGAATGGTTTGCATGAGATGCGGTATGTGTGGAGAGGGTAACGAGGAAGAGGCATGGAAAGCAGTAGTTTTCTCCTGTTTATATATTCCCTACCTCTTGGGAGCTTCTGTGGTTAGGATAGCAATGTTGACAGCTGCTGGGAGGAAGGTGACTTTTTTGCTCTCCAGAACTTCAAGCTCTGCTCTCTAGTTTCTTTTCTGCCTCCACCTGGGCACTCATCATAAGAACCACTTGCTATTCATTTATCCGCAAATGTTATTTAAATGCTTCACGTATTGGGAAGAGGTGGGGAACAAACAAGCCCTTCGCTAGGCTAGCACAGCATCCTAGACATAAACCAGGGGGTCCCCAACACGGTGCCCATGTGTGCCATGGCACTTGCCAACAACTCTCCTGGTGCCTGCCAAGTGTTTTCAGAAAACGGGTGGGCCAGGTGGGGCTTTTACCCAGCAAGGCTTCTGATTGGCTATTGGATATTTGATTGGCTGTGCAGATTCTT
>NW_015173676.1:1552393-1702963 GCF_001447785.1 Gekko japonicus
ACTCCGTCATGCGGCACCTGGGTCTCGAACTGCTAAACTACTGACCTTCCATAGCCTGCAGTTCAGCATCTTAACCACTTGAGCCACCACAGCTCCTACGGTTTGTAGGGAAGAGCATAATGTGGGAACCAGTGGCACCAGGAGGGAAGCTCCCTATATAAGGCTGCATCCCTGGATCAGTCACCACATGATCTGGGATCTAGTAGTCCTTATAAGTAGAGGAGCTGACATTTTGTAAAGGTAAAGGTTCCCTTGCTCGAAAGCCAGTCGAATCCGACTCTAGGGTTGCGGTGCTCATCTCCGTTTCAAAGCTGAAGAGCCAGCACTGTCCGAAGACGTTTCCGTGGTCATGTGGCCGGCATGACTAAACACCAAGGCACACGGAATGCTGTTACCTTCCCATTGAAGTGGTACCTATTTATCTACTTGCAATTTCTTGCTTTCAAACTGCTAGGTTGGCAGGGCCTGGAACTAGAGATGGGAGCTCACTCCGTCATGCGGCACCTGGGTCTCGAACTGCTAAACTACTGACCTTCCATAGCCTGCAGTTCAGCATCTTAACCACTTGAGCCACCACAGCTCCTACGGTTTGTAGGGAAGAGCATAATGTGGGAACCAGTGGCACCAGGAGGGAAGCTCCCTATATAAGGCTGCATTCTTGCTGACTACACCACCAGTTGCTGGACCTGTTTTGTAGCCATCCTTGTTACCTAACTCTTGGACTGCTTTTGGACTCCGCCTTTGGAATAAATGCCCTGACCTTGATCTGCCTTCTAACTTTGCCTTGGGGTTGTGTAATTGGGTCCTAGACTGTGACTTTGGACTGTGACCAGAGAGCCCTGCTGTCAGACCCTGTGATTACTGGGACTTGCCTTGTGCCTGGTGGCCAGGAGGGCAACAGTTTCCTTCAGATTCTCATCTAAGACAATCTTAATAAAGTGCAATCATCTAAGCATTCTTTCTTGGAAGATAACTTTTTGAAACAAATGAGGCTGCTGTGATATTTTCAGTTACTCCTTTACATACTTACTATTGCACTGGAAAATATCTGTTCTCCAGTTTTATTTCTCTAAATATAGCTATGCTGTCAGCAAAGAACAAACAGTCAATCTTCTTAAAAACAAAGACATTTGTGCTTTTGGCATGCATACCTAGTAGATAGGCTTGTTTAATTGTTTTAAAATAATAGACAAGCAGGGTGCAAAGGCAGAAAGTTGGCTAGAGATATGTGTGCTTCTGATGCATAATCACGTAATGGTCTGTAGCACAGGATGGAGCACTCCTCCCCGCCAGAACTGATGCCCCTGGTGTTAGCTTTTTTGAAAGATCTGAAATTGCTCCCTCTGCAACCAATATTTTACACTACATTGCAGCTTTGCTTGTAGTCTATTTGAGGCTGCAGTCCTAAGGACAGTTTCCTGGGAGTAAGCCCCATTAAATAACAAAGGATTTATTTCTAAGTAGACTTGCTTAGAAGTGCTCCCTGGATCAGATGACCTTACTTTACAGCCAGGGTTGAAGTGGTTAGGGTTTTGTTCCTTCCAACTTTGTGATTATGGGTTTCATTGGCAACTTTCCAAATACATGCTCAAGTCCCCTTGCTTTTCTTTCCCCAAAATTAAACACTTCCCATTTCTTCAGCCTTTCTGTACATATCTTGCTGTCCTCTGAATCTTCTTCAACACATCTGGACTATCTTTAAAATGTTGTTCCCAAGTACGCTACAGCAATTTTAAAAAATCAGTATTGAGAATTATCAGGAAAAGGGCTAAAAACTACAGCAGAATTATATTAAGGTAAAGGTTCCCTTGCTCGAAAGCCAGTTGAGTCTGACTCTAGGGTTGCGGTGCTCATCTCTGTTTCAAAGCCGAAGAGCCAGCGCTGTCCGAAGACGTTTCCATGGTCATGTGGCCGGCTTGACTAAACACCAAGGCACACGGAACGCTGTTACCTTCCCACTGTAGTGGTACCTATTTATCTACTTGCAATTTCTTGTTTTCGAACTGCTAGGTTGGCAGGAGCTGGAACTAGAGACGGGAGCTCACTCCATCATGTGGCACACTCGGGTCTCGAACTGCGGAACTACCGACCTTCCACAGCCTGCAGTTCAGCATCTTAACCACTTGAGCCACCGCAGCTCCTATTATATTATATTATATTACATCTGTGTAAATCCATATGTGGAATACAGAATTGTGCAATTCTGATAATCCCACCTGCAAAATATATTTTATAGCTCAAGCACGTACAAAACCAAGCAACTGAATTGATCAGGAGATGGGGCATCTTCCTTATGATGTAAGAAACTGAAGCTGTTTAGCTTAGAAAAAGATACAATAGAAGTTTACAAAATTACAAATAGTACAGAAAGAGTAGATGGAAGCACTAGAACTTGATATTTAGGGTTACCAGCTCCAGCCGGGAGAATACCTGCAGATTTTGGGGGTGGAGCCTGAGGTAGGTGGGGTTTGGAGAGGGGAGGGACTTCAGTGGGGGTATACAGAGTCCATTTTCCAAAGTGGCCATTTTCTTCAGGTGAACTGATCTATATTTCCTGGAGATCAGTTATAATCCCAGGAGATCTCCAGCCACCAATTGGTAGTTGGCAACCTTATATGATATTACCCAGTGAAATTGATTGGCAATAGGTAAAGGACAAACAAATCGCCATACTTCCATAATCAGTTTATGGAATTCATTACAAGATAAATTGCAAGATGGCAAATAAAAGGTCATTTTCATTAAGGAGTAGATTCATTCCTGAAGTGACTATTAGCCATTATACTTAAGTATTGGACCTCCATATTAAGAAGCAGCATAACTCTGAGTACCAGATGCTGGGGACAAACAACAGGGAATGACGATTTCCATCAGGCTGTAATCTTTACAAGGGCAGGTGGCTGTGTACTGTTGGAAACAGAGCACACGGTTAGATGAACATGTGATCTGACTAAAAAAAGGCAGCTCTTATATTCTTTTGACCTAGATATATAATAACACTTGTTTAGCCAGTCTGAGCGGAGCAGAACTATTATTTCCTGTGCCTTGTTTTCATTGCTTAAGCACAACATGTCCTCTTCCACCAGCATCTTACTACTGATTCATATTCAGAGTACTATTACCACCACATATCCCCCCCCCCCAATATACACACATACAGAGCATCTAGAACAATCCAAAGTTTGGCAGGTTCCCATATCAAGAAGGAATGTGGAGTTCTTTTGTGAAGATGTTTAAGCAGGAATTAGTGCAGAGGGGAGGGGTAGATGTGGGGAAAGTGCTACTGTAGAGCAAATAGCTAGAGTCAACATTTTGGCCCCAATAAACAACATCTGGAATACCTTGAGAAACCTGAGGTGCGGAATAGGATAATGGAGCCAGGGGAAAACACTGCTAGGAGATCTAAGAAAAAGGGACTAAACTAGTGTGTTGCAGTGATTAGAGTACCAGGCTAGGGCTGGGGAGACCCAGATTCAGATCTCACCAAGCCATGGAGCTCATTGGGTAGGGGGCAGTCACAGTCTGTCAGCTTAGCCTTTCCCACAGAGTTATTATGAGGAAAAGAGAACCAAGCATGCTCCCTTGAACACCTTAGAGGACGTTCAGGATAAAAGTATAACAGACTCTATAGCTCAAGTCTGCTGCCTTGGTGGAAAACTATCTCCAGTGAAGGGTTTGTTTTAAATATAATACCTATTCTGGTCTGGGTTTTCTATTATATAATACTAATTGTAAATTGTATTATATTGTATTGTAATTATTGTTTTTAAATTATATGTTATTGTTTTAACTTGGCACTTTGTGCCCCTGTTAGCCGCCCTGAGCCTTCGGGGTAGGGCGGGATATAAATGTAAATATAAATAAATAAATAAAAATAAAATAATTCTTGTCGCAAAATTGCCTGACTCTCCCTGGCCCAAAAGACGGCAGGTTGGCCATTACTAGAGCCAGGGCCTTTTCAGTGGTGGATCCACACTGGTGGAATGAGCTCCCGGAGGACATCAGGGCCCTGCGGGACCTTTTACAATTCCGCAGGGCCTGTAAAACGGAGCTCTTCCACCAGGCTTTCGATTAGGAGCCGCCACTAACGAACATGTCACCGGAACATCTCACGGCCCTTATGATACACCGCTGGATACTGCCTCCCACCATTGGATTGTATATTGAATGCCACCATCACCTGTATTGTTCTTATTAGCACTTTATGATGTTCATGTGAATTTTATTGTATTTATTGTTTTATTGCATTTTAACGGCCAGTTTGTCCGGCAAGGTGGGATATACATTGAAATAATAAATAAATAAAGGCTAAAACAGGCCTGGAAGAGGCCCTGCTCCTCCTCCTGCCTTTTACTGATAGAATCAACCCCAGAATACTGTGGTTGCTTAGCAATAGCCGCTGAGAGAGTCCTTTGCTTAAAGCTTCATAAACTCTTTTTATCATTTGGGGTTTTAACCCCAGCTCAATTTATCTTTTTTTTAGATTTCACATTTCTTTGCAAAACTGAGACCCTTATGTAGAAAGATCTGTCTTCCTGTTCACAGCTCCAGTCACCAGATTTAAGTATCCTCTGATTTAGCCAACTTGGCTATTAGTATATAGATTATATTGATAGACTACAAGTGCTGTTTGATCACATTTTAAGTACATATGTCAGATGTGATGCCTTCAAATCTGATGCCTACATTGACTACATTTGCTATACTTTATTTTATTGAAATATATATATCCTTTTTTTTCAACTTAAACAGCTAACTACCAAATAATAACAGTATCTTAAGTACAAAAAGAGAAATGTAAATAGCAACAAAATGCAGTATAAATAATCAAAGACAATACGACTTATCTGCTATATAAACTTGGAAGCAGTAGAGGCACAAGCAACCAGTATAAACTAATCAGCCACAAACTTCTTATGAGCTCGGGCTGCATTAAGATGTCCTGAGAATCTTATGTTTGTCCTTGAAGGAAATGAATGCAGCTAGTTCTATTTGCACACTCCCTTCTATCCCCACTCTTCTTGCTTCTGGAACACAGTGGAAAACTTTTAGGTTAAACAACTCCAGCATGTCCAGATTCTGTTTCCATGTGCAATCTGAAGAGGAAGGGAGTATGGAAGTTGGTGAACAAGTGGAGTTTGTGTCTATCATGAACTAACAGAGGTTTGTTGTGACATCTCAGTGTAGCCCCTGTTTTGTCCTGGCTTGGTATGTCATCAAAGAATGGAGAAGATGAATTTATGTATTATTTATTTAGAATAGTTATCTGATGCATCTTCAGGGTCCTGCATGAGGCAGCTTACAATTAAAAACCACAGTATTAAAATACAAGCCGTTAAAATGCAAGCCATAATACATAAGGAGCATTAAACGATTTATAAAACAGAAGCAGACTACTAAAAAGTCGTTAGGACAAACCCCCTAATTAAATGCCAGGGTTAAAAGATATATTTTAGCTGGCATCTAAAAGAAAGTAAAGTAGGTGCCAGGCAAGCCTCAAGGGGGAGGGCTATTCCAAAGGTTAGATGCCACCACAGAAAATGCCTCATCTCTAGTCACTACCCCTCTCAACTCAGAAGACAGGAGCATAGAGAGCAGGGTTTGACAGAAAGGTCTTAAGTGTCAGGCTGGATACTATGGGAGATAGTCCTTCAGGTACCCTGAATCTCTCTGGTGATGGAGTTTCCACAGTTCTGGCCCCTGTTTAGAAGACCCTGTTTCCTGTGGCTACTCGCTAGCCCTTAGGAACTGTAAGTACATGGAGAAGGACCTCCCAGGATTATATCAATGAATGGGTATGTTCAGGGGTCATTTCCTGCGGGAGCACGCAGGAGCGGAGCTCCAGCAGTAAGAAGCCCAGGGGGCAGGCACATACAACAAGCTCCGCCCCCTGCTCCCAGCAGCCC
The DNA here is from genome assembly GCF_001447785.1 of Gekko japonicus. Taxonomy (NCBI): domain Eukaryota; kingdom Metazoa; phylum Chordata; class Lepidosauria; order Squamata; family Gekkonidae; genus Gekko; species Gekko japonicus. The sequence continues at coordinate 1,558,300 of NW_015173676.1, forward strand.
TCAGTCAGAGCAAGAAGCAGCCAGGTAAGCTGCAGAGCCCCCACCCCCAGTCCAAAACAGTCCAGTGGCACCTTTAAGACCAAGTTTTATTCAGGTACAAGCTCTCCCTCTCCTGTGAGGACAGATCTGCACGTCGTCCCCCCATAGCTAGCAATCCAAAACAGTCCAGTGGCACCTTTAAGACCAAGTTTTATTCAGGTACAAGCTCTCCCTCCTCTGCGAGGACAGATCTGCACATGAGCTCCTGCACCTTTTTTTCTACGAAATGACCCTGGGTGTGTTCATATAGAATTTGAAGTAACCTGCCCTGAGCCCAGACTATTTGAGGCTTTAAAAATTAGATCCAACACTTTGGACTTCTCATGGAAACAACTGGCAGCCAGTGACAATAACAAATTATTGGCATTATATGGTTCACACAGCTAGCCCCCAAATTAGCCATTTTGCTATGACATTCTGAATGAGTTGTAGTTTCTAAATACTTTTCAAAGGCAGCCCCTTGTATAGTATGTTACAGTTGCCTAATATGGATGTAAATAAGACTGGGATAAATCAGATGTGAAACTCAGAGATCCTTGATCAGACCTTCCCAGTGTTTTTGAAAGATTAATAAGTGCTATGTGGATCTTGGGTTGGGGACACGATGCAGAAGAAAAGGTTTAAGTATGTTGTCGAAGGTTTAAGCTTTTCACCCCCACATGATTTCACCAATCAAAACAATTTTGTGCTCTTAATTAGCCTTCGAAAGGAAACACAACAGGCACATGCTTCTTCTTCTCTCTCTCTGGGTAATAGCAGTGCACAGGGGTATACATTTTTGATTGGTGAAACTGTATAGGTGTAGAAGGGTTAATCCCTTTTTACCACTCCACTCCAAACCTGGATCCTACATAGCAAGTAGCATTTTAAAAAAGATAGGGAAGAGCCAATCATGGATCTTCTAGCATTTTGTCTGTTTGGACTGAAAGTACTAGTAAAGTACCCAAGTCTCTCCTATTTATTTCCCTCCAAAGTAAAAACTACCAACTTAGGGTTGCCAACCTCCAGGTGGTGGCTGGAGATATACCACTATTACATTTGATCTCCAGCTGATAAAGATCAGTTCACCTGGAGAAAAGGGCCACTTTGGAGGGTGGACTCTATGGCATGATACCCTGCTGAGGTGTCCCCCTTTCCCAAACCCTGCTCTATTTGGACTCCACCCCCCAAATCTCCAGGTAGAACAGTTCCCCAAATCCTTCAACAACCTGAACCATTGGTTTCATGTACATGTTAAACAGATTAGAGAAACAGGTAGAACTGTGTGGCACTTACCAGAAAGCACCAGAACTTGTTGTAACATACAGTAACCACCCCCATCCCATCGTGGGCAAGGGTAATCTAGAAGGATATCATAGTCAATTGTATCAAAAGGAACTGAAATATCCAGGAGGACCAACAAGGATGCACTCCTCCATCCTTGCATTGGATGTCCATGAGGGAAACAGTCCCAAAGTCAGACTGAAAAGGATGTAGATAAACAGTGTCAATCAGAACTCCCCAGAACTGTATTACCCACCAACCACTGATTTCACATACAGAATGGAATATTGAAGACTTAACAAAAGTTGCTCAGATTGGTTACTCAGAGGGTGCGTTCAGACGCAGCCTTTACAACGGATTCTGTGCCGGTTTCAATCGATGTACCTACCGGCGTTCAGACGGGGAACATCTGTCTTCCCTCTCTATCCGTTGTAAAGAGCTTTAAACCGTTGTACTCTGCCACTAGGTCAGAAGTGGTGGTAAACAGAGTGCAACGGTTGTCATCGGTGCACCCCGGCGTCTGATCGCTCTCCTTCGTTACAGAGACACTTCCGTCGGAAGCCTGAGGCTTCCGGCTTTCCCCCGCCATTTTTTTTTAAAGAGGAAGCGATATGCGCTCAGGCGAAGCTTTGCCCTGAGCGTTTGTTTAAAAAAATAAAAAAAAATGCCTTACTTTAACTTCCCGGAGGAGTCCGGGACTACAGCGAGGCCAGGTTGGGTTTTAAACTTTAAAGGTAAGTGCTTACCTTTAAAGTTTAAATGTGGGGGGGGGGTTGAGCATGCGCAAAAATCGGCATTCTCTGAATGGCTGCCTATGCGCATGCTCAAACTGTCCTTTAAAAAAAAAACACACACACGCAGACGCCCGCAGCGTGTGAGCGGGCGTCCACCGGAGGGCTTCGCAAAATGGAGGTGAGTGTGATCGCGTTTCTGCCGGCATAAACTGCACCGGTTCCAACCGGTGCAGTTTATGCCGGCAGAAAGGCCGCGTCTGAACGCACCCCCTGTGCAGCAGTCTGCTTGAGAAATGATCTCACAACAGTTTTTTTTAAGCTTTACATCCAATTTTTAAATGGCTCTCCTTTCTGTCTTGCATTGAAAACGTTAACAGCTGTACACAAATAGCATAAGTATATTTTTAGTGGCTGAGAAGCTACCAGAGAAATTCTGGAAATCCAGAAAGGCCCAGTTTCTATTACAACTGACATTCAATGGCTAAGGGCCTTTTCAGAGCACAGAACCGTATCTTTATATAATAAAGTTAGCTATGAATAAATTCTACTGAAATAAATGAGACACATTGACGGTTACTAATTTAAGATGTCTCATTTTTCAGTGGTAATTTTGTGCACTAATCCTTCTTTGATTGGGGCCTAAACTTATTTATTTATTATTTTGCTCTATTTATAACCCATTTATTATTTTGCTTCATTTATAACCCATCTTTCTCACTGAGACTCAAGATGGATTACAAAATATGAAAAATGGTTGAGACAGTATAAAATGCTCATATGGAAATAAACAAATGAAACTGTAAATGTGTGGTCTTTACCAATTTGGGAAGAATCCCAAAGTCTTCCCTTCAATGAAATGTTATGGAAAAATTACTATTTTTCTGCATTTTCCTATTACTATTTTCCTGCCCTCAAAATGCAGTGTTTTATTACTGGAAAAATATTATTCTCCATCTACACACAAAGCTATCACGGTGTTGATTGCTTGCTGGCTAGTGCCCATCGGTGAGAGTCAGCATTATTAAACTTACACCATTCTGGTCTTTCATACACGGCTTTCATATTTCCTTTTGAGTTCATTTTTGTTACTTTAGAGGGTGAGTAATCACTTGCTGTACCATGTAATTACAGGCATGCCTATGAAACCCTTTAAAAATTAATCTTCAACTGTGTGCCTAATAGCAGCAAAGCTACACCCCTCCTCCTCTGTCAACGTACCACCAATCTGAGAAACCTCTTTGGTGTTTCTCCCTTATAACTTTTCAAGCTTTATGATTCCTCTCTGGTATAAAAGCAAATGTCTCCCACCCCCACCCTCTTTCAAAATAAAATGCAGCAGAAAGGCTACTCCAAACAACAAGACTCCTGCTTTTACACAAGGACACACAGGCCCCGTTCATACGAGCCCATTTGGGCCGGGAGCGGGACGGAACTGGGGCGGAGCAAACAGGCGCAATCTCACCTCAACATCTGGCGAGCGTGCCGTCTCCGTCCCTGATCCGTCCCAACGGCCCATACTGCGCCGCAAAAAACAACCACCTCTCTAGGTGGTTGCATCCATTGGTGCAGCTCAGGCAGGGCTGTGGGATCGGCGGCGCGTCCTTGCGCCGCCGCATCCCGGCCCCCAGCCGTACTGCGCATGCCCGAGCATGCGCAGTTCGGCAGCCTCCCCCCTTCCCTCGGACTTTTCCTCCCCGGCATCTGAGCGTGCGTCTCAAGTTTGGAGCGGCTCTGAGTAGCCGCGTTTCAGCCGGCCCGTGTGCCCGGGGCCACAGACACCCTTTTCCATGGCAAAGATATAACCTGTATAACATGTGGGAACGGGATATCACAGTCCTGGTCCTGGATCAGGGCTAGTGCTAAACGCAGAATATATTTTAGATGTGTATGCATGTATTGTCCAGAACTGGAAAGGCCCTAAGAAAAGGCAAATTACAGTTAAATTAGGAGGGATTTCCCAGTGTTGACACAAATTAAGGTGTGGGAAAGATCTCAGTGATGACATAGTTCAAGGCTATTATTTACTAATACAGGCAGACAAGTGTTAGGCGTTCCTAAACCTACTGAACTCCTAAATGTCTAACTCTGCTTAGAATCAGTTTTGTAAGTCTCATTAAGGATTAAACAAAGGTAAATATTTGGACAAGAAATTTGAACAGAGATTTCAGGTGTTATGTATGCGGACCGCCACCAGGGGTCCGCAGCTACAGTCAGGAGCTTAGCTCCTCTAAACAATAGGAACCTAGGATCCTAGTTCCCCCAGCATTCACGAATAGCTACTTTGGTGGGAAATTCAAACCCTCCAACGGGAGTGTGGGTCTGCTGGGTGGGTGTGTATATAGTTGGCCTTGCAGGGCCGTTTTTCAGTTCCAGTGTGAAGTACAATAAATGTGTGTAAACGCATGTTGTTGTCCGAGTCCACCATGCGGCTAACCCAGTACTTTTCATCAGGGTTCAAAAAAGCCCTCTGCATGTATTATCCACACAATCCTTACAACAGTACTATAGGGTAGGTCAGAATTATTTATCCCCTTAAATTGATGGAGGACTGTTCTCCAAAGACTGAAAGAAGAAGTGTTGGTTTTATACCCCACCTTTCTCTACCCTAAGGAGTCTCAAAGTGGCTTACAATCGCCTTTCCTTCCTCTCCCTGCAACAGGCACCTTGTGAGGCAAATGGGGCTAAGAAAGTTCTGAGAGAACTGTTACTTGCCCAAAGTCACCCAGTAGGTTTCATGTGGAGGAATGGGGAATCAAACCCAATTCTCCAGATTACAGCCCACCACACTTAAGCCACTACACCACACTGGCTTGTGTAGAACAGTTTCCCTCCTTGTGGGTTTATGGTTGAACTGAGATTTGAACCAGACCAGCACTAAAATTCATTTTTTAAAATCCACTGTATTATATTATAATATAATAGAACAAGGGTGAACCCGCAAGAAACTTGCAGGGAGGAGGCATTCCCCCACCACCTTTGCTTCCTTCCCTCTCCCCCTCCCCCTTTCTTTCTCTCCCCAAGCCAATCCCTCCTTTTCTTTACAACCCTCCACCAAGTCAATACCTTTCTCTCCCTCCCTCCCTCCCAACAAGCCATCCCCCTTCTTTCTCCCCCCAAGCAAATACCCCCATCTTTCCTTTTCCCTCCAAGCAAATCTCCCCCTTCTTTCTCCCCTCCTTTTCCTCTAACTTTGAGCCCGGCAGCGGTGGCAGTGCCTGGGAAGCTGAGCCAGTGCAGGCTCAGCCATAAAGCCACCCGCCGCTTTCCGTCCCTCTTTGCTCCCGACTTCCCAAAAGTGGAAAAGCCTGTGAAGGCCTCGTCACTAGGAAAGCCGTTGCTAAGGGCAGTCACGTGCCCAGAACAGTCACCTATCCTTTTAAAAAAGTTTTTAGATTTTTCTGCACACATGAGGACTGCCCCAAGTGTGCAGGAAAATCTCTCTGCCCCCCAAGTGCCCCCAATGTGTGGGTTTAGATATCCGCACGGGGGGGGGCAACTTGGTTATTAGATATATAGATATATTATATTATTGTGAAAGCCCTAAACAGCCTGGGACCCTTATACCTCAAGGACCGCCTCTCCTGGCATGATCCTCATCATCTTCTCCAATCTTCATCTCAGAATTTATTGAAGGTCCCTGGTCCACAAACTGCCTGGTCTATGAACAAGTGTGAGGGCCTTCTCAGAAGTAGCCCCTGTTCTGTGGAACCAGCTGCCTGAAGAGGTGCATGCCTTGTGGGACCTCCGCAGGGCGTGCAAGGCTGCTCTTTTTTAGGTGGCCTTTGGGTGTTTGTGATCCACCAGGCAGCTGGTATACTGCAGCTGTCTCTTCACCATCTACGGATCCTACCCAGCTTGATAGATTTTAATGGGGAAAGATTTTTAACTATTTTATATTTTAAAGATTATTTATTATACCTCTGTATTGTTTTAATTGGTGTATTCTAAATGCTATTAGCCTTCCCGAGTCCCATTTGGGGGTAGGATTGCCTGGTCCCATGCTCTTGCCAGTGGGGGATGGGAGGGAGTTTCCTGCGAGTGGGGGACAGGATGATATCCCTGATGTGATGACGTCACGTGGAAGTGACATCATCATGCTCTGGTATTTTGGGCAAAACTCATAGAGTTTTGCCCAAAATACCAGAGCCTAGCTGTGTGATGTCCCCAGCGTGATGACATCACTTCCATGTGATGTCATCATGTTGGGGATGTCATGCTGGGTCATGGCTGTTGAGGGCAGGGCTTCCCCTGCTGGCCAGCTGACCAGCAGTAGGCAGAAGTCCACAAAATCAGGGGATCCCTCACTCCCACCTGAGGCAGGCAACCCTATTCGGGGGAGAGGGAGAGGGGTATAAATTTGATAAATAAATACCAGCACCATACATAGAATGGTACATTGATGGCTACTGTGGTAGAATGTGCTTGCTCTGGCCTGCTGGCCCTATTATGCCCTGGCCTCCTAGGTTTTTCTCAACACCTGGAGAGGCTATCCTTCCACTCTCTGGTAGCCCGCCACCACCAGCTGACCTTAGTATGGAATTGCCTGCTGGGAGGGTCTGGACTCCCATCTTCCCTTCCAAGTTCTGAGGTCTTGCCTCTGTGTCTCCCGCTGCCCAGTGTTTTGTCACGACGGGAACACGTTCCTGCCTTGTGCACCCTTGGAGGAATAGCCACTTGCCAACTGCCTGCCTTCCCCCTGGTTCCTCTTTTAAAATAATGTGTCTGAGATGGTGGATATCTATGTGGTACAGAGAACCACTACCAGCATCAAAATTTATAAAGTATTAATTAAAAAGAAAATGTTCACAAGCATACTTTTAGCACAGCACCAGACTGATCAAGGGATACAAAAGAAAAGGGTAAAATGCAAATCCTCTGTCCCTCTCTCTATATATGCCCTATCAGATGTTAAAATATAGGACAGGCTCTTTAGCTAGTTCTAGATCTCTACAGAGTTACCATTACCTTGAAGCAATTGAACTGACTTCCCTTCCTCCTCCTGCCTGTCCTCTGTTAAGAGGAAAAAAACTTTCAAAATGCACAGCAACATCCCTGTTTAAAGACGGGGTTTCCCCTGCCGGCCAGCCACAGTGGGGAGAAGCTCCTGAAATTGGGGGATCCCCCGCCTGGACCTGGGGACTGGCAAGTCTATACAATGCCATGGAGTCTACCCTCTAAAGCAACCATTTTCTCCGAGGGAACTGATCTCTGTAGTCTGGAGATGTCCAGGTTCCACCTGGAGGTTGGCAGCCCTACTCATTTAACGTCTTGTGCCCTCTGCTCTGTTCAAGAAAGATATATTGCTATGGAACTATAATTCCACATGTGCACTTATTGTTCAGAGAGAAATTCAGGGGTAAATGGTTCCAAGAAGCAATGGAATATGACAGCATGTGTGGAAAGTTTGCGGCAAGAATGAAGTCCTGCATAAGATACATCTAATGACTCACCAGGTGAAAGCTAGCAGGGACATCTTTTGTTTTTATCAGAGTGGAATGACAAGATCAAGGGTTCCCTCTTGTGGTCGCTGTAGCCTGAAGTGGCTACTGGCAGGAGGACAGGTAACACCTGTCTGCTCTATACATTAGAGAAGACTTTAGCTTTCCTACGTTGAGAAGCAGACAGGAAGGTAATAATCAGTGTCTCCAGTTAAAAGTGTTACAGCTTGTACCAGCTTTATAGAGCTCCTTCCTTCATGCTGAAATAAATAACATTTTGCCTGAAGCTTCCTGAATTTATATCCAAACCCAAAGGAAGAATATTGTTTTTTTTAGTAGTTTATTTTACATTTTCATAAAACCAAAAACATCCATTTATGTGACAACGTTTGTTCACTTATGGAGTCGTTCGTTATACATCTACATTAATCCACTTATACAGACGTTCCCATCTTTCCAAGAAACTCTTTCCTTCTGTCCTTGAAGAATTAAACTTAATTTATCCATCTCAGCTGTCTCTAATAAAGTATTGGATTTGTGTTTTTTTAAGGTTGCCTGTGGTCCTGGCTTTGACATGTTTTTTGATACTGGATTTGGAGGAATTCTGTGGAAAAAAACTTGAGGATCCATGAGGATCTGTATAGAACCTGCTTTCACTTTTTTCCATTTAGGACAGCTCCCTGAGGTAGTTCAGTAGGCACTGCCTACTGAAGGAACTTTACAACAATCCAGCAACATAGTCCAGTGGCAGTTTCCCCACATTGTGGGGGATGGGGCCTGAGTGTAGTCTGTGTGTATTGGTGCAGAGGGCAAGCAGTCATGTTATTCTGTTACAGTAAAAATAAACAGGAGTCTTGTAGTTCCTTAAAGACAACAGCATATGTTCTCCTGGACTTGAGCTCACTTCATCAGATGCATATATTTACTGTGTTGTTGTTCTTCAGTCGAGTCCAACTCTTTTACTGTAGCATACTTTAAAAATTTTTTTGCCACAGTAGGCTAACACAACTACCCCTTCTGGCATGTAAAATGAGAAACTAGTTTGTAAGAGATGTTCATCCAGCAGTCCTTACCAGATCACTCTCTTCCACATAATTAAAGGATATCTCACAGGAACTCTTCATCTGGGTATCAATCTGCAACAGAAGCACTAGAGTCAGGGCACATCCTTCAACAACTTCAGTTCTATTACCGAGAAACTAGTTTGGGAAGGGATAATAAAGACCCCTGCGATTATTTAAAGGTTTATAACTCTGCTGTGGAAGTTATAATCCTCCCCTCGTAAATCATAGTTAGTCTACCTATGTCTTTCCCCAGCTAAACAAGCAAACGAACAAATAAAAAACCCTCAGACAAATGTTTCAGGGTTCAGCAAACAAAAAACAAACCAAAACCCTCCAAACCCCAGATCACCGTACACGTAAAGCAGACGGGTTGAGCCCAGTTCACTGGTATAAAGATGCTCTAAATCCTACACAAAGCTAGGGGGCGTGCGTTATTTTAGACTTGGAAAGACGATTCCTTTAGTAGGGGAGACCGGAAGTGATCATGGGGGAATGATATAGATGGTGCTCAACCGCGGTCTGCACCGGTACGGGTCTGGTGCGTGAAGGAGGGGAAGCTGTGGCGGCGTGGATGGTGGCAAAGGAGGAGTACGGAGTACAGCGAGTTGTTTTGTTTTCTAGAAGGGAAAAAAGGTTGTCCCTAGAGTGCAGCGGAGGGACCGAAAAGAGGACTGGTACTTGGGATTTCTTGATTAACAGTACTGCCTGGTAGAACTGTGGGAATTGGGGGGAACTGGGAGTTGTGTCAGGAAACCGAAGGTAGTTGAGGCTAGTAGTTGATAGCATAATTTTAAAGGCTTTAGGAACGGATGCGTGTGTAAGACTTGGGTGAAGGACAGAATGTGGGAATTGAACGTATGAATGTAGAAAGCTGTGCTAGAAGAGCCGTAGAGCACTTTGGAAGGGTGCTGTGGATGTATGCATGTGTTTTAGTGGCATTTGGGGTCTTTTTCTTGGGCTTTTTAGGCCCCATGTCGAGTGCTCTGTTTTTAGTTTCCCTTTTTCTTATACTAGTTCTCAGTAATGACAGGCCAGAGGAACTGGCATAAACAAAGGGAACCTCAGATGAACCTACAGTAAACAAGCCTGAATTAAAGATATCACTGTGGGACTACCCTCAGACTTGTTCTCACGGTTAGCTACATTCGAGTGGAGTGGTTGTACACTGCTGTACGATTAGTAAGTTATATGGCCAAGTTTGAGAGTAGCCTTGAAGAGATCTGTTGTGTGCTGTGGGTTCATATAGGGTCTCCTTTGCTGTGCCAACTCCTTCACCATTCATCTGAATTTGAGAATTACCCCAAGAAGATGGTGACTTGAAAACAGTGCACTGTAATTGGAATTAAAAATATGTCCGTACTGTGTACTTGCTGAAATGCCACAAAAGTAATGTTATTCCAAAAAAATTCCAGTGAAATCAAGTAATGATATCACACCAGCCCAGAATAATGAGCTCCAAAAATTTTACTTGATAATAAGGATACAAAGTTTACTTTGTGTCAAAAGGACATCGTAATTATCTTTAGAAATGATATTTCATAACAATATACTCTAATGGGACATCAACTAATCACCTTTTTGATGAATGCCTTTTTAACCCCCCCCCTCAATTATAAACATTACAATAATTATGATTTAGTAGAAGATATTTTTATCATAATATGAAAATCAAATGGTGTTTAAGAATCTTAGAATGGCATTTCTTATTAATCAGTTGAAGATGATGATGGTGAAAGAAACTGCAGTTTGTTCATGATGAGAACAAACTGGAAATTCTCAGCCTCATGTGTCTTCTCCACTTGTGCATTTCTTTGTTTAGGGAATCTTCTAACTGCAGTTTATTGTGATATATTAAGAGTGCCATGGTAAGCAATGTTCCCGCTAAGCTATGGAGTCCTGCAAGCAAAAATTTTGCTTTCTGAGCTACTGGCATTTGTTGTGAGCAGGTGATTTGGCTGCTGCCTAAATTAGTTTGCTCTGGAGCCATCCTTCCTGAGCTAAGACAAAAATGTGTGAGCCAGAGGCTAAAAAACTGTGAGCTAGGTCACACTAACTCAGCTTAGAGGGAACACCGATCGTAAGCAAAGTTATACCTTTGTAAGCCCACTGACTACTTCAACTTGAAATTTGCGGCTTGCCTACAAACGGGAGTCTTAAACTCAGGTTAATCCTGATCCATAGGCAAGGTAAGCACTTGAATTCAGACTTCATGTTATAAGTAAATTGCGTGAAGGTTTTCAGTCTAGGGTTGCCAACCAAGCGCTGGCAACCAGCGGAAGACATTGGGGTTTGAGGATGATGAAATTGCTGTTCTAATTCCCCCCTCTGTTTTGCTTCCATTTCTCAACAGAGCAGCACCAGGAGCCTGGGAGTGCAAACCAGGTGGTCTGCCACCAAAGTGAAAGAGCTGGGATCCCTGTTTCAGTCTCGGTGAGGTACGTGAGGGAACAAGTGCATGAGCCCAAGGAGTTCAGGTTCATTCTCTTCACAAACCAACTGTGGTTTCTTTGTGACATCTGAATGCAGCCCAGGGATCCAATGTGGCATAGTACAGCAAATGGAAATAAATGACCAGTGTTGCTGATGGAAAAACCTCAGCCATTCAGAAGCTGGATCAGTTCTGTCTGGAATACTACTGTGATATTGTCTTTGCTTATTCTTTTCAATATACCCTTCCTTTTCTCTCCTTTTTCTGTTTGGTGTATGGATATCTGTACCAAATATTATACTTGTTTTTAGGTATACTTGATGCCTCAAGCCCCAATGGCAGGATATTCATAAGTGGCTGTTTGTTATACTAGTGGGTAAGGGGCTGTCCCTGTTCATCAACTGCTAAGAGAATTGGCAAGGGCAGGTTTTTCCCCACTGGGGCTTTATATGCTCACACAGAGGTTGTTTTAGTTTACTTGTTTCAGCTACAACAATTTTGTATGTTCAGTAATGTAAACAAAGTGTACATTAAATCGGGTACACAATTTCCACATGGGTTTAGCCAGATCAAAAGCCAGAGAAGTGGCTTTTTGTGTAATTGTGAGATGTGCACAGGTGTAATTACATCACTTACTGCATGGGAGTTGTGGGAGAAGGTTTGGGGAAATCATTGTTTAAAACATGGCAATGTCTGAACGAAGCAGCAAGCAAAATTGTATGGGTTTTTTTATCATATTTGAGAGAGAGCAGTTTGTGATTTGAATTCTGATAATCCTCAACCAACCAAGCATTCTGCAATATGCATGTACATATCTTTTGGTGTGATTTTAAAACAGGCTTTCTGTGTTCTTTGGGATCCCCTCAAGCCCGTTATTGGGGAGGGAAGGCAGCATGGTTTACTACTATCTTGTCAGATCTTGGAATCTCAGCAGGATCAGTACTTGGGAGACCACCAAGGAAGGCAATGGCAAACCATTGCTGCTTCTCACTTGCCTTGAAAACCCCTTGTTGGGGTCATCATAAGTCATCTGTGACTTAATGGGACTTTTTACACAGATACGCCTTTTGTTAATAACAAGCATCAGTGTGTGTGCTTTCTCATATATTCCATTGCAGTGTCTTCTTCCTAATGCTTGTTTACACCATACGTTGAAAAATATGTATCTTCTCTCTCTCCCACCCCAGAATTGGAGCTTTTCAGAAATTTCAGTTTAGACATAGTAACATAAAAACATAAGAGAAGCCAATGTTGGATCAGGCCAGTGGCCTATCCAGTCCAACACTCTGTCACACAGTGGCCAAAAGTACCAGGTGCCATCAAGAGGTCCACCAGTGGGGCCAGGACACTAGAAGCCCTCCCACTGTTCCCCCCCCCCAAGCACCATGAATACAGAGCATCACTTGCCCCAGCCTGAGAGTTCCTATCTATACCTTGTGGCTAATAGCCACTGATGGACCTCTGCTCCATATGTTTATCCAATTCCCTCTTGAAGCCATCCATGCATGTACCCGCCACTACCTCCTGTGGTAGTGAATTCCATGTGTTAATCACTCTTTGAGTGAATTAGTACTTCTTTTTATCTGTTCTAACCTGGCTGCTCAGCAATTTCATTGAGTGCCCACGAGTTCTTGTATTGTGTTTCTCTACCTGCTCCATCCCATGCATAATCTTGTCAACCTTAATCATGTCACCCCTCAGTCATCGTTTCTCCAAGCTACAGAGCCCCAAGCTCTTTAACCTTTCTTCATAGGGAAAGTGTTCCAACCCTTTTATCACTCTAGTTGCCCTTTTCTGTACTTTTTCCAATGCTATAATATCCTTTCTGAGGTATGGTGACCAGAATTGCACAGTATTCCAAATGAGGTCGCACCATCGATTTATACAGGGGCATTATAATACAGGCTGATTTGTTTTCAATTCCCTTACTAATAATCCCCAGCATAGTGTTGGCTTTTTTTATTGCAGTTGCACACTGTCTCAACATTTTCAGTGGGTTATCTACTACGACTCCAAGATCTCTCTCTTGGTAAGTCTACCAGTTTGGACCCCGTCAACACGTATTTATAGTTAAGATTTTTGGCCCCAATGTGCATCACTTTTCACTTGGCCACATTGAACCCCATTTGCCACGTTGAGGCCCACTCGTCCATCCTCAACAGATCCCTTTGGAGTGCCTCACAATACTCCCTCGTTCTCCCTCGTTCTCATCACCCTGAACAATTTAGTGTCATCTGCAAATTTAGCTACTTCACTACTTACTCCCAACTCCAAATCATTAATAAACAAGTTAAAAATATTTGGACTTGGTACTGAGCCCTGCGGTAGCTGACTGCTTACCACCCTCCACTGAGAAAATTGCCCATTTATACTCTCTGTTTTTTATGAATGAGCCAGTTTTTGATCCACAAGAGGACTTGTCCTTTTATCCCATGACTATTGAGCTTACTTAGGAGCCTTTGATGAGGAACTTTATCAAAAACTTTCTGGAAGTCAAGGTAGACAACATCTATTGGGTCCCCCTTGTCCACATGTTTTTACACCCCCTCAAAGAACACTAACAGTTAGTGAGACAAGATCTTCCCTTACAGAACCCATGCTGAGTCTGCCTCAATAGGTTTTGTTCATCAATGTGACTATTGGAAGCATATTTGTCCCTCCATGTTCAAAGCCTTGGTCAGATACTATATGCAGAGTTATTAGGATTTTGCATTTATTAAATTCCATCCTGAAAAATCTTTCAAGGGCCATATACTAGATTCAGCAATTGGATGGCAAACGTATGGATGTGGGGCACCTTTGTAGTTCTGCCAAAATGGCCACCACAGGAGGTGGAGCTGACTAAGACTCCCGTTTGTAAGCAAGCAGCTCTGCTTAACAGGGTTATTTCAAGATAAACATATTGTTTAAAAATATTTTCTTCAATATAAAAGTTGCTGAAGCAGCTTTTAAAAAATCTGCACAATCAATCAGATTTCCAGTGGCCAGCCAGAAATCCTGCAAGACAAAAGCCCGCCTGGCCCCATCTGCTTTTTAAAAACACTTGATGGGCACCAGGAAAGGTGTCAGCTTGTACAATAGTGCCCATGGGCAATGAATTGGGGATCCCTAGCATATGATAAGAGAGCTTTGATAAGAGAGCCAGTTTGGTGTAGTGGTTAAGTGCGCGGACTCTAATCTGGGAGAACCGGGTTTGATTCCCCACTCCTCTGCTTGCACCTGGCTGGATGACCTTGGGCAAGCCGTAGTTCTGATAAGAGCTATTCTTGAAAAAGAGCAGTTTCTGTCAAGAGCTCTCTCAGCCCCACCTACCTCACAGGGTGTCTGTTGTGGGAAGGGGAAGGGAAAGGAGTTTTTAAGCTGCTCTGAGACACCTTCGGATAGTGAAGGGTGGGGTATAAATCCAATCCTCTTCTCCTCTCTTCTCCTCTCTTCTCTTCTGTATTCCCCTTGACAGTGAACTTTCAGATGTCTGCTGAGACTGTTGTAGCTGCTTGCATGTTCTAGGCTAGGCACATGGAAAACAGTATCAATTCCAGATTACAGTATAAAGTTACTGTGAAGTGAAGAGTTTATGTTCTTTAAAAAGAAGTCAAGAAAGTCAGTTAACGTACCATAGTAGTCTGTCTTCCTTAGGAGTCTAGTTCTGGTTCAGTGATAGTACATTGCTGTTAACCAAAAGGCAGATAACGAACACTGGGTTTTTAACAAAGTTCTTTTTTTCTGGTCTCAGGCAACAAAATGGCCACAGGAGCGGATGTCCGGGATATATTGGAACTGGGAGGCACAGAGTCTGAGAACATAGGAATTATAAATAAAAAAGACATCATCAATTCTGATAAGGTACAGTTTGGGGGGTGGGGAAAGGGGTGGTTTGAATCTTCAGTAATAGATTACACTTTTGGTTTCCTTTTGTCTTTCCATTCTCACCTTCCCAGATATCTGCTGGGGATATATCTGCTGGTACTCTTATAACATGATTATTGGGAAGTTACAGGGCCATCCACATCTATGGGTAGGAATGTGTAGGATATGGAGCGGGGAGGAGGGTCTTCAGTGCTGGCTATTGCCAGGAGGCTTAATCCTGAGCCTGAGCCTTTCGTAATGAGGTGAGGGAGTTCTCCCTGTTTTGCAGCTTAAGCAGTGGTGCTGGTGTGGTGATGCTGGTGGGGATACTGCTATTACACTTGTAAGCAGCAAAGTGCCTTGCAAAAACATAAAAAGATCTTACTGTTGCTTTGTATCTTGCTAGAATTTTCCCTTAACGGGGAATTTCACAAGTCTGTTCTTGAGAGAGTGTGTTAGCCTCCTGTTCCATGAAACTGAAGCAGTTTAAAGACCCCAAGCCCTTTGCCGTCTTTGCGCTCTTGCAAGTCTTTACAGTCTGAAAGAAATGTGGTAACTCAATTTTGTTTTGGCCACTCAGTGAAATGTTATGAGTATATTCAGCTGGGATATATTGTATAAAGCCCTCCTTCTGGTCCATTAACATGAATCAAGTATTAATATATTCTATTCTTTTATAACACTTACATTGAATAATAACACTTACATTGAATATTGACATTGGAGTTCCCAGAACCCCAAAGCTGTGATCACACCAAGGATCCTATCTTGCTGCTTTCTGTTTTACTTTGCACCTCTTGTCTTGTTGGGGAGAAAAGAGAGAGATGCTGTGAAGCAGTTTGTCAAAAAAGTGGGATGATAGGAGAATGAGGATGGAAGGAGGACTTGCTGATACAGTAGGAAGCAAAGTCTGGCTGATACTATAGGAACAGTCTGCTTCAGCCAGCTGTAAGTAGAAAGCCCCTACAGTCGTGTCTCATTCCCTACGCCCAGAATTCTGAAACCCACCACATTCTGAAAGCCACTGATGAGATTGCCTTTGGGGGGGAAAGGCCATGTCATGAACAAACTTCTCCCCTTGCACCAGCTAAAAAGTGATAACGACTATATTCACTTAATTCCTGAATAGATTTTTTTAGGAATACTCTGTGACAAAAGTACACCTCTTCTTCCTCCTTTTCAGACGGTTACTTCAAATTAACTGAAGTCAAGTTTTAATTAGGGATCAATTAAACTGGATTGTCTGGGCAAAAAAGGATCGTAGAATCATAGAGTTGGAGGAGGCCATCTAGTCCAATCCACTTGCTCAATGCAGGATCAGCCTAAAGCATCCCTGACAAGTGTTTGTCCAGCTGCTGCTTGAAGACTGCCAGTGAGGGGGAACTCACCAACTCCCTAGGCAGCTGATTCCACTGATGAACTACTCTTTCTATAAAAAATTTTAACCCCTGACTTCCAGCTGATATATTTCCATCCTTAATTTAAACCCATTCTTGTGAGTCCTATCCTCTGCTGCCAACAGGAACAGCTCCCAGCCCTCCTCTAAGTGACAGCCTTTCAGATACCTAAAGAGAGTAATCTCCTTTTCTTCAGACTGAACATTTCCAAGTCCTTCAGCCTTTTTTCATAGGGTTTGGCCTCCAGGTCCCTAATTGTCTTCATTGCTGTCCTCTGCACCTGCTTCATTCTGTCCACATCCTTCTTGAAGTGAGGCCTCCAGAACTGCACACAGTGCTCCAGTTGCAACCTGATCAATGCAGTGTACAGTAGAACTATGACATCTTGTGATCTGGATGTTATGCATCCAATTATAACAGGCACATTCTTCCCAATAGTGAACTGTCATTCTGCCAGAAAACGTATGCCTTAGTGCAACACTGCTGATAGTAATGATTTTTTCCAGTGCCTCTAATAAAGATCTTTTGTTTCAGAAAAAATCGAAAAAGTCTTCGGAGACCTTAACTTTTAAGAGGCCAGAAGGAATGCATCGGGAGGTCTATGCCCTGCTGTACTCTGATAAAAAGTAAGAGCATTAGCATAGCTTTGGTCCTGGGGAGTGGTGAGTGCCTTCCGCTCATGCCCTCAGCTTTATATGTGTGAGTGTCTCAACACTGGTTCTTCCTTATTTAGAAGCTTTATATCCTTCCAGTCAACTACGGTGTAGCACTCAAAGCAGCTAATAAAGCTTTAAAGTATCAGAACAAGTGAAACAGTAAAATGAAAAAAATGCAAACACAGCTAAAACAAACAAAAATAAGATAGATGGCGATAAAATTGCAAATAAAGCAACAAAAAGTAATCAGCAGCAACCATAAAATATCCACAGAGTATAATTACCAAAAGTTCTCCAGAATAAAATATTGCTTATGGCACACCAGAAGGTGCAGAAAAGTGAAGGAGAAGGAAGTTCCAAAGTCTGGGAGCCATGGCTGAAAAAAACGTGTCGACCTCCTTTGTGTGGAAATGTAAAGCAGGATACCACTGGTGAATCTCAAGTTATGGTTCTTCAAGTACCTGCATCCCATTTAGGGTTCTAAAGGACATTGCCAGCTCCATGAGACAGGTCTGGAAACAAATTGGTTACCAGTGAAGCTGAAATAGTACTGATGCCATATGCATTTCGTACTAGGTCCTAATTATGACCCTTTCAGCCACATTCTGAACCAGCTGAAGTTTCCAGGCCTTCTTTAAATGAAAGCTGATATGAAACACATTCTGATAATCTAACTGGATATAACCAAAGCATGTGAGAAAGTGGTCAGGTTTTTTCTGTCTAAAAATGGATGCAGCTGATAAAACAGCCTAAACTGGTAAAAGGCACTCCTAGCCAGTTCTGCAATCTCTTCCTACAGCAGCAGAGCCAGGCACGCCCCCCCCCCCCCCCCCCCGGCAAACCTGATCCTTCTGGTTCAATTAAGAACTGGTTATATATCTAATCCCAGAACAGTTTTCCCCTCATCTACAGACATCTGTCTGCATTAAGCTGCAATTTCTTTTGCTCCTGTCTATCCCTTTACTGAGTTCTTAAAGGCCTTCCTGCAACTTTTAGAGCAGCTTCCTAAGCTTCACCCTTCCAGGTAGCTCTCCATGTAATGGAGGTGCTGCCTGAGTGTTTCTGATTTCCATGCTCCAGATGTCTGAGGAACTTCTAAAATATAATGCTTCTAACATTTTTGAAGGCATGGGTGGGAATGACACTTTTATGTTTTGGGGGGAAACTGAAATGTTATAGTTTTTTGTTTGTTTTTACAGTTATATGCAATAATTTATTACAAAATCTAAACATATTTCACTACTGATTGAATGTAAAATGTATGTAGACTTACTTGGCAAATAAAATAGTAGTCATCAATTATATTTTGTGAAATGTAAAAGTCTAGTGCCTTACGCTGCTACACCCTAAAATGCGTAAATATATCTTAAATTTTGCGAGTTGGGAAAATAAGAATAAAAGTTGAAAGCTAAAACCATCAACATCGTAGTAAACAAAATGAGACTTTTATTCTGTGGCCTTGCAGCCTGGAGCCAGACAACCATGCGACTTGCCTTACATGCCCAAGGAAGCTTTGGGGTTATGTTTCTCAAAGAGCAGGGTACCGTTACTTCCCGCACAGATCAGTAGGGCTGCAATGCTGTAATATCAAAATGTAAAATAAAATTAAAAGTGTTGTGCCACCATGCTTGGTCCACAGATTTCTCAAGAAAGATGGGAGGAACAGTCAGGAATCTGTTTGCAAAACTTTTCTGAAATTTGATTGTGTTTTGCATTTCAACATAAATAATTGTGATTATTGTAGATCTGTCATGTAAGGTAAAGATGGTTTGCATTAAGTAGGGTGCTTCCCAGTTTCAGTGATGTCCTCGCTTCCAGACTGAATTAGAAACTCAGTGTGTCTCATTGATAGTTTCTGCCCTTTAGTCTCCTCTGGGCTGAGTTCACATTTGAAACCTGTGTTTGTCTGAAAGTTGGTTTTGAGTTAAGTGTATAACCTAGGGAGCTGCGGTGGCTCAAGTGGTTAAGACGCTGAACTGCAGGCTGTGGAAGGTCAGTAGTTCAGCAGTTCGAGACCCAGGTGCCACATGATGGAGGGAACTCCCATCTCTAGTTCCAGCTCCTGCCAACCTAGCAGTTCGAAAACAAGAAATTGCAAGTAGATAAATAGGTACCACTTCGGTGGGAAGGTAACAGCGTTCCGTGCGCCTTGGCGTCTAGTCATGCCGGCCACATGACCACGGAAACGTCTTCGGACAGCGCTGGCTCTTCGGCTTTGAAACTGTGATGAGCACCGCAACCCTAGAGTCGGATTTGACTGGCTTTCGAGCAAGGGAACCTTTACCTTTTGTAACCTAGCGATCCAGACTGTGCAAGATCAAATTGTCTGAAGCCTTCAGTCTTCCTCAGAGATCATGGAACTGACAGTGAATATGTGAAATGAGCCTCATGCCAGAAGCAGATTCATCAGCTCATGTCTTATCTCTTTTCAGGGATGCACCTCCTTTGCTACCAAGTGATACAACGCAGGGCTACCGCACAGTCAAGGCAAAGCTGGGCTCCAAGAAAGTGCGGCCTTGGAAGTGGATGCCCTTCACCAACCCTGCTCGTAAGGATGGGGCCATGTTCTACCACTGGAGAAGGGCAGCGGAAGAGGGCAAGGACTACCCCTTTGCCAGATTCAACAAAGTACGGAGGCTTGAGGAGGGCTTAGATAAACTTTCATTTAAGTATCTCAAAACTTCCTCTTTAGTTATTACTCTTAAAGCTCAGAAAGGAGAAGTGCAGAGCATATGCATAGCCATCTGGCAGCACTTTAGTGTCTGTTGACATGACCCTTTTATGCTGAGGGTCTGGCATAGAACTGCAGATAAAATTGGTGGAAGGAGCTTGGAGTCCCCATGGCTTTGGCACTTGGGAGTAGCAAAGCTGGAGTGTAGATTGTGATCCCTGGTCTGAAAAATATCTGGCTGTCCTCAGCCAGAGCCAGGGCTTTTTCAGCCCTGGCACCGGCCTGGTGAAACTGTCTGCTGAATGAAACTTCGGTGGCAAGGAAACAGTTTCGAGCAAGAAACTCTCTGCCGAATGACATCCATGCCCTGAGGGATTTAGTGCAGTTCTGCAGGGCCTGTAAGGCAGAGATGTTCTGACAGGCTTACTGTTGAGGACAGCAACGGTTTCCATCTTGCCTGCACTTCCCCTTTCTCTCCTTCCTCCCATGTGGTAGTGATAGAACTGATTCATTTTAGGGCCATCTGATATTGTTATACTGTTCATTGTTTTAACTGTTTTTAATTTGATTTGAATGTGCTTATACAATTGTTGTGCACCCCCCTGTGCCTTGTTTCACAGGGGAGGGCGGTCTATATGCCGAATTTCTATATTCTATACTGTGCCTTGGAAACTTGGGGTTGTCTGCCTCAAAGTCTTCCTGCTAGAACAAACAGTTTTGTGTATTAACTGTGGTGGCCCATTGTGTGAGCAGTCTGTTCTCTTCTTGCTGTAGACTGTGCAAGTTCCTGTTTATTCGGAGCAGGAATATCAGATGTACCTTCATGATGATGCCTGGACCAAAGCTGAAACCGACCACCTCTTTGACTTGTCACGCCATTTTGATCTTCGCTTTGTGGTCATTCATGATCGCTATGACCACCAGCAGTTCAAGGTGAGTGTCTGTTCACTAATCTCTCTCTCTCTCTCTCACGCGCACACACACACACACGCACACACACACAGAGTTCAGTGGGGCAGTTGTTGCATACCAGAAATTCTGGCTTTAAGGAACCACTTTGTACTTCTTGACAAATAGCCATAGCACTGAAGTAGACATGGGAAAGGACTGATTATGCACAGAGGGGGAGTTAGAATCTGGTTGTCCTGCCTGATTGTCCTCCTTTCACTGTCACACACACAGGTTGGGACTCTTGGGCTGCATTCACACTTCACAACAAACTGCAGTTAAACTGCAGACTGGCACAAACTGGCACAACACAATTCATGTTCATGCACGTCCTTTGCTCTTCTCATTTCCCTTTGACTACTGAATACTTCCCGGTTTGTTCAATCTCCTGTTCACCAACAAAAGCAGGCACCTTGCTAAATTAGTGTTTGTTTACTCCACACCTGCCAGGATTGTAAATGGGGATTTACCTGAGGGAATCCTGTCCAGTGTAGAGTAAACAAGCTCTAGTTTGTTGTGACATGTGCATTTGAACATCGCAGTGAGCTTGATCTAGCTGGACAGTGTTCCGTCAAGCTCCATGCTAGGGAAGAAGAAAGGGGGAAGAGTAGGGGATATTTGCTAGCACAGGAACAAACTGTGTATATGGTTAAGAGCAGTGGACTCTGTTCTGGAGAACCAGGTGTGATCCCCCACTCTTCTACATGAAGCCTGTTGAGTGACCTTGGGCCAGTCAGGGTTCTCTCAGAACTCTCTCAGCCCCACCTACCTCACAAGGCATAAGAGTAGAAATCACAGATACCAAACTGCACTAAAGGCATCTTCAGTAATAGTTCAATGTGTGATTAAATGACACCTCACACTACAGACCAATGCAGCTACCCTCTGAAACTATTCAGGACAGTGAATGGATGCAGAACATCTCCATCAAGGTAGACTACTGAACATACCAACATGACTGTCATTGTCACCTTAAGTAACACTATTATTATGAAACCTACTGTTTTAGCACTTTATGATAATTATGATAATTGGACTGTTTTATGCTTTTTATGATTTATTTAATTGTATTTATATATTGAATCTTTTATGTAAGCTGCCCTGAGCCTGCTCTGCCAGAGAGGGCGGGGTATAAATTGAATAAATAAATAATAAAATATGTCCAATGGGAGTCCAGCTGCAGCTTCTTGGGTCTCCTGAATGCATCCCTGGGTTCTTTTCCTAGTTCTGCCGCTGATGTTTTGTATGAATTCTTACCCTCTGCAACGGATAAGTGATATTGATGGGGACCGGGGAAATGAGCTTGAGAAACATTGGAAAAAATCCTCTGGGCAATGTTGTGGAAGTAGGTACAATGTTGATGTCTGCCTGAAATATTTTTTAAGACCAAAAAGATAACACAGCTGCTTTCCAGCCTCTCGTGTGCTTAGTTCTTTGATTAGGGTCCTGACACATTTGTACCCTCTTTCTCCCCTTAGAAACGGTCAGTGGAAGACTTAAAAGAGCGCTATTATCACATCTGTGCCAAGCTGGCCAATATTCGTGCTGCCCCAGGCACTGATCTGAAAATCCCTGTGTTCGATGCTGGCCATGAAAGGCGTAGGAAGGAGCAACTGGAGAGGCTATATAACCGGACGCCAGAACAGGTAATATTGGATAAAATACTGGCAGAATTTGAAAGAAAAATATTATAAGAAAATACCAAGGTGGGTCTCCCCACTTGAAGCATTTATTAAACCAACTCTTTTGACGAAAGACAAGATAGAAACATATGAGTACTTATTAGATAAAAAAGACAAGATTAAAAACCTGGACACAGCAAGTATACAGTTATCATGGTGGGAAATATACACAACTTAAATCTATATATAGTAAAGATAAAACCACGTGTTTCTGTGCGGGAAATAATGAATTAGACAATATATGGTTGTCAACCAGTGATAAGTTAATACAAAAGTATATACCTTTCTGATAGAAAGATATATGCAAGAAGAGATGGTTAAACCCTCAATGGTAGCGTGGATGAAAGATATGGGTTATACTTATAGATATTGATGACTGGGCCAAAATATGGAAGACAATGAGATACCTTAGTTGAACAGCTTATAAAGAAAATTTATATAAGATGTTCCATAGATGGTACTGGTCGCCCGATAAAATTGGGAAATATGCACCTAAAATCTCAAAGAATTGCTGGAAATGTAAAAATAATATAGGAATGTTTTTTCACACGTGATGAAAATGTTGTAAGATGCAAAAGTTTTGGAAAAACATCAAGCAGATAATACTAAAAATAATGAATGTCAATCTAAACTTGGTACCAGAAATATACTTGTTAAACATTATTCCAGATAACTTTGATTGAGAAGATAGATATTTATTAACATACATCTTAACTTCGTCAAGAATTATGGTAGCCCGATGTTGGAAAACAGATAAATTACCCTCTAGAATAGATATAGCAAAGAAACTGCTGGAAATAGCTGAATTGGACAAGCTGACTATGTTATTACGTGGTAAAGATGAGATACTGTTCCAAAGAAGATGGATAAGAGTATATAAATGGTGGGGAAAATATTTTATATGTAGGACTCCAAAACATGAAAATGTATACATTACAAAAGTGCTTTTGGCTGTATAGTAAAACTGAATAAAGAAAGTAGTTAAGAACAGGTAATATTGGGGAGATCGACAACATCTGAATTGCCAACAACTGAATTGTTAAGGCCCTTGTGTTAATAGTAATAAGAACAGCTAATGATACCGGTATAGCCACATGGTACCATCATAAAATGGCCTTATAAGGTGCTATCGCCATCTAAATGCAACAGCACTTTATATATAAATCTGATTGTTTGTCTGAATTTTATATTATTGCATTGTTTAATGCATCTATGTTTTATTGCATTTATTGTATCGTATTTTAACTTCTTGTAAACCGCCCTGAGCCTGCCCCTGTGGGGAAGGCGGAATATAAATCGAACAAAACAAATAAATAAATATTATAGTGTTGGACTGGGATCTAGGCGACATGGGTTCAGATCCTTCATTAGCCATGAAACTCAGTTAGCCAGTCATTCTCTGTCCGCGTAACCCTTCCTCACATGTTGTTAGGGTACAATAATGAAAGAAGAATAGTGTGCACTGTTCAGAGCTCCTTGGATGGGTGGGATAAAAATCCACTAGTTAGATAGAGACCATTAGAAGGCACCAAGGCCTCACATTTCTTTATGAACCAGATCTCTGCAGGAAATTGATCTTTCCTGATTGCTGCCCCATTCCCTCTGGGGCAGTTTCCTCTTCAAGAGAGTATTCTTGGGTCCACTTCTAACCTCTTGAGGCCTGTTTATCAATTAATGGGCCTGAATGCTTGTGTTGATGAGGGTAAATAGTAAATGAATGAAACATGATGTGTATAACATATGATTTTATTAGTTATTTGTTTGGGAAGGCCTATAGCTGCTGGCATCCATCAACATTTACCTCTTGATTTCAGACAAGGTATTCAAGTAGCACACCCCACACACTTTAAACAGATGGATTCCTGCATTATTTAATGCTGAAACAATGTGCCCTTCATTCAGTGTTCTCCAGCATCACCTTTAAGGGGGTAGTATGATCTGAACTGTAATGCTGGTGATGGTTAAACCCCTGGCAACAGTTGGGTGAGCTAATGTGATGTCGTGGAATCTTTGCAGACATTAAAACTATTAAGAAAATGATTTGTCAACAAAATGAAAAGGCAGCTTTGCTGAGAACTACTTATACAGGCTCTATGGCACTTGATGCTATGAGGCAGAGATACTGGAAAATGGAGTCAGAAGTGGAGCTAAGGGACTGGTTAGCAGATGGAAAAGGCAAGAACGAGGGAATGATGGGTGGTGAAGGCATGACGTTGAAGAAAGCGGGGCTGTTGAGAACAGTGAAGAGGTGTTGAGTTGCTGGGATGAGCAGACTGAGAAAGGAAGTTGGAAGCTGGGAGACGATGATTGGTCAGGGAACCACGGGAGTACTATATTTCTGGGTGTGCTGTGCACCATTGGAGGTTCTGGTGCCTTAGAGAAAATATTCTATCAGGTAATGGCTCCTTTTGTCTGTGTTTATTAAGCCCCTCCACTCTGAAGTTTGTAGGACAGTGGAAACGCAGATGAGCAGTCCAAATGCTAACACGAGGTGTCTCTCTCATACTGCTTTACCACACATTTCCTATTAGATTTGTCGCTTTCTCACCTGTAGGTGGCAGAAGAGGAATATCTAATCCAGGAGTTGCGAAAAATCGAAGCTAGGAAGAAGGAGAGGGAAAAGCGAACGCAAGACTTGCAGAAACTCATTACTGCTGCTGACACAACCACTGAACAAAGGCGCGCAGAACGCAAGGCACCCAAGAAGAAGCTGCCACAGAAGAAAGAGACAGAGAAGCCTGTAAACATCTTGGGTTTATTCCGTTGTCCTTATTATTTGTTATGCTATTGCCTTGCCATTTCTTTGGCCAGAGTTTGCCTGCTAGGCTCTGGATGGTGACTGAGGGATGAATGGCCCAGCCATAGCCACAAGCATAATTTCTGTGGGCTGTTTTGTTTCTTTTTAAAGCCTGCTGTCTTTTTGTGGCATGGGAGAGCTTGGATGAGAGATGGGTCACATCTCTCTCCAAAGTTTGGGGGAGGGGGGTCAGTTTTAAACTGGAAGGAACAGAAACTGCTGCATGGGAAGAAAGCAAACGGGACTTAAAGGTCAGAGGAAGCAGGAACTAGCTCTCCTCTTTGGCATGGAGTTCAGTTGAGTGAAATTTGAAAAGGGCAAATTTTAAGCTGGTTTGTGCCAGGAAATGTAGTTACTCTGTGAAATTGGCTGCAGTATGTTAGGATGGAGGATGATAGAGCGGTCAAACTCCTTTCCCTGGTTTCTAAAAACCCCTTATTTATTATTATTTGATTTACTTAATTTATACTCAAACTTTCTCTCCAACTGCAGAGTGGGGATTTGAACCTGGGTCTCCCCATTCATAGTCCAGCGTTAGCCACTATGCCACCCTGGCTGTCTTCCATGGTTAATAAAGGAGCTGAAACTGTCTCTTCCCAGGGTGAAGGGAGTCATTTTGAAACATTCAGAGAAGGTGTTCAGAAGCTGATTATCCCATCCCTGCTTAGGAATGGTGTTGTACATATTAGTTCATACTACAATGGCCTTTTCTACATTTCCTAAAGGCTGCAGATGGTAGGCAAGGCTGGATAACTGACGGAGCAGTGCTGTCTTAGCAGTGCCTGTCTGACTTTTCCTGTCTTGTGTTCAGTCTTGAGCCTGTGGTTTCTTCTCTGTGGTTCTGTGACACAGGAGGCCACAATATAATCAACAGGCTGTGGGTGGCGGGACAGCAAAGTGGTTCAAGATGTAGTGAATGGTTTGGGAGTGACAGCATTGGCCGTGTGCAGTTTCTGCGAAAGGGTCTTCCTTTCAGCTGGTTTTGAGGGGTAAGGAAAGAGGTGCTAAACTGTCTTTGTAGTAAGCGCCATGTTGTGTGTCTGAAGCCGGTTTTCTCTGGGAAAGATTACCTTGTGGGTTGGGATGTCCCAAAGGGCCCAGCGCTGTGGTTTCCATTTCTGTTTTCCCTTGCCAGGTAATCCTCATAGCCTTGTCAGCTAAACTGTTTCGTGCCAGTGGGGCCCAGGATTAGATAGCCATTCAAAATGCTTGAGGCATGTTTGGCTACCTCCCCCAGCATTGCCTGGAGCCCTTGTGTCTGCTATAGGCAAGCACCTCGGGGCTCCCGAAGGCGGCTTCTGTTGTTGTACTAGTGCCGTTTCAACCATGACAGAGTCCATTAGGAGTCAATTACCAACCGTAGCAGGGAAACACTTTTTTTTTTAAATTGCATTTTAACTAAGAATTTGAATCGAGGGCTGTATCAGCATCATCTCAACAAAGGGAAGTCATTTACCAAGGAGTCAATTGAGGTTGAAGCATTTATAGCTCATGCTGGAGTATGAGGGAGAGCAACCTGTTTAATTGTGCTGATAGGGTGAAGACTGTCTGTGCTGTGGGGTGAGTGCGTGTCCATTCTCATGAGGGGGCAAGGCAGAGAGTTGCTGAGGGAAGTTGTCAGGGGGCACTTCCAGACTGTTCTGAGGTTCTCTTTTACAGATGTTTTTATGAAAGCTTGGTTACTGCCCCCCCTCCCTCTTGGCCTTTACTCTCTGGTAGAGTCTGCAGATTCCAGCATGCATTACTGCTGATCCAATAGCGGCAGGGTTGATTTTGCTCTTTTTTGCTACAATAGTTTATCCCTCTACAGGTTATGGTAGGCATTAGGTGAAACTTATTCATTAGAGCTTGTAATAACACAACATGACTTGACCCATTAGTGTGGGTCTGAGAACTAAAGGAATTATGATAATTTTCGCTACTTTATAGTGTCCTGAAGAGGAGAATAGTTTATTTGATGTATTTGACGCTAGTTGCCTAGATAATGGCTGAGCCAGTTTGGTGTAGTGGTTAAGTGCGCGGACTCTAATCTGGGGAAACCAGGTTTGATTCCCCACTCCTCCACTTACAGCTGCTGGATGACTTTGGGCAAGCCATAGTTCTGTCAGAGCTGTTCTCTCGAGAGCAGTTCTTCAAAGAGCTCTCTCAGCCCCACCTACCTCACAGGGTGTCTGCTGTGGGGAGGGGAAAGGAAAGGAGTTTGTAAGCCGCTCTGAGACTCTTCTTCTTCCTTTGCTTGTAGCTTAGATACAGAATTAGATACCTTCAAAGGAGTTGTCTTGGCCAAGCAACATAATGTCCGGGGGTGTGCAACATAATGTCCGGGGAAGGGCCTAGTGATATCCTATATTTTTGCAGTGCAGTGCAGCCCGCTTAGTTCCAATCATTGTGAATCTGACCCATGTAAGCATTTAAGTTGTGCACTCCTGATTAGAGCATACATGAATTGTCGTATTTATGATTCACAGTATAGCCCTTCATGTACTTGACCTTTCTGGAAAAGGCTGGTCTGGCATTTGTCTGAGTTCAGTAGGAACAAATGCAAATATAAGTGGTGAGGGGCTGGAGACACTTTTTCTTTCTTTTCAGAAGCATGTCTGGAGTATCCAGCACTGCTCCACCTTTCAGTGAGCTCCTGTGACTTCTTGGGTTTCTGTTTCCATTTTGACCGGTCCCCACAGAATTGACTAGTCTTTGTGTCCTTAAGACTTGTTGGCCAGTCTCTTGTCTAGACTGAAAATGGAGATCCTGACTTGTTTGTTCAGTTGAGTAAGGCTGCCACCATGTGGAAATGCCAACATTTTTCTCTCTTTGTATTGTTCATGGTGGCAGGGAGGTGCCACTGAAGGAGTAAACAGAAGCAAACCGAGAAAGCAGAGAAGACAAAAAAGGACCGCAATATTTTGTAGATGATTGATGCATGTATATATGTTGTGTGTGTGCACACATCTAGAGCTCCATGCCAATGAAAATCCTATTTGTAATACTGATTGGGAAATTTCTGGATGTTCTTTAGCAGACAGTAGAAGTTGGTCAGGAAATAGGTGTGGTGGTGTGCAATGTTCCCTCTAATTCCCCCCCCCCCTTAGTGGAGCAGTTTGCATCCTGAGCAGAATATAACTGCTGTAATCTTAAAATGGGCAATGGGTAGCTCCAGATTGCTGCTGAGTGGGGATTCCTGTGTTAATGAGCGGTCTCTCACGCGCACAGCTTAGAGGGAGCACTGGGTGTGCGTGCAAGGTAGATCTGGGGAGTAGGCAGAAAGATGGGACCTGTAGGACAAAATATGCCCTATAACTGAAGCTTTTGAGGTTTTCTGATTTCATGGTTTTAATATACTAACTTTCTGTAGTGTTGTACATGGTAGTACATGGTAACTTGTCTCACCACACTTTGCAAATATTATGATAGCAGGTTTAGTGCTGTAAGTGATAAATAATGAGCTTTTTAAACATCTTGTTTTAAATCAGTGCAAAACATCTATGCAAACCTCTTGGCACAAAGGATTTATCGCTTCTGTTCACCTGAGCAGAAGCAGTTGTTGCATCTTCCGCAGTCTCTTGCTGCTGCACTTTGTTCTGTGCTGTAGACCTGGAATCCATTACAAGGAGAGCAAGGTAGAAGAACCTGTGGTGGAGATTTTTCTGCTGGGTTTCTTTCTTCCTCTGCTGAGGAAACACACACACTCACACTCTTTAAAAGTTACAGCTTAATTGTCCAAGAATTTATAGTATCAAAATACTTGTGAATCTGCCCTGGTTGAACAGAAAGTAAATTATATGCTTTCTACTTGTAATGGAGAAATATTTGGCTAAAGAGGAAAGACATTACTCCTGGAGAAAAAATATGAGGGACTTTGAGATGGGCAGCTGTTTCCCTTTCCATGAAGTGTAAGCAGGGAGCAAGTGAGTTGAACAGGAACACTAAGACATCAACTGTACAGGAGTGAAATGGGGCAGATTCTGGCATCCTATCCTGCTTAGCGACAGACTGAACTTAAGAATAGTATAGTACCAAACTTTTGTTAATGTTATGAATAGAACGGAGGGGGAGTTAGTATTTCCCCGTGATCTAACAAAGTAGTAAAAGGATGCTTCCCCCCTCCTCCACCCTTTACATGCATGGTAATGGAACATTAATCTGTTTTAGTGGTTATTTATTTTATTTTTTAATTATTTTTTGCATTTATATCCTGCCCATCCCGTAAATGGGCTCACAGCGGGTTACATTTCCATAAATACAATAAAATTTTAAAACGCATTATAAACATATAAATCAATAATAGTTTGCCATGGAGAGAATCCAGCCCATTGATGTAGGTAGGTATGGCCGGTTATCAGTGGGTGGGAGACAGCAACCTGGGGGGGGGGGCCTCCGTCTTGCAGGCCCCGTGGAATTGAAGAAGATCCCGCAGGGCCCTGTTCTCAATAGGGAGCATGTTCCACCAGGTGGGGGCCAGGGCAGAAAAAGCCCTGGCCGTGGTTGAGGCTAGGCGGATGTCCTTTGGGCCAGGGATTGCCAGGAGATATTGACTCTCAGAGCGTAATGCTCTTCAAGGCATATATGGGAAGAGGCAGTCCCCATGTGCAACAGAAGTTACAACTCCTAGTTCAGGCAGTGGGTTGTTAGTCATTATTGTGCTGGTGGAAGATCTAATACCTTTTGTAAAGGCTACTTTGCTTTATGACAAATGATATAATTTTAAAAATATAATTAACATTATATTTATAGCAAACATCATACCCATTCTTTCTCCCCAATGGGGACCCAAAGCTGCCTTGCTCTCCTGTCCTCCATTTTATCCTCACAACAGCCTTGTGAGGTAGGTCTGGCTGAGTGTGTGTCACCCAGCAACCTTCCATGGTGGGTTGGGGATCTGGGCATTAGAGGCACACAACAGGTTGCTTAAAAGCTCTCTTATTCCATGTTGCCTGTTGTGAAGATAACCTAGTTCAGGATGTTCCAGTTCCCTTCATTTTTGGCACTGTAACTTCCATCATCATTCTGGGATTGGTGGCCAGTTTTCAAACATGTAGCGTTATCTTCTGAGTTATGCCGGCCACAAACAGAGACCTTAAGCTTCCATTGCAAATAGCATGATGTAGTTGTGGTTTGTCTCACCTGGGCCACCATTTTCCAATGCCTTTCCATTTTGTCCATGGAACTCCCACAGTCATCCTGAAGCTGGTGGCCAATTTTGAGTCTCCTACCTTTATTTTCTGTTGAGTTGTGCCTGCCAGTGTGGTGTAATGGTTAAAATGTCTGGGAAACTCAGGTTCAAGTTCCCACTCTGCCACGGAAGCTTGCTGGGTGACCTTGGGCCAGTCACACACTTGCAACCTAACCTACCTCTCAGGGTTGTTGTGAGGATAAAATGGAGGAGAGGAGATTAGGCTAGGAAACAAATGAGCATGTTGATCTTGCATAAAATGATGCTTGAAACTAACTTTGTGTCTGTATTGGAGTTAGAAACTGTTTCTCAGATGATTGAACACAGCCAAAGATGTGGAAGTTAATCAAGAGTTTAACGACCTGGCAGCCTGAACAGCTTTCTTGTAGTCCTAGTTAGGAGGAAATAGATTTTAGCTTGGCAGAGTCCTGATGGTTAATCTGGAAGAGGCTGCACTTAGGTTAGTGCAGCCCTTGAAATGAAGAACTTACAGTTTCACATGTTATCATGTCAGTATTCCATCTTGTCCAGTTCCTGCCTCAGTTGCTAGTTAGTTGTAAACATTTAAGAGGAATTATGGGGCTTGAATCGAGTCCTCCAATCCATACTGTTCACTTCCATTTCTTGGATCCTAAAGTAGAGGAGTGCTGTGTCAAGAGGATTGGACCTTGATAACTTTGTGTTAGCACCCACAGATTCCATTAGTTCATTTCTTTAACACTTCTATATGAAATACAGACGCTACAATAGTGAATTCCAAAGATAGCTTTGTGTTGTAAGAAATTTACCCCTTTATTGCTTTTTTAAACTGTATATTAGTTCAGAACCAGATATAGTGTAAGTGCAGTTGAAGCTGCTTTGTTGCAACATGCATCACTTTCATACTGATCTGCCCAAAATTATTCAGGAGAATGGCATCTGTTACTGAATGGTCTCATAACATCGTGAGGATTAAGTTCATATTAATTGCAAACTGAATTTACCAAACTCACTTTATGCAATTTGAATGGCATCTGAATGAGTGAGTTAATTCTCCTGCAGTGTTCTGAATCCATGGTTTAACCAGCCCTGGTTATCAAGTCCACGTAATACCGTTAAAAGTAAAAGGGGTGGGGTCCCTCTTTTTTCTTGGCTTACCCCTGTGCCTCTGAGAGGGGGGTTCTTGGTCAGGAAGTGGTGCTTCCCTTTCGGGGTTGTCTTTAATGCCTCTACTTCACTTTAACAAATACTGTCTCCTTTTTTAGGCTGTTCCAGAGACTGCTGGCATCAAGTTTCCGGATTTCAAGTCTGCAGGTGTCACACTGCGGAGTCAGAGGGTAAGTTTCCGTATTGATCTTGGAGGGCCTGTATAGATGCTTGCTTTCATTCCGTATTCACTCTTCAAACTACTAATGGTCCAATGCTGAATATATGCAGAGAGTCTGAGCTGCAGTGGGCTATAACGAGTCTGTGCAGTGCTAGCTGTGTGTTTACTCTAGAAGCTCACCAGAGCTGCCAGTTCTACATGCTGGACTCTGCCTTTTTGCTTTTAATCCTCCACTGTTCTGAACCTGTCTCTTAGTGCTTACGCTTCCATGTGAACCAAGCCATCATGTCTGCACTTAAGTGGAGATGATGGGGGCATGTTCTATAGCCAGGAGTGCAGCCATGGAAAATGCACTGGGAAACGGATCACAAGGCAGCTGTGCCTCTTAGGACTTGATTTCCATAATGTGTGGCTCATACAAGTTACTTGTCTATCCACATTAAGGGGAAAAGTTCTGACCACAAATTGCAGACTCCTGAATTTCACAGCAATCGGAGCACAAGAGCCAAATTCTTTGGGAGAACAAGTTGCTGGGATGTGAAACTGGCTATTCTGAATTTTCTCAGAGGGCATTTCAGTGTTACTGTGTTAACTGGGTAAATAGATTTCTGTTTTCCCATTTCCTTTTCTTTCTGTTTATTAGCTAAATTGTCTTTCCAGGCAGATCTGTGAGGCAATAGGGAACACTCAAACTACTATGTTCCAGTGGATAGAATTCTAAATTTGTATCTGAACAAAATGGAGGAGGGGAGACCTTTTAGCATGTCGGAGGAAGGACAGGATGAAAATGGGATAGAACTGAGATACCAGTCCAACCATGGGAATTACCTGGATGGCTCATTGCTTATAGCCTCAGTTCCACATTATTAAAATGAAAATAATAGTCACTGACCCCATAGGAATCTTGTGCAGGTGGTTGAGATAAAACGATAACATTCCCATCTTGCTGGGTTCCAAAGGATTTGGAGGTTCCAAAGTTCTTTTGAAGTGGCTGGGTAGCAGAGGGGGATAGTCTGTACTGCCCTTCCTCCATGCTTTGTATTCTGAGCATGCTGATTATTGATGGATTGTCTTGGGTGTGGTTTTGCTATGTGACATGTTGGCTAACAGCCTCTGATAAAGTACGAAATGCTGGTTGGCTGTGGCTCATGTTAGAATTTATGAATATATGATAGATCTTTCCCTGACAGGAGGCTAAGCATTGTAATTATAGAACATGATTGGGAATGCCACTTTGAGCTGCTGGTTTGGGTTGTAGTTTTTACTGTTACAGAAGGAGAGAAATTATGTCTTAGAGAAGGGAAGTCCCCATTTCCCCAAGATTCCTATTTCAGCACTGGTGGGGATTTATTGGGCAGACCCAAGTATAGGTTTGTGGCCGTCCTGTTTCGTTTACTAATTGAAGCCTTCATTCCAAACTTGAATCAGACTGTTTTCATTTAGTATCTCAATTTGATTATTGTTTAAGAATCAGGTTTGTATTGTGTGTGTGTGTGCGCATGCATGTGCATGTGCATGTGCACAGACATGTCTGCTTCCTCCCCCCCCCCAAAAAAAAGTTAAGGTACTTAATTTAGCTTGGATTATTGCAGTACTATTATGCAGTTGCAGTTTGAAAACACCATCCACCAGTAAGGACTTGGTATTCTGTGTTATGAACATTTCATTTATTAAATGTCTCAGCTAAGATTTTGCACAGGGCCTATTTTTATTCCTTCAGATTTTGGAGGCCCTAAACATTTACTGGTCCCATTGTTAGGACACATGGCCTGATTGAGAAGGTAGTATAAGTTGGAAAAATCCTCTGTACAGCAGGATTTACCCTTGGTCTCTTACTTGATTTTGTCTGAGGCCTACTTCGTACCCTTCTGGTTGCTGTGTATCCCTTGCTAGATCTAGACCACGGTAATTACATTTAGAGAGTGGAATTTCATGGAATGGGAGTATCATTTGGAAGGTTGCTATTGGTACCAGCATAATCCTGCCATTCCTGAAATGACACTGTTCCAGTAATGCCTGAATCAGGCCTCTGTTGTCCCTGGCCCGTTCCCTTTCCCTTTCCCATTCCCTCCCCTCCTCCCTTCCCGTTTATAGTCTACCCTTCCTGGAAGCAGGCTCAGGGCAGGTAACAACATTTCGTTTATACACAATATATTAGTTAATACAACAAAATTAAAACTTTAACCATCATCATAAATATTAAAATGGTGGTCACAGCTGATAACAAAGAAATGTTCTGGTTGTGGAAGGTTCCTGGCCATAGCCAATAGTTGTTAACAGAGTCTATAAAATAAGTTTTGTAGTCTTATATGCACTGCTGGAACTTGCAAAGCTGGAAAGCTTGATCAGCATTTGTGTGGTGTGTTTCAAGAGCGTTTCCAGGTGACTGTAATCTAAATGTTGGCTGGGATCTGAGAATGCTACCTAAACGAAGGTTCTGTTTTTGCCAGTATGCTGCCCTTTGTGCCAGCCCATCTTCCCCGTCCCCAGCTCTGTTTCTGACTGACAATGTGTGGAGCTGGCATGCAGTTCAGGAGAGGATTTGTTGACTGCCTGTTTTAACTCCTCTTTCTAAACAGCTTATTCAGATTCTCTCTTGTAGTCAGTTTTAGTGGTGAAGCCAGAGCAGCCTCATATCTAAGATGAATATGATGCTTTCTGCTCAACAGTAAGGTGGAATGCTTGCTTGAATATATCAAACAACCTATATTTTCCTACTTTTATTCCTACAGATCAGTTAATTTAATTTACATTTGACAAGCCGTTATTGGCATACGAATACACATACAACAGTTAATTTAATACAAAATGCAGTTTATCTTTTAAAGACGTGCTTTGTAATCAGTGTTAACATACCACTAGTATGAAGATCGGCACATTACTTGTATGGGCCAAAGGTATCATATTCAGTGTGCTTGTAATTCCCAGACTCTCTCTATGGAAATGCCCTAACAATGTTTTTTGTGGGCCCCGATAACTTCCTTAATGAAATAATGCTGGCTTCTCGAACGTCCACAGTAGCCATGTGCTGGAAATTTGAATGGAGAAATAGTCATTAGTTTTTATTTGCAATGGACAGTAAGTTTCAGCAATGAACAATAGTTAGAAACTTCTGTGAAGGAATTTTTTACTGGAAACAAATGGCTATCTTTGGAGGCTAGGGACCTAAGCATGGCTCCTTCTTGAGTTTTGTGTAAGGCTGCAAGCTTCCCTTTTGGTATCCTGACTTTGTTCCTCTTGGAAAGTATGGAATGTAGTAGCCTTCTTGAAAAAGGTATGGTTTTGTAGGACTCCAATATCTTGTGTGCCAGCTTCACTGAATTTGGGGGGGGGGGGAAATCAACACTTTAAAAAAAAATAATTTTAATAGTGCTCCAACACCCTGCTAGTTTTAACTGAAAGCAGTTCTCATGAACTTTTATGTTCAGGTTACCATTATATTTAACATATCATCTCTGGGCTAATGCAGGTTTTGTTAGGGAATGTTGTAGATGTGTTATATTGCTACCTGGTTCCTGTTGTGAAGGAGAATATCATTGAAGTATAGGTGGAGATCTGATCTGAGGCTGTCGCTCTGAGATGAAGCAAGAAGTCTGGACTCCAGACTGCTAGGACTTTGATAATGAGGCAAAAACACTAGGATGAAAGCAAGTTCTTAGCAACCTCAGAGCCACGGAGCGCGCTGGGGGATGCTGTGGCGCAATTGTTTCATTCACAGCTGGGCACCTTCTACCAAGAAAGGCTTCCAGCTGGCAGTTTTACTTGTTACCTGCTAACTAGGATCTTGTAGACAAATTGGTGGTCAGACCAATTAAAAAGAAATGGGGGGAGAGGGAGCTTTCATTCCCATTGATTCACAACATCCACCCTTACTGGCTTTTAAATATTTACTAGCCAACTGAGCACTTTTTTAGCACTGATTAATGAGGTACAATCCACTGAGGTGATCGCTTTCTTGCAGCGCAGCGCAGCGATGGCGTAGGGACTCGGATTGTGCTATGCATTCAAGATAAACGAGTCTTTTGGCCAAAGCTTGGCATGAGGGAGGGGGTTGACTTAGGTATGCATATATATTAAATGTATGTTCTTAGTCTTGAATTTGTTCTGTTATGAAACAGTTGCTTGTGCCGCCTGCTTACACTTCACCAGAGGCCCTTGACCGTGCACCTTCTCCCTGACATTAATGCAAAGCCAGAACTCATCAGCTGCTAACGGGGGAAGCATCTGTCTTTCTGCACTTGATCAATACTGTCCCTTTAGAGGCCAAGCCTTGAAAGCAGTTACATAAAATACCAGTAATATTTATTTGGATTTGATAAATTTAATTACTTGGAACAATTAATAATTTATCTCTTTAGTATTGACTGTGCTGTGAGGCATCTTGGTGAGATAAGCTGTTGTTAATCAGCACCTCCTTATTAGCCGGAAATTGTATGTTGCTTCGATGAGGGAACTTCCTCCGGTTAGAAAGATGAAGTGTTCTTGTTGCTTTTAGTGACATGTCATGTAGCGTCTGTGTGCAGAGCCTGATTCTTCGACACAGATAATAGCCAAGGACAGAGCATGTGGCAAGATGGGTGGGCGGGGAGGCATCTGTGATTTGAATGTCCAGCGTCTGTGTGCAGAGCCTGATTCTGCGACACAGATAATAGCCAGGGACAGAGCATGTGGCAAGATGGGCGGGCGGGGAGGCATCTGTGATTTGAATGTCATCTTTGTTTTACTCACAAGTGGTGAGCCCCGAAGAGGCCAAGCTGAGAGGTGTTCTCTTGGTCTCTCATCCGCAGGTCTCCTATGGCACAAGTCTCAAGTTGTGTACCAAGGCTGAGATAAGATACTGGAATGCTGGTTTTGCATGGGTCTTTTGCACGTTAACTAATTTGGGTCTTATTTAAGGGAAAAGCTGGATAAAAGCATTTAAAAGAAATATAGACCCTCCCACCATGGCTCTTTGTAGCACGTCACCTGTAAAGTTGCACATCCAGTCCCATTTGACCAGGGACTTCTGTGCTTCTTGTGATTTTGGCTAATCCATGCAGACATAGGGAATGACGGGGTGGACATTTTCTGGTATTGGTATGAATGAAGAAGCCTTGGCTCATGCCCACTCTCAAACTGGAAGATGCAGTATATAAATGTTGATGTTAAATGAAATAAATACCTACCACATTGTGAACCAATGTAGTATAGTGGTTAGACTGTTGAACTAGGATCCGGGAAACCCATGTTTGAATCCCCCCACCTCTGCCATGGCAGCTTCCTGGGTGACTTTGGGCCAGTCTCACACTGTCAACCTAACTTAGCTCACAGAAGGAGAAAATGGGAAGAGAATAATGTATGTTGCTTTGGGTCCTCATTAGGGAGGCAGGTGGGGTATAAATGAAATAAGTATATAAACCATGTGCACCAGAACTGTGCAAGTCTCAGGATTAGGTTTCCAACTGAAGAGCCATCAACCCCTTAAAGACATAATGCATTGGCAGTGTGAGCTTTCTTAAGCAAGACAATATGGTGTCAAATGTGTGACGTAGACAATGAAGCTGCTGGATGTTCTCATCTAGTATCAGGAAGATATTTCACAAGGTGAGGTTGAAAGATAATGCAACAGTATGTTTGCTACTTGGGCCATTGTCCCTGGGAACGTCTTCTGTGACCTCATATTCTTTTCAGTTGTGCCATTCTCAGTGCACGTCATCAGGGTAAAATGCTGTGTCATTACAGTTCTGCACCCAGAGCCACACTTGTGACCCAGTGAACTGGTAAAGGCTGCAGGGGCGGGGCAGAGACTGCACTAGCTTAGGCTTGCCCCTGAGAAGAACTGTCCTTCCTATCCGAGACAGGCAGAGACTGCTTGTGCCAGGCTCCATTCAGAATTCTTGAGACTCTCCCAAGCTGCTTCCTAATTTTTTTTTAGGACCCGGAAGGGCTCTGAGCACCATGCGAGAGCTGTAGAGTGGGGGCTGTTCTTGAGCTCAAACACAGAAATGCAAAGCACAAACCAGGCCTCCAGTTCACTTAACATTCACAGTTATGCAGGAAATCATTGGCTGCATAACCAGAGGGTTTGATGCTTCTCTCATGATGCATATTCCTGAGAATTTCTGGTTCATCTGGGGGGAGGGGGGGAGATGCCTACTCCTAGATAGCTGGCTTGCCACCTTTGCTAGATCCTGTCATGGTCTCTAAGGCTAACTGCAGGGACCCTCAAGTATAGCAACTCTGCATCAGTTGCAACACAGAGGGTGCAAGAGAGGTGTTCTCGCTGATTGCTTCCTTGCTCTGAAATGCCTCTTCTTCCAGGCTCGGTAGAGCCTCCAGAACATCCTTTAGAGGTGTTGAAAAAGTGGTTGAGGTTAAGCAAGAATCTATTTTATTGATATATTTAAATATGTTATTTATTTATGGATATCAATTCCATATTCATAGGTCTACAGTTGTGTTTGCCACTGGTGGGAGTTTCTGCCTTTCTCTCTAGTCTGGAGAAGACTGGGGCTCAGTGGGTCTATGTGTTGAACCTTCGAAGCACAAGGAAAGTACTAAGACCTCCTGCTGCTTTCCCAGTATCTCTGAGGCTGGCCTGACAGGGAAAAGCCTCCCTCTACGCCCCACTTCTGTAGTTTGGAGCTGGGGAGGAAGGTGGGGCTTATCTCCCACAACTGCATAGTTTTCAGAGGTGCTCCATACATTTCCAAATCTGACATAATAGTGATGAGCATCCCTTCACAGTTTAAAATTAGGGAAGGACAGGACCTTGTACTTCTCATTCTGCTAGACCCTCCACGCACCTGCAAAGCTAATTGTGGCATCAGAGACTAGGTGTGTGGGGCACTAGCTGTCAGGACCAAGCTGTGTTTTGAGGAGCCTCAGTCCTGTTTTATGCCAGTTGGTACCTACTCACGAGCACTGGGGATAGTGTGGGTGTCCACTTTAAAAATAAAAAATAGCACTTTTGTAGCATCTGACAGCATAGATAGGTTGTTTTTTTTTTTTAAGAAAATGAGGGTGGTTTGTGCTGAGACTAAAGAGACTTTTGAGATGAGCTTCTCTGGCCACTGTTCCCTCTGGCCTGAAGTCCCATCTCCCTGCAGTCTGCATACCAGTGTCCAGCACATCCCATTTCCTGTCTCCCTTTTTCTGGTTGCAGTCTTTTACATTTAGGACAGGGTACTTGCTGCATCATCAATGGCCCTTGGCACATTCCTTAATGGAATATAGGTATGTGACTGAAGTGCACAGTTAATGGTTGAGAACTGCATTGTTCAGTGGGATTTCATTTGGATAGTATCTGATAAGCCCTACTGTCACCAGTAAGGTGGTTTGCTGGTAAATGTGTTGAATAGTTCTTACAGTGTACTTGTGAGCTTTGGCTGTTAGGCAGGAGTTTGTACCTGGAAAGGTTCTGACTCATTTAGATGCTGCAGAATTTGGCGTTTTGGCCATTTTCCCTGACAGTAGGATGTTCGCACTGTTAGTGGGTGAAATTACTCCTGGGCACATGCCAAACTACCTTACCAAGTCTAGAAGTAAACATTTCAAAGTCATCCTGGAAGAATTTGATTCCCAGAAAGAGTCTCCAGTGCCATGGGTTACCTTTAGCAGCTGCAGCTGTGAATGAAGGAATTTCCTTAAAAGTGACTTGTCATGGCAAAAATAACATAGATGCCAGATACAGGAATGAACCTCTGAAAATGGTAAATACTTTGCATAGTTGTGAACAATCATATCTTAAAGGAAGAACTCTCCTTGCAGCTGTGGCCAACAATGTGGACAGGATGTTGGGGTGCATAATGAAGAGGAAATCCATAAGGGAAACAGGCTAATGCTGTTGGATCACTGGGTGGTTCTCTCATATCTTGGTAATGTCTGCAGCATTGCTTATTTCATCCTTCAGAGGAAATGGCC
Source organism: Gekko japonicus (assembly GCF_001447785.1). Lineage (NCBI taxonomy): Eukaryota > Metazoa > Chordata > Lepidosauria > Squamata > Gekkonidae > Gekko > Gekko japonicus. The sequence goes on from NW_015173676.1 coordinate 1,597,641, forward strand.
CTATTGGGGTTTGGGGATTCCACTACCTTCCCAGGCAGGCTGCTCCACTGAGGCACTGATCTGACAGGAAACCTTTCTTAATGGGAGACGTGAACCTCCATGCTTTTAACTGAAACCCTTCACTCTGTGGAAAGGTGGAACAAATGTTTTTCTCATCTCAGAGGAGGAAAGCCACAAAAATGCTTCCTGTGTGACCCCCCCCCCCTGAAATTCAGTGAAGTTGCTCAAGAGTACAGCATTTGAGCACAACACCCATTCCTCTCAGGGTTTGCTGAGGACATCGTCCGAGTGGGCCATATCTTGAGAGAGCCTTTTTAGAGGATGTTTCGACTAAGTGAGTTCCAAAACTTTGGAACTTCCTAACCAGGGAGATTTTGTCTGTCTCCCTCTATCGATGCCTTCTGCCAGTGGGTGAAGACTGTTCGGTTTCATCTGGCATAGCCCCAGTAATGGTTATGGGCTTCCTCCCGGGTTCTGGTGTTGTATGTTGATGTGTTTTTATTGAATTATTTTATAATTTTAGATTATAAATTGTTCAGATGTTTTCATGTTTGTATGTTCACCACGTTGGTGACACTGATGGAGTGGAAAGGCTCCGTAAAAATGTTTTAAATAAATAAATCTCAGAGGTTTAAAAAAAAGTGTCAGCTCTCAATGTAGTAGATTTCATTAAACAAGCTCTGGGATGGCATCCAGTAAGTTTGAAGAATGGCCAAGATTTTTAAAATGTTTTCTTCGATCAAGTTTAAATAGAATGTGTGACTGGAGCTCACTGCTCCAGGGTGGGACTGAGTTGTGTGAATGCCAACGCAATTCAGGACTTCAGCAGTTAACTGCTCCAAGGATGTTGCCAGTGCCTGGCTGGAAGGTCCAGAAAAAGGGGCAGAATATCCCATGCTATCCAGTGCTGGAGTCCAGCACCTCCTTGTGAATATATGGCTGCTGGACCATGAACATTGATTCAGTCCACTGAGCAAAGAGTACCTGAGTGAGGGATTCACTGCCGGGGCTTATCAGCCCTAAGCAACATTGTTCAGTGTAACCAGAAGGCATAGCATGCTTCAACAGAGTGTAATGTGTTAAACCTATAAGCTCATAGTAATGCTCTGCCTGCAGTTCCACCCCTTCCCCCAATTTTTGTCACTGGCCCTTGTGGATGATGTGGCAGTCCTGGGAGATTCTGGAAGGCAGACTGGCAGCGGCTCTCCAGGGTCTGAGACAGAGGTCTTTCCCATCACCTACTGCCTGGTTCTTAACTGGAGCTACTGGGGATTGAACCTGAGACTTTTTGCATGCTAAAGCAGATGCTCTACCACTAAGCCACAGAATGGTAGTGTGACTTTCTCAGTAGCGGAACCATACAAACAGGGTCGTATTGAAAGGTCCATGACCTTTCTTAAGCCTAGATAGGTTTACTGATTTTTAAACACTAATTCACAAAATCCACATGATCCACGCAATGGTCACCTCAAGATTAGACTACTGTAGTGCTCTCTACATGGGGCTGTCCTTGTCTCAAATCCAGAAGCTGCAGTTGGTGCAAAATGCTGCGGCCAGGCTGTTGATGGGACTCCCAATTTGGGAGCACATCCAGCCTGTGCTCAAGGCACTGCACTGGCTGCTGATAGCATACCAAATTCGTTTCAAGGTGCTGGTTCTTACTTTAAAGCCCTTTATGGCCAGGGACCTACATACCTGAGGCCGCTGCCACTATTAACAACTAGGGCAAGAAGCCCATCGCCCTGGAATGTACATTAACAGCCTGTACCAGCAGCCGGAAGATACTGGACATCTGTAGAAGACCTGCGTGCCGCCCATGGGAAGAGAGATAGCTGATGGAAGCCATCATGAACTTTGCTATCATAATCTAGCACTTTAGGGAATTACAAATGTTTTATACTGTTTTAAAAGTTTTACTATACTATCCAATGTTTCTGCTGATTTTATGTAAGCCGCCCTGGGCCGGCCTAGGCTGGGAGGGCGGGGTATAAATCTGATTAAATAAATAATAAATAAATGTAATAATTGGTACCTGCCATTAGGAAACAAGCTCCTCCAGTTTTGAATGGTAGAAAAGAGAACCAGTTCTGACCTTTGACATCAAAATCTGGCAAGAGCCAGAGAGGCTGTGGCTGGAGCTTTTGCACTCAGGTAATATTGCAAGGATTTTCATCATCTGTGATGAGGAGGGGAACGGGCTGTGAGAAAGATCTGTACGTGTTTTATTGGCTCTCCCCAAACTGCTTTCGTTGGTCCACCTTGGCCTCTAGGTGTCTTGCTTGTTTGCCTTCTCCTGTCCATTTGTTGGGGGATGAAGGAAGAGAATCCTTCCCTATTGCTAGTTTGTTTTATTTAGTCCATTTTCATCCCTCTCTTCCTCCAAGTAACTCTGGACAGCATGCATCATTCCCATTTGCCACTGTGTACACCTGCTCTCATCCTCCTCTAACCACGTGGCTATGATTCATACATTGGTGTATAGCCCTTTTATTTATTTTTCTCTTGCTACACAGTTCATGTATTTCCAGGTTGTTTATGGCAAGGACAAAGGCTCAGAGTCCCTAAATCAAAAGCAGTGCTGGCATAATTATAAACACAATCTGGCGTTGCAAAGAGGGCTGTAGGGAGAGGCTGTCAGAGGAAGAGAGCATCCAAAATATACTAACCTCAAAAATCCTAGCTAATCAGTTCTTCAACTTGAGCAATCCATTCTTTGAGATATTATTACAATGGGACTTTAGCAGTAATAAATAATTCTGGTAGACTACTACAGAGAGGAAGGCCTGCTACTCCCTGTTCTGTTTGCACTTGCTTAGGAACAGAACTTTCTCCCGTAGTGCATTGAGTTGCAATCCAAAACTCTGGCTAATTTGAATCTTGCTGGTAGTTAGAAAAGTGATTTGCTGCCTAATAGGAAAGAAAGGTTACAGTTTGCTACCACTAAACTGATACAGTGGGATGGAAACCCTTCAGAGATGACAACTCCCAGCATGGAAATGTTACCACTTTGAATTGTGCTATACAGGAAGGCATAACAATGTAGTTTCAGACACATTATCTGCAAGTTACACGTAGGTGGTTAAGAGTTATATTGTGTGCATAATTCTTCAGTGTTTAAAGGACTCTTGCAAAACTGGCTTAGTCTTCATCGTTCTGTGTCAGATTCCAGTAATACCATTTGGCCAAGGGGAATTGCAAAAGAGTTGGAGGACTGTATTAATCTGCTTCCATGAAAAGCTCCTGCACTTCCTGTCTGGAAGAAGTTTATGTCCATGTTCTTGTTATTGCTTTACATTGTGAATACCTGCATTTCATAAATTAACACTAGTACTTCATAAAATCTCCATATGTTTCTCATAAGGTTGATGTGTACCTCCTTTTGCAGATGAAGATATTGTAGCAAAAAAGGGAAAAGCATGGGAGCTGGGGTGACTCTAGACTGTGTGTGTGTGTGTGTGTGTTTCAGTTTCAGTGCATTGGAACCTCTGCTGAAGTGCTTCAGATAGGTGTGCAGTGCCATGTTATCTACAACATGTGGGGTTGGGTCATACAGTCCACAGGTGCAAGGACTTTGGGATCTTCCCCACCCTCTCCTTCCCCTTAGAGCCATTTCCAGGCATGGGAAAGTTTATTCCCTAGGTTGAGGGACTTGTGTATACCAAGAGCCACACCAGTCGGGCAGTTGTAGTGGGGAGGAGGAAGGAGTGGTTTTCCCCTCCTCTTCCCTTCCCTGCTACAGCCACCCAACTGGCATTGTTATTAGTGCACACAAGTCCCTTGGCCCCGGTAATGAATTTTCCTGGGATTGGAAAGGGGAGGGGAGCACTGGGAAGATCCTGCAATCCTTGCACCCGCAGATCATGGCTCAAACCCTTTGTAGTAGAACGGCCCATGAGGAAGAATGCCAAGAAATACTAAGCTTGGCCTCAGGTTTCCAATACTTGTAGTTTAGTTCCTATTGCTTGGTGCTCAAGAGTTAGTCAAACTACACACTTAGAAACAGTACATGGTACAGCTGTTCCTAGATAGTGTGACCTTAGGGTGCAGATGAGGAACTGTTGAACTAAACATTCCCTTATTTCACGCTCCCTGTCGATGGGAAGCTAGCATGCCAAAAGGTATGGTTATAATCCTGAGTCCTTGATATGCTACTTTTGCTTGTATATTGAGGTTTCCATTTGGGGGGCAGCATTCAAACATGCAACTCCTACCCAACAGCAGTCTGACATGGAAGGACTGTATCATGCAATGTTACTGAATGTATTGTTCAGGTATCTGACTCATGGGGCTGACTGCTTGAAGTGGCCCCCATATGAGAAGTAGGTGAAGTTGTTACTGAGCTCTTAGCCAGAGTGGGGTCAGGTGTAGGTGTCATTTGTATGAACTGGTGCCCCCACATATGTGGTATATATGCCGTGCTCCAATTCCCATGATGGCAGTGGTTTAAAAAGTGCCTCAGCCTTTAGACCTTCAGGAAGTCCTCTGCAGTTTGCATAGCACGCTGTTAATGTTAGCAGTTCAGGAGAGGATATTACACAGTGGTACAGTTTAACCCGGGTGTGCCCCTTTTCTTGGATAAAACGTGCCAGTGACCAAGAGCTCTTCCCACTGATGAAGTAACACTGACTGGCTAGTTTAATTTTCTGACTAGCCACCAGGGCTGTTTCATAGCCACTATAATCTTAACATGGAAAAAATTATTCTTCACATTATTTATTTATTAGGGTAATAACTTGGATTACCCATCCATCTCGCAGATGGCTTGAGTTACCCTTCACTCATTATAAGAAACCGACGCTGGGCCTCATTCCCTTTCCTGGATGGGTCTCTGAGGCAAGCAGAAAGGGCCTGGAATAAACTTTTTTACAGTGCAATCCAAATAACACTTTCCTGGAAGTAAGACCATTGAATAGATACAAGTAGGGTTCTGAGTAGACCTAGTTAGGATTGCACTGGAAGTCATAAACTCACTTGGATCATGGAATGAGAGGTAACCTTTGCACTGAGCCAGATTAGTGTGTCTCCATATAACCACACTTAGTTTTTACCATCAAGAGGGTTGTCTTTCATAGCCTTTGCTGTTCTGTCAAAGTCGGCTGTGGTGAAAACCGGCCTCTCCCTCGCGGAAGGCGTGCTGGCTGCCTTGCGCTCTCGGCTGCTCAGGCTCGTGGCGCACTGGGCCTTCCCCTGCCACTGAGACAGCCAGGCTAACGGAGCCTACCTAACGGATTATCAGTGCCCTGTGAGTAATAGACTCCTCATTTAGTTTTAATACATTTTGCATAGAGAGCAATCAACCTTCATCAGTCTTAAAGATGAATTGGCTTAGCCAGCTAAATTTTAAAGATATTAGTCCGACAGCAGCCGCATAAATCATAACGTTTTCTTAATGACGGTAAAATTAAAATATACTCTTGCTTGAAGAAGCCAATGGAGCTTTCATGTTCACAGGCCAAATCCTCCCCCAAAATTAAAGGGAAGCTTAATTGATGTTCTTTAAAGCCGAGTAAACTCAAACAGCCTCGCTTTTCCTGGGCTGGCCTCGTATTTCTTCTGCGCTCTGTTGGTATATCTAAACCCATACACACTGTGTCTGCCTTTCCCCACCCTCTGTGCCACCAATACGTTGTATTATAACTTAGCAAAGGGTAATGCTGAGTATTTCTAGACTGTTCAGCCCGCTGTTATTGTTTCCCGCTACTGGCTAGGTAAAAGGAAATGTTTTCCTCACTGGCCAGTGACAGTCCTTTGATTGGCACGGCATGTGAGGGAGACTGGCCCTCTTGCTGCTGGTCTATCCTGATGGTGAAACAAGAGCTTATAGAAGCCACAGAAGAGGCTGGAGCTGTGACTAGAAGGGAAATGATAATTTAAAGCATTGGCCAGAATGTGAGAGATGCTCTTTGGGGTTAGAAAATGGCTTGGCTGCTACTCTGAGTAGAAAATTCCACATGGTTCCCCTCAAATCCCATCCACAAGAGTGGCATGTACTTGTCTAGGCAAACATGCAGTTTGCTGAGTGAGCAGACAATTTAAGAAAGCCCTGTTGGGTAAAACGGAGGATCTAAAGAGTGCAGTGTTCCGACACTGATCAGCCAGATGCTTCTGAGAAGCTCACAAGCCAGGCATGAAGGCAAAAGTCTTCCCCTGTTGTCTGTCCCTCAGCAACTAATATTCGGATACCACCTGCTTTTAAGCTTGGAGGTTCCATTTCTTAATAAGTGGTTGAATTTTGGAAGGAACTGGTGATTGTTCTGTGGTACAAAACCGTTGACGGAATAGGCTTTTACTAGAGAGGCAGCACTAAGCAATGGTTGTAGTGGTAGAGAAATCACAATTTTTAACTGTTAGGGCCGAAGCAGATGCAACACTGGGAATTCTGTGTATGGCACAACCAAGTGTGTGTGTGCGTGGGGGTGTCTTCTTCACAGCTGGCATACAGGACCCCAGTTTGGATCAGGACTGTGGTGCCTCCCTTCTGTGAACCCCCCATGCCATTTTACCTGACCCAACCTTGTGGAGTTGCAGTTTGCCCTGGTGGGATAAGAGCCTTTGGGGGAAAATAGCAGCTTCAGTGGGCTTCAGGCCAGGAAAGTGGTGTGTGTTTGTGGGGGTGCATGAACTCCTCCCCTCCCTTGGTCCTCATCTGAATTGGCATGCCACACACTGGCTACTTAGAAGCATTTGGGAGCTCGTACATAGAACTCCCAACATCTTGTCTCATTTGGCCCTTAGACCCTAAGTGGGAGCATCCTATGATTGCTTCTAACAGCTTTATTAATATGCAGTTTTGCTCAGCATAAGTAATAGCTCTGAGTGTTGTATGTAGATAAAGCAGTTTTTAATATAGTTGCCATGCAGCACAATGAAATGAACAAACTGATGACTGCTTTGACCTATAATGAACTCTGGTGAGAACCAGAGAGCTGAAGAATGAAGTTGGAGCCAAGAGGGGGGATGGGAGAGGGAGACAAGTGAGAGAATTTTGAGCTCGTATTGAGGAGTTGAGAGAGAAGGTCCTACGACTAATGAACAAATTAAAAACTGACAAATCACTAGGCCCAGATGGCATACATCCAAGAGTTCTGAAAGAACTCCAGTGTGAACTTGTGGGTCTCCTGACAAAAATATGCAATCTATCACCAAAATCTGCCTCCGTTCCTGAGGACTGGAAGGTATAACCTCCATCTTTACAAAAGGTTACAGAGGCAATCTTGGAAATTACAGGCCGGTCAGTTTAACATCAATACTGGGTAAGTTGGTGGAATCCATTATTAAAGCTAGAACTAGTAGGCACTGTGATAAACAAAAGCTACTGAGGAAGAATCAGCATAGATTCTGTAAGGGAAAATCTTGTCTCACTACCCTGTTAGAGTTTTTGAGGGGGTGAACAAGCATGTGGACAAGGGTAACCCAATAGATGTTGTTTATCTAGACTCCCAGAAAGCTTTTGATCAAGTTCCTCATCAAAGGCTTCTAAGTAAACTTAGCAGTCACGGGATAAGAGGACAAATCCTCTTGTGGATTAAAAACTGGTTAATTAACAGGAAACAGAGAGTGAGTCTAAATGGGCAGTTTTCACAGTGGAAGGTGGTAAGCAGTTGGGTACCGCAGGGCTCAGTACTGGGTCTGGTACTTTTTAATTTGTTCATTAACTATTTGGAGTAGGGAGTAAGCAATGAAGTGGCTAAATTTGCAGATGACACGAAGTTGTTCAGGGTGGTGAGAACCAGGGAGGACTGTGAGGCGCTCCAGAGGGATCTGTTAAGACTGGGCGAGTGGGCGTCAATGAGGCAAATGAGGTTCAGTGTGGGCAAGTGTAAACTAACACATACTGGAGCTAAAAATCCTAACTATAAATATATATTGATGGGGTCCGAACTGGTGGTAACTGACCAGGCGAGAGATCTTGGAGTCCTAGTAGATAACTCACCGAAGATGTCAACTCAGTGTGTGACTGCAATAAAAAAGGCAAATGCTGTGCTAGGGATTACTAGGAAGGGGGACTGAAAACAAATCAGTCAGTGTCATAATGCCCCTGTATAAATCTATGGTGCAGCTTCATTTGGAATCCTGTGTACAGTTGTGGTCTTCGCACTTCAAAAGGTATTATGGCATTGGAAAAGTTGCAGAAAGGGGCAACTAAAATGATTAAGGGAACACCTTCCCTATGAAGAAAGGTTAAAGTGGTTGGGGCTATTTGGTTTGGAGAAATGACGACTGAGGGGTGACATGATAGAGGTTTAAAAATTATTCATGGGATAGAGAAGGTAGAGAAAGAAGTAATAAGAACATAAGAGAAGCTGATGTTGGATCAGGCCAATGGCCCATCCAGTTCAACACTCTGTCACACAGTGGCCAGAAATACTAGGTGCCATCAGGAGGTCCATCAATGGGGCCAGGAGAGGACACTAGAAGCTCTCCCACTGTTGCCCCCCCCAAGCACCAAGAATACAGAGCATCACTTGCCCCAGACTGAGAGTTCCTATCTATACCAATAATAGCCACTGATGGACCTCTGCTCCATGTGTTTATCCAATTCCCTCTTAAAGCTGTCCATGCTTGTAGCCACCGCCACCTCCTGTGGCAGTGAATTCCATGTGTTAATCACTCTTTGAGTGAAGAAGTACTTCCTTTTATCTGTTCTAACCTGACTGCTCAGCAATTTTTAGTACTTTTCTCCTTTTCTTATAATACAAGAACTCATGGGCACTCAATGAGATTAATGAGCAATAGGCTTTAACAGATAAAAGGAAGTATTTCTTCACCCAAAAAGTAATTAACACATGGAACTCACTGCCACAGGAAGTGGTGGCAGTTATAAGCATAGACAACTTCAAGAGGGGACTGGATAAACATATGGAGCAGGGGTCCATCAGTGGCTATTAGCCAATACCTGGAGCACTATGTCTGGGGCAGTGATGCTCTGTCTTATTGGTGCTGGAGGGGGGGGCAACAGTGGGAGAGCTTTGGAGTTCTGGCCCCACTGGTGTACCTCCTGATGGCACCTGGGTTTTGGCCACTGTGTGACAGAGTGTCATACTACATGGCTTCTCTTATGTTCAGTGCAGGATGAGACTCTGTACTGGATGGGTCCTCTTGGGAAGAGGGGCTGTTCTTTTAAGCAGAATGTGAGGTGGAACTAAGCAGGGTCATCCATCGTTAGCACTTGGATGGGAGACCACCAAGGAAGGCTGGGGTTGCTGTGTGGAGGAAATGGCAAAGCCACCTCTGCTTCTTTCTTGCCTGAAATGCTCCAGGATTTGGGGTCATCATGAGTCACTTGCAGCTCGACAGCATGTTCTTCTTTCATATTTCATTGTTGTCACTTGCTGGCATCTTTTCAGCACTCCATTGCTGGGCATCTTCCCCCCAGGTTTCTGACCAACCTGCATGGTTCAGGCTGATGCTCAACAGTAACCTTTGCCCGCTTATTGCAGACCTGCCAGTCCCACCCAACTGCCCTATTTCCATCCAGAAACTGCTGCCAGAGCCTGAGGCTCCCTTCATGACTGGAAAAGAGCTGGGCATGGGAGTGTACGGCAAAGAACTGGGCCCAATGGGGTTTCCTTGGGAGCCGTCATGAATCATTGCTGCCTTATGCGTGTCAAGAGTGGACATTTTTGTGGGGCATACCTAAAATTGGTTACGTTGGCAGCCAGCTGAAGTACACTTCCTCATTACCCGGCTTGCAGGTGTGAGTGTGTCCGAGGTGCGTTTCCCTGGGCTGTGCCTTTCCTAGTTTCAGCCTGACTGTGTAGATTTCACACAGTCTTGCTGTTCACAGGAAGATTGCAACTGCTGCACTGTCATAAATTTAGCCTCTGTTGGGTGCTCCTCCCATGGACAGATCATTCCAGCACCTCACCTATGGATTGGTCATATGGATCTGCTCTGGATGAAAAAAGCAGCTGGTGAGTGTCCCAGCTTCCTGCTCAAAAAACATCTTGAAATGGGAAGGGGCTTGAGCGAGGGTGGCATGACCTGTATTCCATATGGCAGAACCAAGGGGCACCCGTCCTAATCCCGCAATCTCTCTTAGGGTGTGGCCATGTGAGAGTAAGGCCTGAGGGGGAGGTTAGAGTGGCAGAGGAACCCTGCAGGCTGTCTTCCTTTTACAGCCCAGGGGAGCGTTGGGGGAATGTTAGCTTGGCTGGTTTCCCTTATACGTGCAGGGGGACCTGTTTTCCATGTTGCGTCATGTGCGATGTCTTTCTGCCACTGGTTTTGTTCTTGTGAGCTTGTCCTGAGCCACTCACGCCCAAGAGGCTGGAGTGAGTGGGGTCACACTAAGTATGGTCTCATGCCCAGCTTGCAGTCCCTACCAGATCCTTCCCCCCACCCCCGGCTCCTGTGTGAACGCACACTTCTCCAATTGAGTAAGCTTGTGTGCTCTTTGTGCCTCTTCGCATCTTTTGTTAGAAAGCTGGCTCTGTAAATGAATCCCACGGCTCTGGGCTCGGCAGGTAAAGGGAGAAGGAAGTCTGTTAGTGCACGAGTCTAATCAGGCTGGCAAGAGCAAGTAAAGTAGGGCAGCATCGCACATTAGCTGCTGTGTAATTGAGCTCTTTGATGGGCAGAGCACTGCGGGAGAGGGTTCGAAGCAGAGCAGAACTTTTGTTGTTAATTCAGTTGCACATGGAAGCTGTAAAGCTGCGCATCTCCGCATCTTGGCGCCGGGAGAACTGAAAAGCCCTCACGACCAGGCTTTTCAGTCCCTGCCCTTGGCCCTAGTCTGCAAACTTTCAGGCCTTCTCTCTGCCTCCCTCTCCCAGCGCTTGATTTCCCTTTTCTCTCTTTCTTTCTTTGGTTTGCTCCCCCCCCCCGCACTATAAAAAGCAAAGCTCCCTTGCCGTTTGAACTAGGCGGCTGTGAGTGAGGGCTAGCTCAGAGCTGTGTGGCTGTTACCTTTGTATTCCAGATGAAACTGCCGAGCTCCGTGGGACAGAAGAAGATTAAAGCCTTGGAGCAGATGCTGATGGAACTCGGAGTAGGTGAGTAAAGAGGGCAGGTAGAGAGAGAGAGAGACCCATGGAGCCAAGCCTTTGTAGTCGAGAGGGGCTATTTTTTCCCCCTAGTAATACAGCCAGTTCCTTGAATAACACTATGTGAATGGGTTTGAAAATAATATCTTGTGTGTTTTGTTAAAAAAAAGGGGGGGAGGAGGTAAAAGCTAGAAGATGATGCACAAGATTTAAAAAAAAATTCCTCCCAGTGGAAAAGTATTTGAACAGAGTCTTTGTCTGTGTCTCTCTCTCTCTCTTGTTTGAGTTCTTTAAGTTACCAAGAGTGACAGCCTGCTATTAAGGAGGCAAATCTCTTCGTGCAGGGACCAGGCACTGCTAAGGACCGGGTGGGGGAATAGTGGTCGTTGTTTGGGGGACTCTGCCTGGCTTGTGGGCTGTTTTGCTGCTACTCTTTTGGTGAGTTTTGCCCTACCTATGTGAGGATGTGCCTAGCATGCTGTAAATGTCTCCCAATTGCAAACAGCTTGCTGTTGGCAGAAAGGGCAAAATCCAACCCTTCTGTGCCCAAGCCTCTGTTGAGAGGGCAGCAGACTTCCTGACCCAGGGAGTGCAGAGATGTTCTGCTCCAGCTGGGGCAGGATGATAGATGGACTTATGAAGCAAGTAGCTTCCCTTCAAGATGTGCTGGCACTTGGATTCTGCTCCATCTTACCTGGCCTGAAGCAGCTGTGTGTTGGGGCTGGACAGGCAGCCTCATTGCCATGTGTCTGGAGCAAGAGAGTTCCTGCTGCTACATCCAGCGGAGAATGAAGCAAGTACTCCCCTTAGACAGTTGTGCCAGAACAATCCCACCACTAGCAGGGGACAAAAAGCATGCTAGGGAGCTTCCTGACTTATTTTTTCTTCTCTTGCCTCCCACAGACTTGAACCCAATGCCAACAGAAGAGATTGTCCAGATGTTCAACGAGTTGCGCAGTGACCTGGTGTTGCTTTATGAGCTCAAGCAAGCCTTTGCTAACTGCGAATACGAGCTGCAGATGCTGCGACACCGCTATGAGGCCCTGGCAAAAGCAGGTGGCACGGGACCCAGCGTCGAGGGTGGCTCCCACGCTGATGGGCATTCAGGCCCCTGCAGTGATGAGGGCAAGAGTGACATCAAGGATCAGATCATCGATGTGGTGGGGGCACCTCTGACACCCAATTCGGTGAGTGGGTATTGGTGTTGGGGAGTTCGTAGTCATCAGAGTGTCACCCACACTTCTTTCTCGTCTCTGCTGGCTGCTGTCCTTAGAGGAGGCTTGTGGGAAGGCAGCAGTCTCAAGGACTTCTGGAAATTAAAATCCTGCATGTCAGGGCAGTAAGGGTAACTAAGGAACGTCCTTGTATGTTCCCACTCGAAGGCCACATGCTCAGGGATTTGCGGTTGCTCTCCTTTTGGTGTAGCCACACATGCGGTTCCACGGGCCACAGCCTTGGAAGGTGGAACAGGTTTGCTGGAAAGCACAAGTCCAATTTGGTGGCTGGAAGTCAGCGTACAGCTTGAAAGCGGACTCCTGTGAAGTACTCCACCTTTTTTCACCAGCTTGGTCCAGCAGGAGGCCTGGGCAAGCCATTTCTCTCTCCCTCCCATCATGCTCTGGGGCTTGCTCACCCACCCCATTATCTATACCTGAGTCCAAACAGCTAATTTAAAATTCTTAGATGGAAACTTTATTCCAGTGGAGTCCGTGGGAATAACACGCTTACATTTAAGGATTCTTGCTTGGTGCAATTGTAATTGGGCCCATGGTTGGCTGGACCTGCGGCCCTCCCGACTCATTGCACAACTGCTGTGAACGATCCTCCTCCAAGGAGGTCAGAATGGCGTCCATGGTTCTGCCCTCCTCTGAGGTGAGGCAGATCAGGCTGAAAGAGAAAATGAATGACTGGCTCACGATCACAGGGCTAAGTGGGGCTTTGAACCCAGGGTTCCCCGTTCCAGTCCAGTACGGTAACCGCTGCAAGAACCCTGGATATAGATGCTGTCAATTGTGCTGGTGCAGCAGTGTGTCAAAGTCTTTAGCAAAATGTCTGGGTTTGGGGGTTTTGGTTTGTTTTTTAATATGGAAGGAACTCCCTTCCCCTATCTGGTGGCATGTAGTTTTGAGTAACAGCTAGGGGGGGTTTTGAGGACAAAGTAGAGGTTTCTTTTGTGGCGTGGGCTGGGGCATGCTGTCAGGCTTCCTCTCCTTCTCTAGAGGGGATGAAATCTGAAGAGTCCCCAACATTTACAGGCCAGTTCATTGCCATTTGTTCCCTGCAGAAACTTTGCTGACATTGTGTCTGTTTGCAGATGTTTCACTCCCGTGTCCCCTAGTCCTGGTCTCGTCCAGTACTGTGCTTAGGAGGAGGGGGACAAAGGAGAATGCAGTCAGCGTGAAGAGGGTTAACATAACCTGGGCCCTGACATATTTGAAAGAAATATAATCAAGTTAATTCACTGCAAGGCAAATTTGGTACCTAAAGGGCCCCCCTGTTAAATACAGCTCTGACCTTTACCGGCTGGTTACACAAAGACGACACAATTAGATTAGTCCAAGACAAAAGGTCAAGCGCATTCACACTGCAACCACTTTATGCTGCCTTTGGAAGGGAAGGAAATTCCACCCAGCAGGAGGGGGACAGCTCAGGGAGGCACACACTGGCACTGGCACGATAGTGGGGGGCATCCATGGTTGAGGAATGGTATTGCAGGAAGGAGACACCGCTGACAGTCAGAGAGTAGGGGCTGTAGGATTGATGCTTGAGAGCAGAGTTTGGGGTCATTCTTCTGCCAGGTTGGGTAAGGGAGACATGGAAGGCTGGTTCTGCCTCGGCAGGATCTTGCAGAGGATTATGTTCTGCCATCTGCCTCTGTGTCTATGCATTCCTTGCCACTTGAGCACTCTGTGAGAGTGAGGAATGATTGTGGGGCTTGCCTGTTTCCATGAAAGTGGTGCCAAGTTTGAAGACATGGCTGAAAAGGAGGATTGTAAGATTAGCCTTTGGATAACCTGCCTGGTTCGAGTGACTGTTTCTCTGCAGAATTTTAGGGAGTCTATCCTGCAATTGTGGGCATTCCAGGCCATTCTGTCCTTAGTGGTTTGTATTTCTGTTTGGGAACGTTCATGTCCTTTTTGCATTTTTCAGGGAATGTGATAAACATGGCTGCTGCCATAATGTGTGAACTGGCACCCAGGGGTATCCTCCCAAAGTTGTGGCTTCATTTCTCAGCTTCACTGTGCACCTGTTTGCACCTCAGCCCAAAGCAGAGTTTGGAATCCACCAGTGTTTGCCACCAGTCCAAGTAACAGCTCTGCACACTTCATGCTTTCTCAGTTTAAGTAACATGTGCAGGCACGTGAACTGTGTGCAGTGTGATTCCCATAACTAGGCAGTGGTGTGAACTCGAAGGACTGCACTGGCACCAAGGAGGGCAACCGTTCCTTCCTCCTTCCTCTTCAAACCTTTTCCTTTCTGTCAGTAAGGGTGAGTTGGACACTGACCTTACGTGTAGTTCTGCGAGAGAGAGAGAGAGAGAGCGCTTTGCATACATCCGCCAGTGACCTTATCTGCAGGGTCCACATGGCTCTTGCAAGCCTGCAAGGTAAAAACTAGACGTGAGCGCTTCTTTGTTCAGAAATGCCACCTCCATGAGCTTGGCTGCTGGCCATTTTATCACCAGCCCCCTCCTATCCAGCCCAGCCTTTATTATCCCAAGCTGGGATCCTCACCATTGTGTTGTCCACGGCTAGCAGCCCACAGTGAAGGCAGCCTTCTCCCTCCACCCCAGAGCACTGCTCGGCTGACCCAGGAGGGACGCCACTCCGGGCCTTTGGGGGGTGAAAGGTGAGTGTAGCTTGGAACAAATTAGTTCCAAGCAGAAGTGCAGCCAGTTACTCCAGATTAGAGCCTTTGATTTGCACAACTCAGACTCCACTCGCCCATCCGTAATGAGTTGACTCTCCTCAGAATTCCTCACATCAGCACACTTTGTTCCTGGGCTCACAAGTCAGCCCATTAATGGGGAAAGGAAAGGACCTTGCCTCTAAGAAGTCTCAGGTTCAGAGTCAGAATCATTTGACTTTTAAGCTGCCTTTATCTGAACTCCTGCCGGCTCCTTGTTTTCTGAGCCTGCTTGAAAGTGAGAAGTTACATTGTTAACTTCAAACATCCTTCCTTCCAGATGAAGTTGGAAAGCTCGCTTGCACATATCTATAAATGTGTGCCTGTACCAGGATATGAGGGGGTACGTGTGTGCACGTCTGTATGTGTGTGTGTATGCATAATGTAAAAATATTCTCATTTTTAAATCATTCTTTTCCATTAACAGAGCACTCGGTTCCCAGGCTCTTGTAAATGATAATGTAGAACATTTTTTCAAACCAGACACTTTTCGTTTTTGCCCACGGCGATGGACGGAGCCAAGCCAGGGAAGGTGATTAATATGAATTTGTGACATATTTGAAAGATGGCTCTTTTGCCATATAAAGATTATCAAACACACGCACTCATCCCCATTAATTCGACCGCCTCACTGGGAAGCTCTCAAGCCCCCCCACTCCTTTGTTTCCAGGTTGGACTGGCTGCTCCAATTGTATCTTTTTGGTCTTCAGTTCCCAAATACTAGACTTTGTTTTCATAGGGAGCCTGTTAACAAAGTGGTGCAGATTCTCCACTGATCAAAAACCATGGAAGGCGGTGCCTCTGAATCCCGCAGTGGGCCACTGTTCCAGTCATGCTCATTGCTTCCTCGACCATGGAGGATGGGAGCAGCGGCCAGACGCGTGGGGGCTTCATTACTAATGCAAGCTCTCAATAGTTTATGACTCAGAAACATTTAAAGCAAGCAAAGGAAGGTGGTAGGTGGGGAGTTCATACCCCAGGAGAGCTTGTTTGGGTCTGAATTTCTTCCCTCCACTGGCTGTGGGCCCAGGAAGGGAGAGGTTGCTTGGGATAATGCTTTTTGCTCCTTCCCATATACTTAAACTGCCAACATGATGCAATGCTGGGACATTTCTCTGGGACTCTGCCTGCTTCCTTTCCCCCTGTATTATCCTGCCTCCCCCTTCCTCCGTTTTTTGCTCCCGTCCCGACTCCCTGGCCTTTTTACTGCATGCTCTTGGCAGCAGCCTATTGCTACCTGGAGGACCAGGCATTAGACAGAGGGGCCTGGGGTCTGCTGCAGTGCATCCCTGGGGCAGGCTTCAGGCTAACTTGTGCTGTGTCCCCTCTACCGCCCAAATAATGACTGAAGAACTATGCCTTGTAGCCAGCTGCCCTGGTACCATGGGATTTGCTGTCAATATTTGGTTCCTTTCTGGCACTGTAATATTTTGCAAGACCATCTGTCTCCCTTTCCTTGTAAGCAAAGACAAGCACACTGCATGTTGTCCCTTAAAGTTCCTCCCTCCCGCACTTCCATGTGTCTAGGTATCCAGAGCTAGGTAGGCCTGATATTGTTGGTAAACGGGTGTTTTGTGTGGTGATCTTCCTTCTATGTTATCAGCCTGGTATCTTGGGACTGGCAGTATTTTTAGGAAGGAGTGTTTGGGTCTCATGAAGTACTAAGTCGGGCTCATCTTTTTCCTGATAATCATCTAAACCCTGTGACCTCTTTCTTTTTGAACAGAGAAAACGCAGGGAATCTGCCTCCAGTTCTTCGTCTGTCAAAAAAGTGAAGAAGCCTTGAGTAATGCAAGGTCCCAGTTGAAGGACAAGAACATTGGCTGCACAGTCAAGGAAGCTGTATTCGCCCTGTCCTATGGGAGTGACTTTTATGCTGGAAAATTCCTGCAGTGGCTTTGCCCAAGGGGCTGAATTTGTTCACTGCACAATTTCCTGTTGGGAGGCGCTGGGGTGATTGGTATTACCTTTCCTATGCCCGACTTTTGTAAATGTCTTTGTAAATACAGAATCCATTACCTTTTGTCCCACAATTGGAATCAGCAGAGAGCAGCAGGCAGGAAGACAGAATCATACATTGGCATGTGCAGGAGCAGAATGATCACTCAGGACTCCAGCCTGTCTACAGTTCCTTGATAGGATGCTGCAAATGAGTAGTTCATATTACTTTAATTATTCTTATCTCATAACAGTGTGAGGAGAAGACTGGGTTTGGGGGTATTTAAAATAACAGTGCCGTTGGAGAAGCTGTAAGGAAGATCTCCATGGCCGAACTGTTTTGAGGGAAATGATGCCCTGCCTGTGTGTGGGGTCCTTGGAGTCTCCTCACTCTTGCTGTGCTGCCACTCAGGCAGTGTCTTCCATGTTCTTGGCCCAATGTGGCCATACTTAGCCATCCACTGAACACGGCCATAACATCCACTTCACCATTGTAAGATAAGTATGTGGCATTGCAGAGGGTTACCCAACTTTTAAAAAATCTTAATTTTTAAAAATAAATCGATTGAATTTGCATATGAAATTTGACTTTCAAAGAACACTTAGTTTTTAGCTGTTGCAAAGCTGCCATCTTAGAAGTGGACTTCTGTGCTGTGTGAAAGAGAAGGGGGGAATCGTCTCTTCCAGGATGCTGTCTGTGACTCTAGGTTTTTCTATGTACTGGACATAAAAGTGGATTTTAAAAAGTCAGTCTGCCTTGTTAATGAGTGCAAACATTGCACCACCCCTTCTTTACTTCTGTGTAGTGGGTAAGGTGCCCTCTGCCAATCTCTCACAGCCTTGTACTGCTTTGTGACTGTGTTTTGTGCTAACAAGGCAATTCTGTCTCTGAGGCCTGGTCTAAATGATACTGCTCAGCATTGGAAACGCTCTGTTTTCATACAGAGTATTTATTCATTTGTGGGGGTTACCACATGCATTTGGCTAATTGAGTTGGTAGTTTGTCCTCTCAGGAATCCAACTCACGAACCCTTTGATGATTTGATGTAATATTTTTAGCACATGGCATCAAGGTACACCAGTATTGTCTGTGCCAGCCAGAGGTGCTCTGGAATAGGACAGTTGCCTTGTTTCTGAGCCAGCAGAGTCAGCTGTGTGCACTTTTGAATCGTCAAGGCCAATGAATGTCATTATCACATGATTTAAAACCTGTGTGAGGTGTAAAGCTTTTGGAAGCTTGTATATAGTTGGCAGTTACGGTAACTGTCTTGTATTCCATACAAGCGCAGGAAAAAAAATCACAGTATTTGAATATATAGAATTTTAACATTCTAGAGGAAGGCACAAAAGTGGGTCTGATGACGTATGAATGATGTTTAGTGAGACTTCCAAAGTCACAGACTGTGAAGGGTTTTCTTTCTTTTTTGCTGCTTAAACATAGCTGTAAGCATTATCTTTACCCTGAGCCAGAAGGTATAGGGAGGCGGTGTCTGAATTCAGCAACACATATGACAGGTAATAGCAATAATACCCCCTGCAGCTCCTGAGTTCTTAGTTATGTGAATATCTTGAGAGCTTAAAACTTGGCAGTCTAGTACTAGCTTATCAAACACTCTGCACTTGAAGTCTCTTCCCTAGCTGCTTGGCTTGCTCATCACCACTGAATTGTGCTGGCCCTGAGTGAACAGAATGCCCCTTCCTTCCTGTCCTTTTTTTAAAGACTAGCCTTCCATCAGATTCATGTTGGCAGAGGAGGTGTGACACCCTTGCCTGGACCTGTCAGACCTGACTCACGATTTACCCTCCACTTCCCCTTTCAAGTACAACTGGGAATCGATAGTGCATGACAACGCCCTTTGATTTACATTCTTGCTGGCAGAAAAAAAGGTCAAAGGCCAAGTTCTTCGTTTTCATAGAAAACTAATTAGATGACTCCATCGACACTGAATCAATAAAAACTGATCAGGTGATTACACAGAGGGAACCATTAAAATCCCTGTGACCTTTGATTCCCCAGGCCTAACCTGAGGTGGGAGAGACTTAGTTGTGTTTTCTAGTGTCTTAGAGGACAACCCCCCCCCCCAACTAAGACTGGCCTGAAAGGTGTGTGTGTGGATGGGCTAACAAAGGACATTTACACACAGGTTGTCTGCCACAGATTCAAAGCTGATAAGAGGGAGGGGAGGGGCCCTGTGTGGCAAACACCAGAAAGCTTGGTACTGCTACAATGGGCAGGGAAGAGTACATAGAAAAATTGAAATAGTAGTGACTGCTTTTGGGTTTCCCCAGAGAACATGCTGAGGGACAGCTTTGCCTATGTAGTTTGTGAAGTTTACAGTCTTGTTTGTCATTGTTACCTGCATTATAAGCAATGGTTCACACTGGTGCATAATTCACTTTAAGTCATGTAGCACTAAACAAACATTTATTAATTAGACAGTGGCCTTCACTGGTCAAGTTTTTTTAACAGTTCTAATATGGATGATGGATTTTTTTAAAGTTGTACCTCCAAGCTTGGCTTGGTGCTCCATGGTGTAGTGTCAGGGCCAGACACATTTTCTTACCTTGATTAAACTCTGATTCTAGTTACAGTTATACAGGAGATCGGGGAGGGTGCATAAACGCAGTGGTCTTGCTGACATGCTTGTGGTTTGGATAGTCTACTTGCCCTGCCTCAGTGTGATTCATCCTTGATAGTGCAGTGAATTGAGGGAATCAGGTGTCTTGAAGTATTTCAGTTATTTTAAACAGAAGATATGTAAAATTTTTAATGGTGCCCATGAGGATGGTTTTGTCTTCTCCTACCTTTTCTTGATGGTTCCGTGATGCCCTCCTTCAAGAGCATCTCCCTCTACTCCAACTGAGGGCAGAGGGTGCAGTACGAGGCAAGGCAGAATGGGGTTAAGTACAGCCTTTGCTCACTAGCCTTTCCACAGGAGCCCTGCTCACGCATTACAGTGAATACATGATATGATGCATGCAGTGTATGGTTGATTTTTCTTTGTGCATATTGAATCATTCTCATGTTTCGTTTAGTGAACATGCAGCTCAATGTGTGACTTAAACCCCAGATTTATTTAGGTACTTGTCCTTGGTGTCATTTGCAAAGTGAACACACGATGGCTCTTTCTTACAAAGAGATGTGTGTGTGTGTGTGTGTGTGTGTGTGTGTGTGTGTGCGTGTGCATGTGTTCACTGTTACATGTGAACAGGGTCAAGGAACAACTTACAAGGAAGGTTTGAATCAGTGCTTTGTTCGCGTGGCCCTTACACACCCAGGGAAATGCTGATCACCACTTTGGGGTAGGAAGCAGTTTTCTCCAGGCCAATTTGGCCAGGGATCTTGGAGGGTTGTTTTGTTTGTTTGTTTGTTTTTTGCCTTCTTCTGGGCATAGAGCAGGGGTCACTAGAGGGTAAGGGATTTGTGAATTTCCTGCATTGTGCAGGGGGTTGGACTAGATGACCCTGGAGTTCCCTTCCAACTCTTAAGATTCTAAGCAGCCAATGATCTGCTTTCGGTATTGTGTTTGCTGACCTACTGGTGGGAATGCCTGGATGTATTTTAAAAGCATATATAGAAGATCAATGACATGGAAGCATGCAAGGTAGTCAAGATGGTAGAAACCATGTAGTAGGGGCTGCCAGCTCTTGGAATAAGAGGAAAATGGGGAGCTGATGGTCTTGCTACTATTTGGGAAAGCACCTCACCACCATCACACACACACACCCACAGCACAAAAGAAGTAACATTCCTTTCCCCCAAACTTTATTCATGTGGCACATTTACAGCAAGGATGGGAGTAACGAGCTGATGAGGAGGTCAGTTGGGTTCAGCTGGAACATCCACACACCATGCATTGTTTACTGGGAAGGCCCCCAGTGCCTGTATCAGCTCACAGCCTGACTGCTGCATGGGCAGAGCCCTCTTAGTGTAGCTCCCAGGAAGGCAGCAGCTGGGACCTATCCATCTGGGGATCCATTCAGCAAAGGTGAGGGGGTGGGGTAGGACGTTTCAGGAAACCACTGAGTTGGGCAACAGAAGACTCATCCTATATCCTCCTTTCTCCCACAGTGGTACAGAGGCAATGGGAAGAACAGGCTGCAGATCTGAAGCAACAAACCAGTTGCTGCCATGTGCCACTGTGGGGTGGGGGGATGTCAATTTAGTAAAAGGGCTGAGATTTTAGTCAGTTTGTAGAGCCCTGCCAGGAACTGAGGCTGGGAACACAAGCCACTACCAGGCTAGCAGTGATGGGTACGTCCACTGCCTGCAATGGACTGCATGCTTGATGAGGGCCATGCACAAGCTCTTGATGGACGCACAGCAAGGTACGTCATGCCCGAGGGAGGCATGAGCAAAGAAGGAAAGAGCAAGAAATGCTGTACATGGTGTCAAGCATCAACCAGGATGCTCCAGCCTATGATAGCCCCTGCTGCACAGAGTCCCAGGGAGATAGGTGGCCTCTGGTGGGCGGGGAATACAGGCACTTCACCTTGAACAGAAAGAGCCGATCTTCCTTAGTCACATACAGGAGGAAAAAGAGAGTTAGTGTTTGCTTAAAATGGGGGTGGGGGGGGGAGCGAGCCTGCTGAAGAAAGAGAGGGCTGTCTGAATGCTGCTTGGTCAATATTTAGCTGACACGCAGAAGACACAGTAACAGATTCACATGGGGAAAGGGGGGCTTGATGGCAGCTGTTGAGATATTGGACTCGAAATAATAAGGGCAAGTGCCCCGAACATTGCACCATGGTCTTGCTACAGGCGCAAATGTGAGCTGAGAGATAGAGAGAGAAAGAGAAAGACGCCAATGGAAATCAGAAGCCAACAAAAGGGAAAACAATCTACATCTCTAACCATGTGGAGCAAGCACCCTAGGGGGCTGCAGGCTAGGCCAGGCCGGGCAGGCAGCCGGCCCCAGAGAGGGAGTCACGTCAGGCCTACACAGAGATTCCAGTTCCATATATACAGCCTCTACTGGCAGAACAGCAAAACTGACGGAGTCGTGGGGTTGCTCGTTCCTCTGTCCTCTTTCTGTCATTCGAACGCTCCAGCCCATCACGCCCATGTAGCAGGAGCCAGCCGCATGCAGCCCTGTCCGGCCGGCCCCGGAGATCAAAAGGGCTTGGAGGTCTGCTTGAAGATGAACCCTCTGTGAGCCAATGTCTTCATGATGTTGGCGATGTTCTTGCAGTCATCTGCCAGCCAGAGAAAGAATGGAAGAGAGGTCATGTTGAATCTTGCTAGCAGGTAAGAAAACAATAGCGGGGGGGGGGAGTACACACACACATCTTGTACTACGTGCATATAACAGTTCATACATAAATGCTGACATCTCATAGGCATGGACACACAGGATCTCTCTATAATACATGCATCCCTTAGATGTGCCATGGCACCACTTGTAATGCCACTGACTGGACTGTCTTTCTTCTCTCTGTCCTATTCAAGTTTATTAACTGTGGCTCTGAGATCATTTAGACTGTTATGAGTTATATAAGTTTGCCTGCTCCCATTTCTAACTCAGCAGGTAATGTTTTAACTCAGTAGTACAACAGCAACAGTGTGAATGCATTTCTCCCCCCGCCCCCATTGATTAATGTAGGCATCCCGTTGGATGTCGTGAACAGGTCCCCATCACTTACAGACTTACTCCCCAACCCCTCACCCCTGACTGAGAGCTGCATGGAGCCAGGCCCTCTGTCTGCCTACAAATGCCTGAGTAGAGCTATATTAGCCTTTCTGCATTCCTAATAACAGACTAACACGTGATGGCTGAATGATTTAGAGCCAGGCACCATAAGTTTATTTCAGCAAAGACACAATGCTGCTACTCAAATTTCCCACACATCAGCAACAAGAAACCCTACAATAACTGCCTATCTTCTGAAGACCCAGACCAGAGCTGATGTCATAAACTCTGGAGATCAATGGGCTTTCAACGGTGGCTGCTAGGGAAGGCACCCTATACAGCTGAGGCAGCCACCTCCAGTTAGATACACAGAGCTGGTTTATATGTAAAATTCTGTGAAACAGATCACAAAGTTGTACACAGTGCATTTTCTAGCAGCCACCTAAGGGAACGCTTTTGGGGAGATACAGGCACTTTTAAATTCCCAAATTCAGAAGGCAAATCTTATGTTCCATTCTGTGAATGACACATGTCTTCATGACAGCAAATGCCAAGTTTAGCCTAGTAGCATTTCCCAAACCTACTACCTGTGAATGAAAATCCCCTGTGCCAATAAGTGCCATATTTCCACTGCTTGTCAGTGGGTCCTTTGTGTTCCTCCTGGAATTCCCCTTAAACTTTGAATTAAAGGAGTGATTATGTCCAATTACTTGCTCAAATGTTGACAATTTGTTGGCTAGCAAAGCCACATTGTATGCATATAGGATACCAGCACCTGTTGCACCCAACCTGTGCAAAAGTCTAATAGCTTGCACTGCCTGATGTGGTCATCACTTCATGCCACAAGATGCTAAAGGTCAACTACAGCATACAGGCCAAGCCCGCCTACCCCTTCATGGCCACCATGCAGTGTTGTTGGCCAACTGCTCTGTGAGCTGCTGCTCGATAGCCCAACCAACTATACCAGAAAGGTAAACTGTGAAGAAATCATAACATCTTCTTGTCTTCCTTCATGGTGTATGACATAGCTTCATTGCCTGTGCCACTATTTTCCATTCTGGCATGCTTCACCATGGTCCCTTCTGTTTTGGGGATATGGAGCATTTGGATATGGACGATCTTAGTTCAGCCCAGGGATTCTAGTTGAGTAGAGGGTCTGCATTACATGCCCATCAGGTCTTTTGTGATGCAACAATTCCTTTATCTTTTCCGCAAGCTTGTGCTTAAGGAATGGAATTAGTCCTAACATCCTGGGTTTTTATTTTGCCCTTGCTGTTTTTGTTTTCAGTGACTGAGTGAGCCAAAGGGGACTTGTTCTTGTTTCCTCACCTCCTCTAAGAAAAGCTTTGCTCCTTCAGTAGTATCGTCACTAGCCTGATCTAAGTATTCATAGCACCATATTGTGTAATCAATGAACACCTGCACCAAACTGGATGAAGGTATCCTAACCCTTCCCTAGATAAGTTCATGGGTGACTAACTACTCAAAATGGCAGGTTATAATAAAATCTTTTTTTAAAAAATAGCAGGTTATACTCTGCTAGTGCTTCTCACTATTTGTTTTTCAAAAATTCTCTAATGCTAATGAAAGCAGCTACTGCAATGAATCAAATGCTCAGCCTCCAAAAGGAAAATTAATTTTGAAATATATTTCTCCAAAAGGATGCAAGCATGTCACCCCAATTTTAAAAGGGGGGGAGGGTTAAAGAGGATCCAGTGAAAATTGCTGGCCACTTAGTCCAACATCTGTTCCAAGTAAATTAGTGGAAACTGTTACTAAAGAGAATTAGTAAGCACACTGAGGAACAAAGCCTATTGAAGGAACATCGACATGGCTTCTGCAAAAGGAGGCCCTGCCTCACCAAACTTTTGGAGTTCTTTGAATAGGTTAACAAACGTGGATAAGAATGAACCAGTAGACATGAGGGAGATCAGGGCCCTGCAGGATCTGTTACAATTCTGCGGGGCCTATAAAATGGAGCTGTCCCACCAGGCTTTCAGGAGAGGCGTCAGACACCCCAGTCCATCTTGGCATCCCTTACTGGCAGCACTGATTTTAATCCAGCAAACTCTCCAGCTCTATTATCACAACAAGCTTGCTCTGGTTGGCTGCATAGTTGATTTTAATGCTAATTTTATTGTTAAATTTCTATTTATTGTTATGTTAGTCACAATTTTTATGTGACTTTGTAACCCGCCCTGAGCCCGCTTGCGGGGATGGTGGGATAGAAATCAAAGTAATAAATGAATAAATAAAATAATACACTTGGACTTCCAAAAGGCTTTTGACAAGGTACCTCACCAAAGACTCCTTGGTAAGCTTAGCAGTCATGGGATAAAATGATTATGGATTACAAATTGGTCACATAGAAAGTAAGAATAACTGGACAGTTCTTACAATGGAGGGAAGTGAGCAGTAGGGTCCCATTGGGATTGGTAATGTGGCTGATACTATTTAATTCGTTCATAAATGACATGGAATTGGGGGTGCGCAGCGTAGTACCAAGTTCGCACGATAGTAAATTATTCAGGATGGCGAACACCACGGAGGACTGTGAAGAGCTACAGGAGGATCTCTCTAAACTGTTTGAGTAGGCAACAATGTGGCAAAGTTCAGCACGGTTAACTGTACCGTGATGCACGCTGGAACAAAAAAATTCCTGATTTTAAATATATACCCTTGGATTAATGTTAATGTGGCTCTGATAGGTGCCAGGTGACCAACGGCAGACACTGAGTGGTGGATGCACTCTGCACTAGCACTGACCTGTGGAAAATCTTTAACACAGATACTGCGCAAGGCTGGCATCAGAGCAATCTCCATGAGGCAGCAAGGACAGGGAATGAAGGTTTCAGTCAGGACTGGGGCTATGTGTATTGTTCTGTCCAAATATTCTGAGATCGGTGCACAGAATAATTTATGCTGGTTTAAGTGACCTCCATGTACCTAAGTCAAACTAAAGAAATGTGTGCATTTGCAGAAAGGCCAAGGAGGATGAAGTTTGGTTCTATATGGAGGACGAGAGAGCTGTGAACAGTAAACAAGTCCCCCTCAAATAACCAAGAGTTTGAAATAAACAGTCACTCTCACACTTTCTGTCACTCTTCTCTCCTTGAATTCTAGTTCCTGAAACAGTAGAAGAAATACTTCACCCCCTCAAAAAAAAGTAACAATGAGGGCTAGAAACATTCTGAGTAAGGTAATTGCCCCCAGTTGCTTCTTTCCTGTACAGTTTTGGTGTGGACTTTTATTGCAGCCTCATTAGCTCCAGCTTAACTCTTACTCTTTTCCTCACACCTTACATTGGAAGAATGATCTAGTACTTAAAGTGAAATAATTAGAGTGGAGGGATGGCCCTATGGACAAACAGCAAGTTCTGTTCGCTGCTGAACGAAGAAGAATTCAGGGGCTGGGCTGGTTCACATTATTTACCTGGGACTAAACGCGGGCAGAGTTTGCTAAAATAGAAGCAGAGCTTAAATTGATTCCTGGTGTCTATATTTCATGTTGAAAATTGGCTTGTAAATCCATGTTTTGATCTATGGTGGCCGTCTCCTTAAGAAAAAGCAAGAGTAAATGTGTAATTTCTCCCTTGACAGCACACGGTGGCGAGGCGATCCTTCTTCCCGCTCCCCTCCGACTCGGGACAGCTCCGCTGCCTCCCATCAGCACTCTTTCTTCCTCGCCCCACGCCTTGATGTCTCCATTTCATTAGTGTGCGCCCATTCATCACGCTGTTACCGTAAGGGTGACTTTGCCCACTTGCATGTGGCAGGCAGGGCCTGGATGACATGGGGTGGTGCTGCCACTCTGGCGGGGGAGAGGAGCAGAACACACACACACACGCACACACACTCCGGCTAGTAAATGGATGTTGTGGCAGAGGGACAGCTGCATCATTACTGATGTGTAAATGATAAAGCAGCGCCTCCACATCCATCTCTTAACTGTAAATCCAAGGAGTGCTTTATAATCAAGCGGCAGCGATAATAATGTGAAATTAGGTCTCTCTATCAAAGGGGGGAGGCCTTTTAATCACGGCTTAAAGGGTGCAAGCGCTGTTTATCATAATTGAACTGTATCCAGGCTAATTGTGGCCATATTTCACTGTCTAGGAGACAGGCACACTGACTGAGGAATGAACACCAGGGGCCGAATGGAGCAGGAAACTGCCACCTAACCGGTCTTGGCCCAAAAGTGCAGGCACTTAAGCATTTGGAAAGGGTGTCAACAGATATATAGAACACAGACCCACAGTCATCACATCAATTAACCTATTGGGTGCTGGTAACACAGCTGTGGGTAAGCATATGGTATTTTGCTGAATTCTGATTTGTGTACAACTCACTGCAATTGCATAGGAATTAATGAGAGCAGCTAGCCTATAGCAAAACCCACAATTTTGTACTTTTACCTATTTTTATAATTTGTTCCAATTGGGAAGAAGTGCAAAAAAAGAGCAACTAGAATTATTATAGGCATGGGGTTATTTAAAGATGAGAGCTTGGGATGCCTAGAAAAAGAAGACAGAGAGGGATGATTTTGTTGTTGTTCTCTGCAAATGCATCACAAAGGGTAATATAACAGAAGGAGAAAACTGTTGGTCAAGGAGGGTACCTGAGGGTACTGAGGATGGGGACAGGAAGGCAACACGATGGAACATTTATGTGGCTAACAGCTGCAAATGTTAGTTGGGACATGAATAGTGTGCTGCTGAAAACATTCTCTGGGAAAAGAGGTCCCCCACAAATACATGCTTGAGCAATGCAATGCCCAGTGTTCTCTGACTTAACACAGTAACTCAGCAAACAAGTTAATTGAACATGTAACTAAAATGAGTGAGAAGGGAGGATAAACTGACTCTGGCTAATTCCATGTCTAAATCAGACAACAAAGAGAGACAGTCATACATCTACCAGGAAGAACAGAAAATCTATAGGCAAGGTAAAATATCTGTTTTCTCTCTTTGGTGGCCCTAGGGCAGTCTGTTCATGGGGATGCACAAGACCAGTCCCAGCTCGGAAGGATGTGTTCTCAAAACTTCAGTCTACCATAATACTCTGCAATATTATGCAGGTGGCACCTGCCGATACAAGTACTGTATCCTACCTAAGCAGAACTTCAGAGTCCAGCAAACATATAAATCTGTGCCCTTTCCCTGGGGTGGGAAGAATGAGATAGGAGCACTATCTTGAGACCTATGCCCTCATCCCTCTTTACCACATTGACTACACTGGGATAATGCTCTGAACAAGACATCACACAAGTACAAAAAGTACATTATTCTCTTATTTCTAATAAGAGCTACCAAGGTATTAGTAAAGCTCATGGGAGCCAAGGTAAGTCCAAATTACACAGCCCAGCATTGACAGTATTTGTAGGAAAATTTGAAGATTTGGTGGAATACCTCAGTCACATTCATCAATGCCAGCATCTCTCTCTTCAAAAAGGCCATTAGTACAGATAAAACAGTTTCCACCTAGAACTGCTTATTTTGATGTATTTATTCAGACTGGTACAAACATCCCAATTTTCCCTTAGAACTTTAAGGACAATTGAATATACGCCACAATGCTTAAGAAATCTGCTTGAGGTACATAATGTCCAAGAGGAGTTGTACTGCTGCTAACATACATAGGTGGTTCTCTGAGCATTTGGCCCTTGAAAGAAGAACCTTGTCCTTTGGAAGCTTTTTGAGTTCTAAGGCATTACCCTTGGCCATATTTTCTACAGCCCATGCATCACGGTCACGCAACACCTGACAAGAAAGGTCAGAGCTAGTTAGCTGACATCATCATATTGGACTTCTTGGTCCTCTTGACAGTGTTGGAAGCGGAGGCAGAGCTAGTTAGCTGACATCATCATATTGGACTTCTTGGTCCTCTTGACAGTGTTGGAAGCGGAGGTCTCAAAGAAGATCCAGAGGAACAGGAGATCAGTGTGTGACTGTTCCAGGTGGGCTTGCATCCCTTGGAATCCTTGAGTGTTCACTGGCTTAAGAAGATGAAATAACTAGAAGTGTTTGAATAATGTGTGTTTCTTCACATGCCATTGGAACAGCTTTCTTATTATGTTTGATCACGGGACGGGCTGAACTTCGTAGGAAAACAAACATAGCTGCTTTTTTACATAATAAAATGATGTAAGCTAGAAAGGAAGAAAGAGCAGAAAAAAGTTGCAGAAAAAATATGAAAGGATGAGTTACTTTGGTTTTTCCTCCTTTATAAACAAAAGTATTCTGACCTCTGTTTTGGGTGCATACAGACTAAAAGTGGTGAAAATTTTATGTATTTTTGTATATTTTCTAGTGTAAGAACTCATACGATGAAACCTTGAGTGAAACGGTCTATTGAGCATTGTACCGTCAGAAAGACTTGAGACCAATTTATTTCAAAGGAAACAACTTTAATGGTTTGTTACTCACTGGATAATGAAAGAAGATATATTTTCCCCTAAACACGACTTCGTTAACATATCACATTCTTATTATCTTTGGCATCCAGTTGCTCACCAAATACCTTGCCTATGGAAAATGGTCCATTAGGCAGCTTGCTATGGAAACCTGGCTTGCCAAGCCAGATATTCCTGCAAGTGACAGCTAAAGATACCATGGGCAGTCCTCATAGAGACCTTGCAAAGTTTATCTGGATTTTGTAGAAATGGGTAGTTTGCCAGCCCTGGAAAGATCAAGTAACTAAGATTTTGGGAGGTGTCCCTAAAGCCTTTATGTATGGCCACCTCAATCCTCCTATCACTGACCAATAGACAGACTGCTGCCCTTTACTGGAAGAACTGTGAGGTTATAGATGCTACTGGGACATCAATTAATGTGACCTGTAGATATTCCAGAACCTCCTTGAGCAAATACTGTAATGCACTGATCAATCAGTGGGGCAAGTATTGTTGCCCCAGGGACGTTATTCTATTCTTCCTTGATTAATATTTGTGAAAACTCCCAAAAGGACAGCACAATGATTAGGGAGACCTGGGCTGAACCCTTGAACTGAAAGCCTAGGAATAAACTCAAGACACCACCGGGTGCTGCTAGCTGGAGAACTTTCAGTGCCTTTGTTAGAAGTCTGGCATAATACTGGTTGCGAAGAGCCTGCCCTGGTTCTAGTGTGGCACTTCTTTCCCAGAAAACTGCCACTCTGTCTTAGCCAAGAGAAAAGGTTTGGAGTCGGCTCCTTGCTTCTCGGTGCTGGAGCTAGGTCACATAATCTGGGCAGCAAGGAATGAAAGTGTGGAAAGAGATACCAAGCTTACTTTCTGAGGGATCTGCTCTTTTGTGGTTAGGTCTAGGAGGTAACACAACAAGCAGCAGTTGGGATTTGAGAGTTTTGTCTTGGTGAGAACAAGAGATGACAACTCACACACACCCCTTTCATAGAAAAGGCTACACCCTCAAGTGTTGGGTCTAACCCCTGCTTTGAGACCTGAATCTAACTTCCTACTCGTGTTTGGAATGGCTATGGAACTAGAACTTCCCCCTTTTAGAATGGGAATGAGAGCAATTTACTGACTCTTAGGCCACATGAGTATCCTTTGCAATTCCTTATCTTAATCGTTTAGGGAAATGACCCATCTCAGATATTTACTGCCTTCTCCAGTGCAAAACATGAGGAGCAGGTCCATCTATACTGATGAGGCTGGGTGGGAAGGCCCTAGGATCTGACCAGGGCTGCTGGGAGTGAGAAAACACTTCCAAAAATCCAGTAACACTTGTTTTAGTTCCTTTAAACAACACCCAAACACACGGAAGTACTTTTATTTGGAGAATCTCAAAAACCCTGCTGGTTGTGACTGAAACAGGACCAGTCTGAATATCTAGGAGCCCCTCCTCTCAGAGGAACACTTAATTGGAGGGTCTAAACTAATTTAGATCTGCTCATTCCCTTTCCCTTTCCCTCAGTGGCTAGAAACAATGCACAGCTAATCTTAGGCTGCAATTCTAAGAACACTTTCCTAGGAACAGGCCCAATTTAATAAAACAGGCCTTAAGTCTGAGTAAATCACCTTAGGATCGCTCCTCACAGCCCTATTTTGAAAGCATCCTACTTTTCAAATTCTTGATTATTATTTTGGTTTTTCCTCACTGGATGGTCTCCAGGTTGTCTACATCTCTGCTGTTCTGACTGAACATAATGATCTATACTAAGAAGGCTAAAACTTTTTTCTCCCAGGTCTCAGGGATTATAACTGAAGGAATCGGTTCACTTCTTAAAAGCTGGCACTGCACAGGGGTCAGAGAGGGAGCCCACTCAGGCCTCAACTTTTACCTCATTAGGTGGATATAGACCTTAGCCACACTTCTTTCAGCTTCACCCCCTCAGCTGCCACCCGGGGATAACAATACTACCCTACCTTACTAGCCAATGTTATAAAATTATTGAGATAATACATGTGATCAGGTATTAATACTTGGAAGTGTGTTACATAAATCCTATTGTTATTTTTTAGACACAGGGTCCTGACACAGGCAGCAGTTTTAATTGGCTCTGAGATATTCAATACACACATCCTCATACAAAAGGAACAATACTATGTTTTCAAAAGATGTAACTTATCTCCTGGGAGTGCCGTATTCTATTGGAAGCCCTGTGGTGGAACACGTCTCCTTTAAAAGGTACATACAACACCCATCACAGTCAACATGCCATGATAGAGCTTTCATACTGTATTACATCTCATACATAATATTTTGCAATGTAGACTGTTCACATATTAACCAAGAGTGAGATGTCACTGAGTTATGTACTGAGTTATGTAACTGAGCAATGTACATGGATATGTAAGTTAGACTTTAGCCTTTACCAGATTTGGGACATTGGGTTAGACAAACCACTCACTTAACCCAACATGACTGTTGCTGTGTTTTTGCCATTGAATAATCTATGGACTGTTCCTTCTGGGCACATTTGACTTACAACTATGACTATCCAATCTAGTCCCACAAGCCTGAAGAAAATCAAGCTGCCACCCTCCTAGCACTCATCGACTTTGGTTTGTGTGCTCCCAGTTTCCACCTAGGCCAGTTTACACCTAGTATCCCAGCAACATGGTTCAGGTGGCTCCCGCAAACATACATTAACAAGCCATTGCCAAGCTCACTTGCCACAAGTCATTTAGCGAGACTGACTTCAAATCAGCACGAAGGTAAACACGCTTATTACAATTATCCGTGTACAAAAAAATCAACAACAGCCGAACAACTTTCTAATATGCAATTACAGCCGCTTATTGATTTTACAATGTAATCCGCTCCGATTGATTTAATAACACAATTATAGGCTGGCTCCCGGGATATTAGTGCGGGAGATTTTCATAAACTCCAAAGCAAAAAACTAAGCGGCTTTTAAAACAACACCGTCAGATGGCTGTTTAGGGAATTATTAGCCATATGAAATCCACTAAATCTCAACGTCGTTACCTTGAAAAAGGATTTTCTGTTACAAAAATGGAAACTGAGACTGAGAGGCCACTGACCAAACAGCTTTGGAGGCTTTGCAAACACATGATTCTACTTTAAGAGGGAGCAAAGATGCCAGGGTTCTCTGCTATGACAAAGGGAAAAGAATGGATTCCCTGCTTACTTGAGCATACATTCCCAAATGGTCAGAGAAGACAAAGATGGACCAACTGGGACTATTTGAAGGGTGGGCTGACATGAGCACAGAAACATTCCATCCAAACTGACCCAACTGCAACCAACCAATTTTGACTTCCTGTGTCCCGGATGTGTTTCAGCTTAGTTTTGGGCTTCCTACCCTATTCACCTCAATTTAGTTGACTTTATTTTCTGTATATTATTCATATTTGATCTTCATCTGGTAGGACAAAGTGTTGCAGGCCATTGCTAAGAATTCTTTTTTCCTGTGCTTTTTAAAAAAGTTCTCTTGGACAAATTTAAGACTTAGAGTCTTTTTTTGAGAAGGTATCATTTGCCAAGCTGTTCCAGTATCTTCAAAACGTCCAATTACTTCCACTGAAAAACTGGAGGAATGAAGGCAACCCGTCCCACTTGCATGTCCATGATATTTGGGCTGAGACTATACTTCACCACCCCCATCTCCACCTTCCAGACTCCATCACCCTGAATGATTCCCACAATGCCAACCAGAACAAGATTACAAGAGAACTGTACTAGATCAGGTTTGGTGTAGTGGTTAAGTGCGCAGACTCTAATCTGGGAGAACTGGGTTTGATTCCACACTCCTCCACTTGCACCTGGCTAGATGACCTTGGGCAAGCCATAGCTCTGGCACAGCTGTTCTTGAAAAAGAGCACTTTCTGTCAAGAGTTCTCTCAGCCCCACCTACCTCACAGGATGTCTGTTGTGGGGATGGGAAGGGAAAGGAGTTTGTAAGCCGCTCTGAGACACCTTTGGGTAGTGAAGGGCGGGGTATAAATCCAACCTCTTCTCCTCTTCTTCTTCTTCTACAATGATGCCAAGGTTCTGGGACCATGTCAAGCATCTAGACCACCTCAGTGGAATCCAGTAAATAGTTCTAAGCCATGTGATACTGGAACAGGTCACAGCTAGCCAATACTGCTACCTTTTCTTTCATGGCAATAATTCTTTTGGCACTGATTTGAACTGATGGGTGAATTTTGCTGCTCTGAGCAGAAGGCAGGAACCCAATCATCTTAGTTGAATCTGTGTAAATATGCAATGATGCACGGCAAGAATCAACCCTTTTAAAAGCCTTCTTGGGCCTATGCGGTGGTGAATATTTATAACCAGAAGCACACTGGCCTAAGTCTGTGTAATAGAGCATTTTTGCTCCCAACTGTCTGAACACCCCAGGCTTAAAGAGTATCATGTGTTTAGCTCAGAACACACAAACACACCCTTCATAGGCCGGCCCACTGGCAACAAAAATCACCCCTCGAAACACACAACATGCACACGCTTAGCTCTTCCCCTCCGATATATTCGCTGGCTTTATGGGACCATTTTTCTTGTCAAGCTGACAGCGCTGCTAAGTGGATTTCTCTCTGATATGCGGACAGATTATCACATTACCCCAATGTCCAACACAAACATATTACTTTATATTCAATAGCTCTAATGAATATAAACTGCTTTTTCTCTTTTTGGGAGGGGAAGGCAGCTGGTGGGAGGGGGCAATCTATAGATTTTTAATGAGGGCTGCTATTTACTCCCTCCTCTTTAAAACGGGTTGAGGTTCAGTCTCTGGCTGGAAAATCAATGTTGTTATTGTTGGAATATTGTATATTGATATTGTAATAATAAGATGCAATTGATTTAGGGGTGCGTAAGGATGGGGTCAACCCAGGGTTACTTTGCCTGGAGAGTGGCCCTGTATCTCCCACTGGCCCATTTGTTTCAGGCAACCCAGTTTTCCTTCCAAACCCAAAACATGCTCATTTCTAGTTCCCAAAGAAAAATGCTTGCAAAACTGTGGCACGGCATAGACAGTAGTCAAAAAAGAAGGGTCAATGGAAAGGAAATCTGGAGGCAGATTACCCTGGATTCCAGGACTCAGAGAGGGGAGCAGAGAGAAAGGGCCCATTCCTTGATTGGGGATGAAGAGCTGTTGCCAAACTCCATCAAAATCAGGGGCCATTTCCTGCTGTGTGATCTGACTCTTGTGCTGACCCTAACGTAAGACTGTCCTCATGTAATGATCAAGCAGTGAAGTTCAGATGCCATTTAGGAGCAATAAATATTTTTTAGCCGAACAATGCCCCTCCCATGCTCTAACTTGAACTACCTACAGCATCTTGCAGTGAAGACGAGGCTAAAGGTTTAATCATCTCCATGCCAGCAGCTGGCTGCAAGGGGTGAAGGACAACAAGGCTATCTGGGAGAAGCAGCAACCTAGCCCCAACTTGGGTATATAAAACGTACAGCCAGCTCTGCCCACATGCAATGAAGTCTGCAGATTCTGATCTCAGCACATGCAGCAACAAGTCGGAATGATGAGGCCTGTGTAAGAGATGACATGGGGGAGGCTAGTTATACTTGTTGAAACAATATACCTTGAAATCCCAAAGAGATGTTGGAACTAACTAGCGTACATGCCTGGCCTTGGGAAATGTGCTCATTTGGAAAGGAAGCTGGCTGCACCTGCATTATAGCCACCAAGACAGATCACCCAGTGGCCTGTGCTGAGCAGGTCCATATTTAAGCTGTCCCCATGCTTTATGGTCTGTACAGGAGCTGATGCAGAGGCAGCGAGAGGCCATTTGTCACTGCTGGAATGGCAGATTCCTGTTAATGAATAATATCATGGCTCTCTTTGTACAACAGCTCCCAGCACTGGGGGTGGGGGAGGACATTCACTGGGCTGGCGGCCGTGTATCCAGCTTCTCTTTGTTACCAATATAACGCATCCAATATGTTACCAATATGACGCATCACGCCCTCAGTGCCAGTAACAGCAACTCAAAGCTATGCAGGTACAACTACAAATAAGAATGTTTTCTGTCTTGTCATAACTCCTACTTTTGCTGCTTTGCTATTTGCTAATAATCAGTGGCAGAGTGAAATCCATCATCCTGACCCAGCTGGGTAAATGATGAGTTACTGGGTGATTCCTGCATAGCTGAGGAAGCACAAGTGTGCCCAGGAGCAACCCTCCACTGCCCATGGGATGGGGGGTTTGTACTTCTGGTCAGTCTCTGTCTCCCAGCATTCCACTGGCCACCTTCATGTCATGTCCCCCTAAGGGCCAAAGTAGACGTGATGGTGTCCATGGGTCTGAGGACAAGTAAGCCCCTCCCGCATGCCTTTCGAAGTGCTGAAATGTAAGTTTAAAAAGCCCCAGCATATTTCCAGATATTGGGGCATAATGCTCATTAAGGCAAAGAGCCAGTGCAATACAAGTGATGTCGTTGGGAACAGGATCCGGGATTTGGAGTTCAAAATTCAAGCTCACTATGGGGAACTAAGATGCCTAACTAGCTTCCCAGCCTAACAGTGCATCCCTTAGTAGCTTTTCAGGTGATTTTCCATAATACTGGCCAAACTACAACCTGTGATCTGTTTACTATTTCTGCAGACTTGCTTCCTGGCTTTGTTTCTTGGGTTTTTTTGTTTTGTACACATATTTTAATGAAACAACTGGCCTGATCTGGACAGAAGCCTCCTGTTGCCCAGATTTCTTTGCTATCTTTCTCATCATTCAGGCTTTCAACTTTTAAAAAATCTCAGGGTAAATTTGTAGTTTTGTACCCATTCACATAGTTATAATAACTTCTTTGGCAGTTTCTTTTCGCAGGACTTCGCCTGATCGCAATCTTGGAACCCAGCTATTCCATGACCGCGATGAATGACAGCCACCACCACCCCAAGACTTCCCTGCCTTTTTCAGCCAAATGCATCAAATGTTAAAAGGATACAGGGTGCAGCTACATAAATTCAGTGTTTTTGAAGAAAAATGCATTAAAAAACCTGGCCTGGAGTTCTGAAAAGAGCGAGCATGTATGTTCAGGAAACATAGACATATGAAGATATCTAATGGGACAGTAAGCAACAAATCTGAAATGCATTTCTCAGGGTTGTTTTCTGGATAAATGAAAAAAATATCACAAAGCATTTTGCTCACTAAAGCTGCAGTCCAGTGCTGAAGAGCTGCACATTTGCAAATGTCATTTTATTTTTCAGGGGGACATAGGCACATACACTTGCATGCTGGATGGTCACCTAAAAATCCTATATTAGCAGTTAATAATATAGCCATAAAAAGCACAGGGGATACTTAGGAGGGGAGCTTCCCAATCATTGGGTTTTCTTCTCTGCACACAGCTTCATCTCCTTCGTGACACAGTTTCCTGTTCAGAGCTTCCTGCCTCAACTCATCCCATTCCTTTCATTAACATATCACATATTGCAAAAATGGTGGGCAGCATAAATCCTGGTAGATTAAGAAACCCTATTCAAATAGGGCACTACTTGTACCATTTCTAATGCTGAGGGATTGGCAAGTTATTATGCACTGTCTGGCAGGCCAGATCCAAGTCACATGCAACACTTGCCCAAGCACGTTCCCCCACCTGTCTCTCAAATGTCAGTTCTTCAGTCCCAGCTGCACCAATGCACAAAGATGCTCTTCTCAAGAATCTATTCACCCCAATGAGCAATTTTCCACGTAGACGACTGAAACTTTGTAGCTGATTATTTATAAGAATCAGGCCCAACGATATTGCAGTTACCTCTCAGAATTTCAGGGCTGGATCCAGATAAAATTTTTCCACCAGCAGAACAGAACTTCCCTGCTCCCCCCCCCCCCCGGACCCACTAATCTCCATGAAATGCTGTTTGGGACACTCAGAAGAACAACATGAGAAGGGTCTGCTATGGGAAGGGGGAATTGGGGGAAATACCCCATTAATCTGGATCCAACCTCTAATACCAACCAAGTACAGCCACTGCATGTGTGTACATACTCACACTGCATCCTGTGGCAATCAGTACAATAGCACATTTAGTTAAAAAAATAGCACACTCCCAATACAACAAGAGATGCTGATCACCTAAGGGACTAACAATTCTCTTCCAAGTTTGACAGACAGAATGCTAGTTGGAAACATGGGGGGGGGAGAATCCAGAATGGAGAATAAAATTGAGGTTTTATCATGTCATCTTTGCACAAAGTATCTTACAAAATAAAACTACAATAACTTCAATACAACATCACAGGTACCCACAGAAGTTGCACTGTATACAGCTGCCCCTCTGAAGGAGGGAACACTCTACTCCAGTCCACCTAAAATAAAAACCAGAAACTGTGCAGGGGTCTGTGCTGTACAGAAAGGCAGCACAAAAAAAGAGATCTTAATTACCCCAAACCTGCGGACATAAGTCTGCTTTATAATGTTTCGCTAACCTAGCCAGTGAAGGAACACACCACAAACCTCTTCTGGAAGGCCATTCCAAAGGGCGTAGACAACCACTGAGACCAAAAAATCAAGGTTTCAGGGGGCAGCCACGTTAGTCTGCAGTAGAACAGCTAGATTCAAGTCCAGGAGCACCTTTGAGACCGACAAGATTTGGGGGGGAATAAACTTTCAAGAGAGTTATTACCCCCCCCCCCAAATCTTGTTGGTCTCTAAGGTGCTACTTGAATCTAGCTGAAACCAAAAAGCTTCTCAGTCTTGTGGAGATGAAATTCACCTCTATAAAGAAAGACATCACCAACAGGCCATGTCAGGCCCAAGATGGAAGCAGGTCAATACAGGGAGAGGCAGTCCTTCAAACAGGCCGGTCCCAGGTCATCAAAGTCTGAAACCAGCATCTTTACTTGTGCCCATCTGACACCGATCAAGAGGGGGCAGCTTCATTTTGTACCAGCTTCAGTTTTTGAGTTACGTCCCTCTTTCCCAATACCCCTCCATATGGTCACGGTGGGGAGGTCTCTGAAATCCTCATGTATTCAGGTATTTCAGATGGTGCTGACAGCAGGTGGACAGAACATTAAGAATAACCTACCTCATTATCTGCAATTACATTACTGCCACACACCTCATTTCTTTGCAAAGAAAAGAGAATTAGTTTTATATTGACTTCGTCCTAGCACTTTTCCCAACCGGCCACTGGATAAACCGCTCAATGTTCCAAGGTGGGGGCTGGTGATGGGACGGGGGCTGGCCTTCGATTCTGTAATTAATAACCACTTCTCTTAACCTGTTGCCTAGAGGTGAAACACACACACCCATGTGTGGGGGACACAAATATGCATGGAAGGGACTGCACAGACCGTTTGGGGGAAAGATACCAACTGCCTGGGGGTTGATTTTGAATTATACCCTGAAGTGATAACTTCTATTCACAGATCTTCGCTATAGTAGTCAGTGGGTGCCTCAGCTTTGAAATGAACAGTTCTCAGGGCACACAAGCATCTCTGATAAGCTACATGCCACATGCTTCTTCTCCCATCCCTGGCTGGCCCCTGCCATGAAATGTCACCTTTTCAATGGGGGGGGGGGGAGGACATGTTCCCTGCCCCCGAGGTCCAAATCCAGGCTTCAGTCTGTCAGGAGGAAGGGCAGACAGAGCACTGAGGCCTATACACATCCATTTTGCGCAGGAACTCAGCAGCATGTGCTTATCAGGGGCCTTGAATACAAAACGAGCACTCAGATGCAAGACTAATATAATGGGTGGAATCCATGCCTGCCTCTCAGTGAAATAAGTTATGCCCTATCAGGAGAAGCTGAGAATGATTTGCACAGGAATTTCAATGTGAGGCAATCACTGGTTAAGGCTGGACCACCCAGATGGCCTTTGGAAGAGGACCAATTGAACCAAAACCAGCGTGGCACAGGGGTCAAAAAGTCAGACTAGGATGGGGAAAACCCAGGTTCAAGATCCCCGCTTGGCCATGAAACTCACTGGGTGATCTTGGGCCAATCAGTCTCTCTCATGGAGATAGGTTAGGACTTATCTCATAGTGTTGCTAGCCTCTGATATCAAAATGGAGGCGGGAAGAACTATGTATGCTCCCTGAGCTCCTTCAGGGAACGAGAGACATATATCTCATTTAAGTCAAACTGAAAGTAGAAGTCTACCTCACATCCTATAGAAGCGCCTACATGTGAGTGAAGCAGTTCTGAGCTCCTTTCCCCACCGGCCTTCCCATTCTATTCTTGGGCTCTACTTACCTTTCCTCCCCTCGCATCCCATCACCGTCTCTGATGCCCTATGCCAACCATTCTCAAAGCCTCTATAGTGAGGCTACTTAGGCATAGTCAACGTTACCTCACAACTGTGGCATTTGGATATCTTGGGGACTTGCCGGAGTATTGTTTGAGCAGGTACTCGCTGTGCTCAGAGAAGGAAAAGATTTCTGAGATTTAAATGTTGTTGTCTATTTAAATAAATGTATAAATGAATATCAGCCATCACCTGGGTTGTTTAATTTGCTATAGTTATATCTTGCGGTTTAAAGAATCAGTCTGACTAAAATCTGAGGCTCAAATGTTGCCAGTGAGGCAAATCAGACTGTGTCGCAGAAAGTGGCCAAGCCATGCAAGGTAGGGGGTCCCATTCCTCCAGTGCGGGTGGGTAGTACCCTGCTCCTGTTGCCCACCACTGCTCTGATCAGTGGCACAAGGAAATGTTTTTTTAAATCCCTCAGCATCGTGTGAAGCACGACATCATGGATTAGGCAACCCTAACACTAAGGTTTAGAAGGAGCCTGGTAAGTGTAGGCCTGCAGAGGCATTGGCAGCTGGGCCTGTGCAAAGGTCTTTCCCAGATACCAGATTAAACCCGAGCAAAACTGATGCTCTGGCTCTAAAATTATGGCCCCTCCCATGCTTCTCCTCATGGCCTTTGTCACTATGTGATGATATTGGACACTGCTGGCCTGGGCCTCAGGATACACCTGTGTACACATGAGCATCTAAGCAGCAAGGTGCTTGCTCTCTCCAGCATTTGTATTCTTCCTTTCCAGGCTAGAAAAGCAGCTTCCTCTCTACAACCTGGGAACTGCATTCCTCATCAGCCTTACTTCTCCCTGGCCACCATCCAGAGGAAAAAAGAACATTCCACAGGAATGTAAATCTTTCTAAGACCTCCTGTTTAAATTATCAAACATTTTCCAGGTTTTTCTCTTCAACCATGTATACAGAAGCTTGTTTTTTAAATGCTCAGCATCTTGCACTCAGCAACCTATTTGCAGCCCTGCCTATTCCTGCCAACCCAGCTATAAACTGGAAAACCAGAAGTTGTGCTCTTTTGTGACACAGACTAAATATGTGTGTTCTAAGGCTGTACATCATACTAAAATATCTTCTGGTACCTTATAACTCTCTAATGCAACCTGTGAGATGACCTGCAGACTGACTGCATGGCTCATGTGGGAAGGTGACAAGGCACACGGTGAAGCAAATCCTATCACGAGTCCCTCTTATCCACTGCTTTCTGGGATATGGTAAGACCATAAGAGAAGCCAATGTTGGATCAGGCCAATGGCCCCTCCAGTCCAACATTCTGTCACAAAGTAGCCAAAAATTGGATGTTCATTTTTTCGTGTGTAGTGTGAAATTGGGACCCGAGTAAGGGGGGAGAATAACACATCTGAAAGTGCAGGGGGAGCATATACTGGATGCCCAGGGAATGGCAATGAGCTGTGCTCAGTGAAGAAGTCTTAGCCTCTGAGAATCCCAGTGTGAGTTTGGCCAGCAGAAATGTAACTATTGTGTCACTGTTGTGGGGAGCTGCTGAGAAAAAGGCTATTTCAAGAATGTATCAAAAGCCCAACAACCAAGATCCATTCCTGTCAATTACAGAACCCTTTATGAAGATGGTTGTTGTAGTTGCTACTTGTACACTCTCCATAAAGCGATGTAGCATAGTTATGCATCATGGTGTAGTAGTTCGAGTGACCAACTACGATCTGGAAGACAGATTCAGATCCCCACTCTGCCATAGGAGCTTGCTGTGTGACCTCGTGCAAGTCATCCTCTCTCAGCCTAACCTCCAAAAATGGAGGAGCTGAGAACAGTGTTTTAAGTTGCTTTGGGTCTTCATTGGGGAGAAAGGTGGGGTATAAATATATAAATGAATGAATATATTCATACTGCCCTTTTTAAAAGAATTGTTGTCATGTCATATTCAACCATCTGATGAAACAGGTAAAAGGAGTACTGAAGGATGAAAGGGAAATGGCTGAAAAGCTGAATGCGTTTTTTGCTTCTGCCTTCACTGTGGAAGATTGGAGGTGCTTGCCCACTCCAGAACCGCTGATTTCGGGAGGGGAGTTGAAAGACCTGAGTCAGATTGAGGTGACGAGGGAGGAGGTCCTACGACTGATAGACAACTTAAAAAATGATAAATCACCAGGCCCCGATGGCATACATCCGAGAGTTCTGAAAGAACTCAAATGTGAACTTGTGGATCTCCTGACCAAAAATATGTAATCTTTCATTAAAATTTGCCTCCATTCCTGAGGACTGGAAGGTAGCTAATGTCACTCCCATCTTTAAAAATGGTCCCAGAGGAGATCCGGGAAATTACAGGCCAGTCAGTCTGACATCAATACCAGGTAAGTTGGTGGAAACTGTTATTAAGAAAAGAATTAGTAGGCACATTAATAAACAAAAACTATTGAGGCAGACTCAGCGTGGGTTCTGTAAGGGAAGATCTTGTCTCACTAACCTGTTAGCGTTCTTTGAGGGGGTCAACAAACATGTGGACAAGGAGGACCCAACAGATGTTGTTTACCTTGACTTCCAGAAAGCTTCTGATAAAGTTCCTCATCAAAGGCTACTAAGTAAGCTTAATAGTCATGGGATAAAAGGACAAGTCCTCTTGTGGATCAAAAACTGGCTAATTCATAGGAAACAGAGAGTGAAAATGGACAATTTTCACAGTGGAGGGTAGTAAGCAGTGGGGTACCACAGGGATCGGTACCGAGTCTGATGCTTTTTAACCTGTTTATTAATGATTTGGAGTTAGGAGTAAGCAGTGAATTGGCTAAATTTGAAGATGACACAAAATTGTTCAGGGTGGTAAAAACCAGGGAGGATTGTGAGGCACTCCAAAGGGATCTGTCGAGGATGGGCAAGCGGGCGTCAACATGGCAAACGGGGTTCAGTGTGCCCAAGTGCAACGTGATGCACATTGAGGCCAAAAATCCTAACTATAAATACACACTGATGGGGTCCGAACTGGCGGAGACTGACCGAGAGAGAGATCTTGGAGTCGTAGTAGATAACTCACTGAAAATGTCGAGACAGTGTGCGACTGCAATAAAAAGGCCAACACTATGCTGGGGATTATTAGGAAGGGAATTAAAAACAAATCAGCCAGTATCATAATGCCCTGTATAAATTAATGATGTGACCTCATTTGGAATACTGTGTGTACAGTTCTGATCACCACACCTCAAGAAGGATATTATAGCATTGGGAAAAGTGCAGAAAAGGGCAACTAGAATGATAAAATGGTTGGAACATTTTCCCTATGAAGAAAGGTTAAAGCGCTTGGGGCTTTTTAGCTTGGAGAAACGATAGCTGAGGGGTGACATGATCAAGGTTTATAAGATTTCAGGGATAGAGCAGGTCAAGAAAGACGTACTTTTCTCCCTTTCTCACAATACAAGAACTTGTGGGCACGCAATAAAATTGCTGAGCAGTCAGGTTAGATTAGATAAAAGAAAGTACTTCTTCACCCAAAGAGTGATTAACACATGGAATTCACTGTGCTGATGGCTACAAGCATGGACAGCTTCAAGAGGGAATTAGATAAAGATATGGAGCAGAGATCCATCAGTGGCTATTAGCCACAAGGTATAGACAGAAACTCTCAGTCTGGGGTAAGTGATGCACTGTATTCTTGGTGCTTCGGGGGCGACAGTGAGAGACGCGTCCTGGCCCCACTGATGGACCTCCTGATGGCACCTGGTATTCTAACTGCCTCAAACACACACACACTTATTGGGAATGGGCCAACACTCAATAGTGAAATACATCTGCATGCACAAGACCCCAATTCAGTCCCCAGATAAAACAGGTGCAGGTAGTAGGACTGGGAGAGGCCTTTGCCTTGCAGAGAATTTGCCAGTCAGAATAGGCAACACTGAGCAACACAGATCAATTGTCTCACTATATGAACCAGACCCATATAACAAATCTCAGATTATATCAAGTGAATTGTGGGCAGCATGTAAATTAAGCAAATGGAACTTCCTACCAGAGGCTACAAGCATACAAGGCTTTAAAGGGGGATTAGACAGATATAAGGAGGACAGGTCTATTAATGGCTACTAGCTATGGTGAGAGGCAGTAAATTTCTCAATACCAGTGCCAGGAGGCAACATGAGGGGTAGGCTTTGGTCTCCATGCCCTGTTGTTGGCCCTCCAGAATAACTGGTTGGCCACAGTGTGAGATAGGATGCTGATTAGATGCAACACTGGT
Organism: Gekko japonicus; assembly: GCF_001447785.1. Lineage (NCBI taxonomy): Eukaryota > Metazoa > Chordata > Lepidosauria > Squamata > Gekkonidae > Gekko > Gekko japonicus. The sequence continues at coordinate 1,640,990 of NW_015173676.1, forward strand.
CTGATCCAACAGGGCTGTTCTCATTATATAAGAACATAAGAGAAGCCAATGTTGGATCAGGCCAATGGCCCATCCAGTCCAACACTCTGTCGCACAGTGGCCAAAACGACCCTTGGCACTTACCGTGAGGGGTCCTTCTACTCTGATGAAAGGACATTTTGGGTGATTCCCACCGTCCTATCAGGGAGAGGCAGGAACAATTTTTTCTTCCTCTTCCTATGTGGCTGGGGAACACCCACTTCTTCAGTTCAGGTGACTCCCAGCAGCAGTACTGGAAAAAACACTATTTCCTACTACTGAAACAAAAATAAACTACAAACATAGGTAAGTTAGTGCTAGGAACAAGGGTAGAACGCGACCGTACTCCCTGAATAAACTATGTACAGACAAAAGGAACCTCTGAAAGAAAGGAAGAAGAGACATACCTCCAGAAGGCCAGTAAGGAGAAGGAGGAGAGCGCAGAAAAAATTGGGAAGGGTAAGATGTCCTCCTCTCCTCAGAGTAGAAGGACCCCTCATGGTAAGTGCCAAGGGTCGTTCTCCCTCTGAGGCGGAGGACATCTTGTGTACTTACAAAGCAGTATTTTACACCCTGGGTGGGAGACTGCTCTCCTCTTGTACGATGTGTTGCAGTACTCTTCTTCCGAAGGAGGCCTCAGCTGAGTCATATACGTTCAGTTTGTAGTGCCTCACAAAAGTAGCTATGGAGGACCAGGTAGCAGCTCGGCATACCTCTTCAATTGAAGCATTCTAGGCCAACGCTGCATTGGTGGATGTGCTTCTGATGGAATAGGCAGAAATCCCCACTGGGACTTCCAGATTAAGAGACTTGTAACCTTCTACGATGCATGACTTGATGGCAGAACTAATAACGGACTTGGACATCCTGTTCCTCATATTCGGTGGTGAGATGTTGATGAACATTGCTTTGGTTTTCCTGATGCCAGCAGTGCGTACCAGGCAGGCCTTGAAGGACCTGTGAAAGACTAGGTGTGCCAGGCCTTCTCCCTCAAATGTTTTGGATCAGGGCAGAAAGATGGTAGGTATATTTCTGGAAATCTATGAAATCGTGAGGCAACTTTTGCAACGAAGGTCTGATCCATGCGAAGAACAACTTTGTCTTTATGAAAGACAGAAGACCTGGATGTTACAGAGAGAGCTCCAGTCTCTGATACATGTCTGGCAGAAGTGACTGCCACCAGGAATAAGGTTTTCAAGCACAGCCATTTCAGAGGCACATTTTGGATGGGCTCAAACGGGGTCTTGGTGAGCTTAGATAGAAATGTATGTAGTCTCCAGGTAGAGAACCTGTATACTGGTGGAGGATTGCGCAGTGCTGCACGTCTCAGAAACCTACGTACGTGTGGATGTGTGGACAACGAACATCCCTTAGCCCAAGGGAGTATCAAATTCAGGGCTGCGACCTGCTCTCTAAGGGTTGTTGGTTTCAGTCCTGATTTGAAGCCATCATTCAGGAATTCCAGAATGGAATGCATAGGAGGGTTCATGGTATCAACAGACTTTCTCCTGCACCACCTGTGAAAGGCCTTCCAAGTGGTATTATATATCCTAATAGTAGAATCCTTTCTGGAGGCGAGAATTATTTCAGTCACGCTTGGAGAATAGCCAAGCTCTAGGTAAGATGACCGTTCAAGCTCCATGCGGTCAGAAGTAGACACTCTGGGTTCGGATGCCATACTGGACCCTGGATGAATATGTCCAGGGAAACTGGTAGGCGTGGCGGAGGTATCTCAGACAGCTGCTGTAGGGTCAAGAACCAGTGACATCGAGGCCACCACGGATTTGTGAGGAAAACTGTAGCCCTCTGATGTTTCATCCTTCTCAGGACCTTTGGCAGAATGGGAATTGGAGGGAAGGCATAAAGTAGACCATTGGGCCACGGGGTGGTCACAGCTTCTGTAGCTTCGGCCCTATCATGATGGAACCTTGAGAAAATTCTGGGTAGTTGATGGTTCTGATGCAAGGTGAATAGGACCACTATTGGTGTCTCGAAATGCTGTAACATTCAGTTGAAGGTTTTCTTGTTCAGCATCCAATCTTCTGGGTGGATCATCTGTCTGCTGAGCCAATCCGCCGCGGTATTGTCCAGTCCTCTGATGTGCTCAGCTCTGATTGAGGCTAGATGCTTCTCTGCCCAGGAGAATAACATCAATGCTACCTTGTGGAGGAAGGATGACCTGGAACCCCACTGGTAGTTTACATACGTCTTGGCAGACACGTTGCCTGTCCGCACTAATATGTGGTGGTTCTTTACTTCGTTGCTGAAATGTAGAAGAGCCAGATGAACAAGCCTGAGCTCCAAAACACTGATTGATAGAAGGAACTCTCTGCGAGACCAACGTCCCTGAGTTGGGTTCTTGGCTAAGGTCACTCCCCAGCCTTGCAGACTGGCATCTGTAAGCAGTTGCAGTTCATTGTCGTGGACATATTTCTTCCCCTGCCGGAGGTCGGAATCTCCTGTTCACCACCGTAGGGCGTCTCTCACAGACATGGGTAGCTGAAAAGGAACATCCTGCTTCTCCATGATCTGTAGGTGACACAGTCGAAGGAAGAGCTGTAGGGACCTTGTACACAGTCTTCCCCAGTGCACCGCATCTAAATTGGAGATCAGAAGACCCATCCCTTTGGTTAAGGTCAGTATAGATGGTGAGGAATGGTCTATGAGGAGGTTCACCGCCTGCTTGGTCTTCAAGATCTTGTCATCTGGTAGGAAGAGAGTGGATTTCCTGGTGTCTATCAGCATCCCTAGATGTTCCAGTGTCTGGGACTGCACCAATGAGCTCTTGTCTCGGTTGATGAGAAAACCGTGAGATTGTAGAGAACTGATCGTGTCCTGAATGTCCTGAAGTGCCTCTTTACACAGAATCTCAGGAACCTTCTGTGTTGTGGCCGGATCGGAATGTGTAGGTATGGCTCCGTGAGATCCAAGGAGGCAAGGAATTCTCTGGGCTGCAACACCTGAGTTATGGAGTTGAGGGTCTCCATACGGAAGCGTCTCAAATTGATGAACCTATTAACGAATTTTAGGCCTAGAATGACTCTCCAATCACCATTTTTCTTGGGCACTGTAAAAAATATGGTATAGACCCCCTGGCCCTTTTGATCATCTGGCACTGGTTCCACCGCCCAATGTCTAGAAGGCGTTGTAGAGCAGCAAAGGTTATGGACCTTTCCTTGAGATCCTTGTGTAGTGTGGAGAATCTCCTGGGTGATCTCCAAACAGCTTCTCCATTTGGAAGGGGTAAGCCATCACAAAGGACTTAGACTGTAAATCAACTGGCCAGGCTCACAACCAGAACCCTCTTTTGGACACCACCGCCGAAGACATGGCTCTGGAAGAGAAGGTAAGAGCATCCAGGGAGCGTCAGTCACGAATGCTGAAGCCTTCAACATTCTCGTTGCTACCTCCAGCAATCTCTTATTGTTCTCTGAAAAGAGTTGAGTGAATTCTCTGAACCAGACTAAGACGACCCTGGTGACAATGGTGGCTGCAGCTGAAGCCTTGATGGCCATTGCTGTGGCTTCATGCAACCTTTTAAGTCCCACATCTATTTTCTTGTTCAGGTTGTCTTGTACGGAGCCATAGGCATCCTCTGGGAGAAGACCAAAGAACTGGAGTGCTGTCACTGGTGTATCCACTAGAGTGACCTGTAACATCTCATTAGCACAAGAGGGTAAATCATACAATTTTCTAACAAACCCAGGGGCCTGTCTATTGGAGATGGGCTTAGCCCATTCAGCTTACAGTTGTCTCTCAGGGAACTCGGGAAATGGAAAAAACGTTTTCAGACGTAGCATATCTGGGGGAAACTCCTCCATGCCCTTGGATTTATTTCTAGGAGTAATACCAGGGCTGACCAGAGGAGGAATCATGAATGCTGACAAAGATTTAGAGAGAAGATATTGAAATCCTCAACTTTAGGAGCCTAGCTGATGTCCTCAAACACCCCCCCCCCAATCAGAAGGAAATTCACCTGTCTCCCCATAGATGATCAGGTTCTGGGGACTGTTCTCTCTCTGAATCAGAGTAAAAGTCTCTGGGGATCTGCTTCCTGTCAGCCTTGGTAGGCCAACTTCCCCCAATGGTCTGTCTGTGGGGCAGTCCATGTGAGTTGGAACTGGGGAAATTGCGGGGGAGGTAGCTACGGCTAGATCCCCCATGCAGCAAAAATTAAAAAATTCTTCCCTCATAGCTCGCTTCATGGACTCACAAAAGCCCTGAGGGTTGGAATTTCCAGCATACAGGGGTACATTACCCAGTTGTAGTCTTCTAGTTTCCTCAGCCAGTGCTCTATTGAGCGATGCGGATTCGCCTCCATCTCCTGCCTGGAGATTGGCATCTGGTAACGGAGAGCCCATGGGCGCGTGTTGAGAAGGCGTCCGAAAGTTTCCCGCCCAAAAACGTGTCACCAAGATAACCGCCGCTGGCAGTAGAGGGACAAAGAGATTGCTCTCCAGCGAAGTCTTCTGTGTGACATTGCTTCCTCGCCTTTTTCTCCCCGCTCAACTCGGGGTCGTTGCTGGTAGCCACAGCAAGCCTACAGGTCATGCCGGCTCTGGAGGCGTTCCTGGGCATCTCCACAATCGCGGCATCGCTCTCCGGCTTGAGAGGAAGCCATCTTGTGCTCCTCTCGGCATCGTTGGAGCAAAAGGGAAAGGAGAGGGAGTTCTACAGCTACTTCCAAAGGCCTTTTAGCCGCCTCCGAACTCCCTCTAGTGGACAGAAGTAGAACGAATAGAATTAAATAGAAATAGATTTTTTAAAAGAATTAAGTTAGAAGAGGAAGATTAACAGTAGGAAAAAGAATTTAAAAAAGAAATAGAGGTAAAAGTGCGTGTTAGGAGCTAATTAAGTTGGAGGCAGAGCCTACAACAACCTCTCCCTGTAGAGGCAGGAAAGGAAATGAAGAAGTGGGTGTTCCCAAGCCACACAGGAAGAGGAAGAAAAAATTGTTCCTGCCTCTCCCTAATAGGATGGTGGGAATCACCCAAGATGCCCTCCACCTCGGAGGGAGAACTCAGTCAAAACTCTAGTTCATACATTGGTCATCTCTTGCCTTGGCTATTGCAACCCGCTATCCAGGCTTCCCTTGTTTATTTATTTATTTAATCATATTTCTATCCCACTGTCCCCCACAAGCAGGCTCCAGGCAGATCACAACAGAGTAAAACAATTAAAGTATCACACTTCTATCACATCTTCCTCTTCTCCTCTCTATCTAGAATGAATGTCACTACCAAAGTGATTCTCCTCTGTTATCACTCAGACACTACGCAGCCCCTTGCTCAATATCCTACAACAGATCCAAATCAAGTTCACTGTTCTTAATGTTAAAGCTTTCCATGGCCTTGCTCCATTCTGTCTTTTTGTCGTTATATATATTACTATGTATCAGGAATATATAACACTCTCTTCTGATCTACCACTCTCACCTCCAAAGGTCTTGAGACTCCCTTGAATAATTCGGCCCATTCTCCTTTGCAGCTTAGGCCTCTTTGCTAAGTCACTGACAGACCCATCCTGCATCAATTTATCTTATTATCATATGTTTCTTTTAAAAGAGTTACGTCAATAGTCATAACTATGTAAAACAAATTTTCTTGTTCAAAAGGTTGTTCTCTTGAATTTCGTATCCCAAATTCTGAAGCTAACTGAGAAAACTTTTCAAGGGAGAGACCTTTTCTGGCACAAAAGGTTGCAGGAGATCACTGCACATGAGGGAAAGATGACAGGTGGGTGTATACATCTCTTCCTCCAAGGAAAGACGATGCACCCTCATATTTCTCATCTTTGATGATACGAACCAAAGCCCCCTGTGCTTGGAACATCTTGGAATACATTAGGTCAATTCTTTCTGTCCTTCAAATCCGTGTTCGTATATAATAAATTGTCTTGAGATAAAGTTAGCAAAGAGGACCTGATTATTCTCAGCCACTGTTTGAGACATGTAGAATTTACCTATTGATTTGTAATGCCTCCACCACTGGATCTTCCTCCCTCCAAAAGCTCAGACCGGCTGCCTCCATAGTTGGTTTTGACAGGTTGATCAAGTTAAAAAAAAACATTTACTGATGTGCTTATCAGAGTTTGTTGACCTGTGGGGTGTGTTTGTGTGTTTGCTGCTCCTTCTACTCTTGCAGCTTTTACTGTTTGTTACACATTATCTTGTGTCTGGAAAAGCAACTGGAAAAAAATGATAAACAAATAAATACATAAATGCAGGTATTGTTACCTGGGGACTTGGTAACAGGCCTGCAGACTGCATGGTAAAAGAGCCCCTCAGCCTCTCTGCACCAATCCACGGATAACACTGCTCAATAATGCTGACATGTAATGAGGTGCTAACAGGGCCATTTCCTTAGAAATGCCCTTTCTCTCTTTTCATAAAGCTATCAAGATAGAAGTTACAACATCTCCCAGCTATCATAACTGTTATGCAATGGGACAAGTTGCCTAGGGAAGTTTTATCATTGCAGATTTCTAAGCATGAGCTAGAAAGGCATCCAGTTAGGCTAAGAATTAGTACAACTACACCAATCAATCAACGTAGAAATGACTAGTCTAGCTAGACTTACCCTGATCTGGATAGCCCAGACTAGGAAGCTAAACAGGGTCGGCCCTGGCTAGTATTTGAATGGGAGACCACCGAGAAATACCAAAAGTATGACATAGAAGCAGGCAATGGCAAAGCACCTCTGAAAGTCTTTTGGCTGGAAAACCATAAGTAAGGGTTGCCATACGTCAGCTGTGACTTGACAGCACTTTCCACCACCAGCTAGACTTAGGGGAAAATTCTTCTCAGCCAGCTATCTGGAAACCCTGGGGCTTCATCATCCATTCTGCCCTCAACCTCAGAGGCATCTCCACTGTGAGGAGGGGGGGGGATGGTCGCCATGCTGAGGGTGAACCTGTATATGGTCTCTTCTGTCCTTCTGATTCACACTCTGCTTCACAGGCATACAAGTAAAATTATAGACAGTGCTGATATAAAACTTTAACAGCAAGTCCACACTTCCAAAGATGGAGGAAACAGACACTGACCAGGAATGCAGACTCCCCCCCACTCCCTACCACATGTACCAGAAAGCTCTGAGAACTCCCCCAGCATAAGAGCTGAGTGCTGTGACCACTTTGCAAAATGTGCATTGTGTATTCCTTTGCACAAAGGCAGAGAAGGCACGCTCACTGCCACAAGGAGTAGCATGGTCAGACAAAGCAAAGATAAAACTGTACCCTTGCCCCCTCCCAATCTGCGAGATAACGACCAGGCTGATATTGAAGGATAGCAGCCGGCTTGGTAATAAGGGGGAAAAGGCAATTTCATCTTTATTAGTGGGAGATTTCTCTTTTAGTAATAAGCACACTTCAAATAATTAGCGTGTTTTACGTAATAATGAAATTATGGAAATGCAGTCCACTTATTCAAACAAGTCACCATTACCATATTTTTAAATATTAGACTTAATTAGAGTTTATCACTTCACAGAAGTACGAGGAGTGGAGATTTTTTTCTCCTCCTTTGCGCAAAAAAAAATTCCTCATAAAGTGTTTATTAAGAGCGGGTAAGAAGGGGATAATGATGTGTTTGGAAATTAAGGCAATCAAACATTTAATGCTATGCACTCCTGTAGGCAAAAGCATTCAAATGAGTCAATTAGACATCCATTATCCAGGCACGATTAAACACGGCAGGACGAGAGGCTGTCCGACCCAGTGCCTGTTTGTGCTGAGGACTTATGCCCACTTAAAGCTGGCTAATAAAACACTAAACTTGGGAAAAGATGCAAAGAAAGAAAAAGGGGAAAAAAGGAAAGGAAAAGGAAAGGCATATGGAGGTGGGTTGCAAGGATGACAGGCAGGCCAAAAGAGGAGGGACAATGATGTAGTGGTGTCTTGTGGATCAGGGTTTCATAAATCACAATAATTAAGTTAACACGAAAATCAACTTCACCATCCCGTTAAATTACAGAATTTGCATATTAGGGCTCAAATGAAGTCTGTGGTTTGGCAGGACAAGGAGGGGGCTGGGGGAGAGGAAAACGCAGGTTGGGAGGGGAGGGAGGAGAGAGCTGATAAGGGATCCATTTATTATGGTGAATAACTAATTTCAGAATTTATAGTGCTGGATTTTCGTCCCCATGCCATTTATATTACCGGAGGAAATTAAGGGGCGGGCAGGAGGCTGGCTGGACATCTTTCTGCGTTATTGCTTGTCTGCCATTTGCAAATCATTATTAATTGTGGCCCACGCGCATGGTGCAGCAGGCCACAGCGCCTGGACAGACAGTGCCAGCACACATATCTCTTCATCAGGCCCCCAGCCACTGGCCCTGAGAGGCAATTACCCCTCCCTGATTGGTATCAGATAAGGAGGGAATTTTTACAAATTAGGGAATAAATAGGATTTCCACACATGGAGCAGAGAAGACTTGAGAGGCAGTAATGAAAAACGATACATCACCATCAGCTAGACAATCCTATTCATACAATCCTGCATTATGCTCACCACTCATAAAAATCCCGCCAAATGACAGACAGACACCAACAGTGTGTCATTTGGTATCAGATTCATTCCCCACTCTCAGAGCTATCTCAGACAGCTTTGGGGAACCTTTCCCTCCAAATGGCTGAAACCAGAGATGGAATATCAGCAGCAGCAGATTTCTTTCAACAAAGAGGCCATTGGGTTCATGAGTGCTTGGAAGCCACACCTTTGGACTTCAGTGTCCCGTCCGTAATCTAAAAGGGGAGGAGGCTGTCAGTAGTAAAGGATACCCATTTTAATTAACACATTTAGCAATGCTCTCTTCTTTATTCTCTCTTCACAAATTCCAAGAATCAGCCTGACACTGTGCTGGGTGGGTCCTAGTGAGGCCTGGATATTAGGGCCAAGGTAAAAGCTATGGCTTAAATAGATGCATTTCCCTTGCAAAGTCAGGGTGTGGTCCCACTGGGGGCAGCAGGAATCATAAGCATCCTCCAAGGAAGGCAGTGCTCATTAAGGCTCCTTTTATTGCCACGAACCAAGTCCAAACAGATTTCCAACTGTGTATGGTTCCCTTCACCTGCCTGCTCTGCCCCTTAAAAACCTTAGGGGGCTAAGCTGTGCCTCTGCTGTGGGTGGGTTCCCCCAGGCCTGAACAGATTTGACCACAATTCCTCCTCTAGGTTCCCCTTTCTCCCTTCTGTGTGCCTTCTCAGCTTTCCCAGCCAGCTTGTCTTCCTCTACCTTTCTGTCTCTCCCCTTTTCTCCTTTAACACCTTCCCTTGCTAACCCTGGGCCTCTGCTCATGCTGACTAAGCCCAGCTCGGCTCCTCCTTTCTCTGACCCTGGTTCCTTTTTTATGCCTTGCCTTGCCTTGTCTCACCCCAGCTGGGTTTGTACGGGGCTAGCCAGAAGTTCTTGCTGCCAGCCTTGCCCCAGCCAAAGCCTCTGGAGGGCAACACTCCTGCCCTGCTGCTGTGCCCAGCGGCTGATTGGGGGGGGCTCTCCTGCTGATGCTGTACTGCAGCCAGTGCCCCACCCTGCCCTGAAGCAACTGCGTCTGTGCCACAAAGTGTGTAACTGATCAATATATTCAGAACTAGAAAATTATTGTATTTGTTTGTTTATTATATTCAGCTTTTATACCACCCATTCCCCAATAGGGCTCAGGGCGGTGCACAACAAAACCAAACTCATATCACACCGTTTAAAACAGATAAAAGTCACACTGAAATTCCATAGTAACAAAGTTCCTTAATTCCATAGTAGCAATACAGTTTAAAAAACAGATGGCAATCAAAATTTCAATTGTCCTACCACCTTGCGGGGGGGGAGTGGGGGGGGGGCCTGACAGTGCCGGCCAGAGACACCGTCACTGTCCTCAACTAAACGCCTGGTGGAACATCTCTGCTTCGCAAGTCCTCTACAATAAAGTGAGATGCCTGGACTGTGCTCTAAGCTTTCCAGCTGTCCATTGTCCTTGGCAATCCAGAGTGACACATGCCAGTCCTCTAAGTGTGCTCTGTGAAATTTTGAAACAGTTATCAATCCAGGCCTAGGCAGACAGTTCTATGAATTTTTTGAAATATTTCTGCATAGCAAATGCATTCATTCTGGAAGCCCAGGTTCCAAACAAAACTGTGAACTTCACCATCCCCATCCTACCCTACACATATGGGAGACTGGGAGTAAAATTTGCAATATATTCAGCAATTCTTATTCTGGTCCCAAACCACAAAAACGATATACAGACATGAACATCCCCAATGTACTGTTTCATAAAGCTCCCCTAAAGTGAGAAGACACAAGAGAATCTCTGCCAGCAAACAGGAATCTTCTTTCCAGGGCCTAGATTAGTCCTCCATTATGACACGCATATCACTAAACAGCCCCAATCCAACCTCAGACGCTTACTACGTGATTGGTTTGGTCCACATCCTACCTTGTTTGATCACAGTCTTTCATTAATTCTCCCAATAACCCTGCAGCCATATTTCCCAGTCTAAAATTTACACTAGACTATATTATTGAAAAAAAACCCAGGTATGGCTCACTTCAGAATGGTACTGTAAGGAAAAGTCACATTTTAGGGGATAGCAATGGGTGGCAGTCAAGATCTGCCTTAATGCACACAGGCCACAGAACTGCTGCTTAAACTGCCCTGGTGCTGACCCTGCCCAGAGAGTGAATTGCCTCAGAGTCTTCCTGCAACACCATACATTTAAAAAGGCCAGAGTGTAAAAATGTCATGTAACTACATCATCTCACAAAGTCTTTCCCTTTCCCTCTCACAGAAAGAATAGTAAGGAAGCAAACAACAACTTGTTTGGTGTTCTTCTTAAAAAAGCTCTAGCTACCGCATCCCTGTGATTCTGTGTAAATCCAAGCTCTCTCTTTTCCCTTTTGAGCAGTAAAAAAAAACTTTTTTGTGTACAAACCACACTGAAAAGAACAGCGACTGTGCAAGGGCATATCCACACTTCTAAGCAAGCTACACTCACTTCATTGGGGCTCGGGAAGGAGATGTCTGGGAGCCTGTTATGATCTGGTTACTACATAAAGTTGGAGGGAAAACCTGAACGTACATCTAGCACTCAGAAAGCAAACAAAATGGGACTTAAACTGGATAGAAAATGTATGATTTTTAAAACTACCTACAACATTTTTGTATGTTCAAAAGTCTGATGAGCATATGAGCTTCCTTAAGCCATTATTCCCCAGTTTTGTTCTAGCAGATGTTTGCAGAGCATTCACACACAACAGGCAGAGAGTGTAAGGGTCAGAGGTGAAACAAAAACCAATACTCTAAGCTGAAAGGGTCTCCACCCCTCACTGCTCCAAATCAACCAGCCAGGTATGCGACTGTCTCAGCAATGGGGATGGATTGCCATTTCCGGCACAGAAGCTGTTCTACATGCAGCTAGAAATGTGTAAGAAAGCGCAGAGGACTGGGGGGGGGGGGGCATGTCAGCTCTATAGAAAGTCAGACAGGCAGGTAGCGCCTGGAGCTCTCCTGTGCATAAGATAGTAACGTTGAGGGAGTTACCTGTATTAATGTGTGATTAGTGACAAAGAATGGGTTGGGGGTACAGAGACTGTGCTAGCACCAAGTGACACACTGCATTTCCTTTTGCACAGCAGCATCCAACACACAAGAGTGATCCTAGTTTCCATTCCCTGACTATCCACATATCCTCACGTTGAAAATTATTCTAAAAGTAAAATTGGCAAGATGCAGACAGGAGTGAACACTTGGGAGCCGCATCCAAGGCAATGCCTCATTTCTCAGTGGAAAAGACTGCTAAAGCAATGCTGTTTCTGGTATGCAGCCATATAGTCTCTAAGGGAAGGTCAGACCTCTGCTCGCTGTAAAGTAGTCATGTCTTAGCACTTATCCTCACAATATTTATGGCAAGTTTATGCCTGGTTGTTAAAGTTAGTAGTAGTTACTGCTGATAAAGGCAAGACTGTTCTCTGGAACTTTATGCCCTTGCTGAACTGTTCTTAGGCATCACTTGGACACTCCTGCTGTGTAACTCACATGAGTTTCCTTTTCAGGGCGTGGAAGGTAGGTATGGGCACGAACCAGAAAAATATGGTTTGTGTTGTTTGAACCAAACCTCAAACTGAACCGAACCAGTTCATGGCTCCACAAACTCAGTTGAAAGGGACTGCAGTTCCTTTAATGGGGGGTTACAGAAACAGCTGATTGCTGCTCAACTGTTTCAGGTTGTTTTGTGCAGTTCCTTTAAGCTTCAAAGGGCCTGCACAAGACAGCCCGAAACAGCTGAGTGGCAGGGAGCTCCCCATCACTCAGCTGGTTTTGCAGCTTTCATGGAGAACAAAAATCAGGGGTTTAAACCCCTACTTTCTGTTCTGTCCACAAACTGCCATGAACTGTTTAGGTTGTTTAGGTTGCAATGTGAACCTTAAGGGAGTTATGGGATGGTTGTGAATGGTTGTGTGAGTGTATATGTGTATGGCTGTAGATCACTGAAATGATTGCACCTTTAATTTCGTTGTACTGTGTACAATGACAATAAAGTATATTATTATTATTATTATTATTATTATTATTATTATTATTATTATTATTATTATTATTATTATTATTATTATTATTATTACTGCTTTAAAAGTTTGTCAAAGTTCATGACACAGATGAACCACAAACAGGGCACAATTCATCACGATTTTTGCTTCGTGGTTCAGTTTATGTCCATCCCTAATGGCAGGTATCCACAATTTCTACAGAAAAGCAACCAGGTCATCCCCAATCTGCCAATTCAGAAGTACATCTGGGGTCTCTAGCCCTGTACTTAGAATGTTAACTGTAGGCACTAGCTTTGTAAATCCCCTACAAGCACCAGGGACGCATGGCCATGGGTCCCATGCATCTTTACTATAAAACGAGGTTACTGTCATAGCCACCACTCCACTGCAGCCTTGCTAACTTTTGTGAAAATCCTGTACTTTTTGGGAACCAGCTCCTGAAGTTCAACACCAATTACAAGCTCTCACTCTTGCAGAAGTGGTCCCCTGCACAACTGGCATAGCAAGAGGGAGAAAAGAGATGGATTTTTCTTTCCCATTTTTTTTCTTCCCAAATTGTTGTTTGTATCCTGACCACTGGAGGGCAGGAAGGAAGTGTGCTCCTGGGCAGTGCAGAAGGGCAGAAGAGGGTGACCAGCTAGTTCTGGGGTCTATTTTTGAGTTAGGGAACGCATTTATAGAACCACTGTACTGCAGGTCACTCTGCTGGAGTGGGATTAACTTTAGAGTTTTGGAAGGCTATACAACTGCACTGGGCTGGAGGGTTCTGCTAGAGGTGTCATTTCATGTGTGTTACAGCAGCTGCCCCTCCAGCTCTTCTACAGCACTGCCTCCTAATCTCGTACCATCGTCTGTCCATATCAGCAGTAACCAGCCCCGTATTTGCCTCCCAATTCAATGCTGCTGCTGGGATTGGGACCCTAATTAGGGAGAGATTTCAAAGCCAAACTGGGAGAATCTGTTAAGTAGAGCCACTTCTCCGTGCGAGTGACACGCCATGTCAAGGAAAAGGAATAAAAGGAAGGGTTGCAATTCCGAAGCTTCCGAGAGTCCTAATATAAAGTTCTCTGCTTTAAAGCCAGGCGACATGGCCTAGTTATTGTGTTGAAAGGCTTTGGAATGAAACTGCAGAGCGACACTCAAATCTTTCAAATAAGCCCAGCTTCATTTTGGCGGGTCCAGCAAGGCAGAGACACTGATTGCACGCAGAAGGGCAGGTCTCTTTATCTTGGAGGGAGACCTGCCTATTTTTAAACATTAGCTCCCAATCCCCAGTCCAGCCCTTTGTCTCTCTTGCCTTCGGAAGGACAGATCAAACACCAGCCGCTTGCCATTGTTTCTCTCCCAGCGAGAAGGATGCGGAGCTGTAATCTTCCCACAAAGCCACACGCTTCAAAGGAATCAAAAGTGCTTATTAAAAGTCCCAGGAAACTAATTTAATAACATCCCAAAGGGCCGGAAATATCAGCACCAGAGGCTCAAGATATAGCCAGGGGTGAGGGACTATTTTATCTAGCCACATATTCACAACAGCCTCCTGTGCTCAAGAGCGAGTGTCTTCCATCTCTACATGGGAAGAATTTAAGTTTGTTTTGTACCTTTAAATGATTTCTCCTGCACTCTGTCTACTGATCCTTCTTTGACAGAACTACTTCTAAAACTCCATATCCATTCCAGGTCTCCATCAGCCTGCAGGTACTCTAATGAACTGATCAACAAGAGTAGCAGCCTCCAAAACTTTTATAACAAAGAGTAACAATGATGCCATGTCTTCCTTTGTGTCTCAGTAGTCAGTCCCACTCACAGACAAGGATTAGTCACAGGAATATCTGACTATTTATAATCCTCCTTCCCCTCACCCCCTGCAAAAGGGGCCCAACATGGCTTGCAATGAAATCAACAACAAACCAACAATAAATCAAATCCCTACTTAGTTTAAAACAAAACCCACCAATACTCCTCCAGCCCCTAATAAGAACAGGGCCTCCTAGGTTGTCCTAAAGGTGAGCAAGCTGGCCAAATTCTTGTCTATTGGCAGACTATTTGATGACACTGGTGATATAATGGAAAAGACAAAAGGGTATGCTGAGGCCATCTTAACCACTATGTGGGGTAGCACAAGCAGCTTATCAGAGAAGCCTAACAGGCACATGGGTTTTTTAAAGGGAGAGACAGCCCAGGACATGGCTTTAAAAATAAGAAGCAGAACCTTGAAATCAGTCTAGAAACAAAGACAACCAATGAAGCTGTCTCAAAGTCAGCATAACATGTATAAATCAGCTGTTCCAGTCAAAAGGCAAGATGCCCTATTTTGTACAGTAAAGATTAGCTACAAGTACAGCATCATATAGTACTCATGTTTCAAAGTTAAAATATAACAGGTCAGCATAGTTAAGTCATCCTAAATTGGTAAAAAATAGTTCATGCTACAATACCAATCAGTTTCCCCATCAACAATAAACCCCTCATACTAAGTCAATTAACAAAAGATTCATGCCACGCTAATTAAAAACACCTTCCCTTTAAAAACACCAAGCTTCCCAACCAGCATGACCACCATTTTATTTGGATTATTCTTTAGCATGTTCCTCCTCAGGCACTTGACCTTGGCATTCAAGCACAGACCAAAAGCAGAGACAGATGCTTTTGGTGGTTTAGTTAATGAAATACATAGTTTGGTATCATCGCGCACACTGATGACAACCAATCCCAAAACTCCAGATGATCTCACCAGACCCATATAAATGTTTAAAAGTACTAACAACAGGATAGAGCCCTGTGGGACAGTGTAAGAAAGATCCCAATGATGATTCTTTGAACACAATCAGATAAAAACAAGCAGTTCACCCCCACTCCAAATTCTAAAGGATGTAAAAAAGAAAAGGTGTTTACATTGTCAAAGTAAGGCTGCAGATAAATCAAGGAAGTGGTGACTGTCCACTGGAGTAACTAAGAAGAAGAGATTGGATTTATACCCTGCCCTTCACTCAGACTCTCAGAGCGGCTTACAAACTCCTTTCCTTTCCCCTCCCCACAAGAAGTGAAGAAATTACCTCAGTAGAACTGAAGAAATTCCCCCATTATCAAAAGGGAGATGATGTGGAGGCTTCTCTATTTAGTTTTGAAAGAACATCCAGGGACCTACAAATTCCTGATAATGCTCAAATGCTTTATTTGCACCCACAAATATGTGGAGCCCTGAGTGAGATTTATGCAGACATGAAGGATGAAGAAACCTCAGACTATCAGTTATTTAAAGGGTCTGGATTTGTTTTGGTTTAACTGCTGAACAGAGCAGAAAGGCTTTCAGGGAAATAAAAAGAAAGCCTGGTGAAACCTATTTCCAATTAGGATGCAGGCCACATAGAACCTTGAATAGATGGGCCGAAGGAAGTCAAGTAAAAACTTGTGAAGGATTTAAAAACTTGATAGGCTTAGAACAGTTCTACTGCCAGGTTCCATTCCAATTAAGATTGTTCCTGAGGGACAAAAAGCTTAAAACTGTAGATGAAGTTGCCACCTTACTTGATGAAGTTGTGGGAGACTTGGGAGAATCAGTATTCCCTCTCCCCATCAAGAAAAACAAAGTTTGGAGCCCCTCAGGGAAAGCTGAACCACCAAAAAACAACTCTGCAAGGCAGGACACTCCTGCACCAACTAGAGGAAGAGTGATAAGATCCTATCACTGTCAGGAAGTGGGACGCATTAAAGTGGGGAACAGTATTTTGGTGGGAAAATCTGCCTCACAGAGAAGAAGAACCAGGGGTCTGTCATAGCCTCTTTCATAGGTTTTGGAAAAAAATACCTTCCACCAAGAATGAGTTAACTATCCTGATAAGAGGAGCTTTTAGAGGATTCTTTTAGATCAATTTTGAAGACTGGATGCTCAGGTAGCATCAGCTGCACGAAATGCTTGGTATGAACTGGGCCTGGTGTCTCAACAGTGGCCTCTACTGGATAGAAATAATCTTGCTACAATGGCTGAGGCTAGGCAGATCTTGTCAGATCTCAGAAGTTAAGCAGGGTTGGTTGGTTTCAGTTAGTAATTGGATGGGAGACCACCAAGGAATTCCAGGGTCACTATGGAAAGGAAGGTACTGGCAAATCACCTCTGTTAGTCTCTTGCCTTAAAAACCCTACAGGGTCACCATAAATCAGCTGCAACTTGACAGCACTTTACACACACACACACACATACACACCATGAAATGTACCCATGCAATACAATGCAATGCATCCATGAAGGTTATTCAGAAACTGCAGCTGGCACCCTGACAGTCAACTAGAACTAGCTGTATGGAATGTGTTTTTACAGTATCAAAAGATTGTTTATTCGTTTCAAGCACAATTCAATGTTGGCATAAAGTTATAAATCTAGGAACAGGATTACCTACTCCTGCATGAACTTGCCTTACACTGAGTATTTAAAGCCCTTCTCTAAGTATTCCAGCACTCAAAGGTAGATGGTGGTGACCAGAGAGAAGCCTCTTCTGTGATGGTGCCCCAGTGCTGAAATCCCCACCCTTGTCAAGTTCATCAACATTGGTGTGGGTAAAGTGCATCCTGTCAACCCATGCTTTCAATCCAGCAGAGACTATGCTTCTGCTTATTTTAACAACTAAGTTTTCTGATGGATTTTTATACCTGTTTTTAGCTTGGTGTATTTTCTTACTGGATCTTGTACTGCTGTTTTCAAACTTTTGTTAGTGACCTGGACTGCCTTATGGCATGAAGGTTGGATTAAGATGGACTATGGCCTAGCATGAGGCACAGAATGGTATGAATAACTCCTTGTCTCTCTTCATGTCTGGTCAGCCTCTGCTCTACCTTAGCTGCCTGGCAGAGGTCTATTTGTATGAGCCCAGCAACAGCCTATTCCATGCAACATAAACCTACAGAGAATGTCCTAAAGGAGCGAGTGATAAATACAGCAGAACAACAGACAGGACATACAAGGGAGATAAAGATGGTCCATTTTAATCCACCTTTGCCTGCCACTTACTGAGTTCATAGCAGAAGTGAAATTTGAACCAGGGACTTTAAAAACTGCAGCTCAGTTTCCTAGCCACTATGGAACACCAGCTTATAGATACATACGCAGAGTCACAGGGGTGGGGCAGTAATTTCACCAGAATGTGTATGCATGTAATTTTCTGAGCATAGATTAGGGTTTCCAGGTCCTCTTCGCTCCCTGGTGGGGTGTGTGTGGGGGTGTGGGGGGTGTGTGGAAGGGAGCTCTCCAGGAGTGTGGGGGGGCACCGCAGCATGCAACACCCCCAGCATGATGATGTCACTTCCACATGATGTCATCACGCTGGGGATGTTGTGCTGGGTGGTGGGAGCGGGGTTTCCCCCTGCCAGCCAGCTGGCCGGCAGTGATTTGGAGCCTGCCAAATCACGGGATCCCCTGCTCCCACCTGGGGGCTGGCAACCCTAGCACAGATGCAAGGCAGAAAAGGAGACAGGGATGGAAAGAAATGTAAGAAAACTCTTAAGAAATACCATTTGGCCAGACAAACAGCCCAGTGCTGCTGGATCCTGGCCTTGACCTCTGAAGAGGCTGCAACTGCACTACTGGACCCAAGATCTAAAAACAGATGACTGCAGGGCTGCCTGAGGCACAATATTTGAAGCCTGACATATAGAAGTCAAAGTGAAACATACCATTTCACTCCTAAGCCTGCACTGGTTTAGAATTGCTTAATTGCTTAACTAGTTTGTTCAACCACATGTGGAGATTCTCAGTGTAACAACAACTGTGATTTCACCGGATTTAGAACAGGGTCAAGGCTATGCATTTAGAGCCATTTAGTTACATCCTTCTAATCTATTATAAGCCTCTTCTCAAATGGCAAGCTTTGGATTGTCCAGCTCATGGAGCCCCTGAGAATTATCAGGCCTAGAAACACCATCTCCTGGAGCTGGAGTTGTGGGCATAGAGTATCTCTTATGAACTTGGCTTTCATAGAACTCTGCTCAGAATGGTGAATGCAGGGACGCAGCTACCAGCTGCCACTGTCTGAGGGGGTCTGATCAGAGGAGAGGCCAGTTCAGACGGCCAGAGCTGGCTCCCTTTGAGAAGGGGAGAGAACAGACGTGTCGGCCCCCATTAGCAGGCTGCTTCACTCCGGATCATTAAATATGTATATCTTATTACACGCCTTGTTAGAGGATCGAGCTCTATTGACTGATAATAAATTCCAAGCCTCATCCCAGCCATAAATTTATCTGGAGACGATGAAGACTCAATAATCTAGTCATGCAGATAATATGATAGGGCCTTAAAAAGATCATTACATTGGATGTCAAAATTAAAAGTGAAATACTCCTTATTAATACTGTTTCCACACTCGGGCCCATTACTTGTTATATCCCGCATTTCTGCCCACCTAGCCCCACGGACTGATGACTTGGGACCAGGTAAAACAAGCCCCAGGCCTTCTGGAATCCTGTGACTGTGCTGCTAGTGCAATATCTTTATCTCTACAATGACAACTGTCAGGCACGAAACTACTTGGAAGTGACTCCACCTGCTTTAAAAGACTCCCCATCTCAGATATATGGGAGCTATTTGTGCCCACAGAGATCAGCATCTGAGGCCCTGCTCTGCCTCCCTCTGTCTTTGGAGATAAAGTGGGCAGGAAAAAGGAACAGGCAATTTTCATCTTTGGCAGCTAAACTCTACCTTGCCCACCCCCCACCTCCACACTCACCTGGTACCAAATTCACTCTCTTACCAACGCTGAGTGAAGACATGTTTATTCTCCAAGGCTTTTAGGTAAGATCACTCCTTTTACCCTTACTCACCCCTCTTGGAATCATTATCTTTTTAATTTGTCTATCTTTGTGGCTAGTTTTAACCTGGATTTTAGTTATGCGGTTTTAATTTCTACTTATTAGTTGCTAATTTCAATTGTTTGTTGATTTTAATTTGCTGCTATTAGTTTTGCATCTGTCTGTTGTTTTTATGACTTGCAAATTAAAATTTTAATCACTCTGTTTATGTGATTTTAATTGCATGGTATTTGTTAGCAGCCCCAGGAAGCAGTTATCTGGTTACTGGGTGTGGGATACAGATATGATAAATAAATAACTCAATGGTGATAGAAAGTTTTTTTTTAATTTAATTCCCTAAAAGTCACTCTTTTCAGATGTATGTTCCAAGACCATGACCTGGCTTTGAAAACATGTTCCACAGCCAAACCTAGTGAGTCCTGGCTCAAATTCAGCCCTGCTACGCCTCTCTTATTATCTAAGACTGAAGCAGGCTAAATAGCCAATAGAAATGTGGCACACGTTGCATCACACAAACTCATTCAGCTCAGCTACTGCAAAACACGTCCTGAGGCAGCTGCCAGAGGGTATAATCTGTGAACTGCAGGCAGCCAGTGCCAAGGCCTCAAAGACAGCAGTGCAGAGGGCTCGGAAGCTTCAGGCCACCCAATACCTTCCACTCCCCACCTACCCCCTCCAGCATGATTTCTTGCTTCTAATCAGAAGGTCACAACCATTTAAACCCCTTTGATTAGGGCTGGCGGCTCCTGCTCTTCTCGTATTGGCCCCACTGGCCTCTTTGTGCTCCTGCCTCCAGATCAATTGGATGTATCAAGTTTAAAGTGGTTCCACCAAGGGCTCACGCACTTCAATTCTACTATACACACCCCCCTTCCCACCTTTCTCTCCAGACAAACAAGGTGGAGGGCACGTGAATCGATAAGGCAGCACAGATCAGCTGCCAGGAAACCAATCGCAGATCAGATTGAAACTGACTTCTGCTTGTATCTTACCAGCTCTCTCTACAATAGATTGGCTTGAAAAATCCGATGGAAAAGGAAGACAAAAGGGAGGGGGGGGGATCCGATAATACTCCCTGCCATGGCCACTCTAATCTGTGACAGCCCGCGGATTTGCTGAAAACCATTATCACATCGTAGGCTCCCTCCTCTCCTCCTCTGATAAAGCCCTGGCTAATCTGTTTGTTGCAAGGACTGAACAAATGCATTTAGCGCAACAAGGAATGGGGGATTCCCCCCCCCCCCGGAAATGTGAAGAAGGTCTGGGTAGGTTGAGGAGACTCTTTCAGGAAATGACCCTAGGCTAAGGTTGGTTGGATGGCGGCACCAAAGACGCATCCCACTTTTCTGTACAAGTCAACTTGACTTGGCAGACCTATAGGGCAAACATTGCAGAACATACAATAGTGAAAACCACTTTAATTCATTCTCAGGCACTTTGAAAAACTCTAATCAGGCTCATGAAGGCAGAGATTTCTCAGATGGAATGATGTCCCTAAAATGTTGTTTAAAATCTTTACCTGGGCTGTGGCAGCGAGTGAACTGCAGAGGTTAGAGCGTCAGACTAGGATCTGGGAAACTCTGGTTCAAATCCCCACTCTGCCATGTAAACTCATTGGTTGACCTGGGACAGTCACACATTCTCAACCTAACCTACCTCACAGGGTTGTTGTGAGGATAGAATGGATGCATGGAGAGTGATGTAATTTGCTTTGGGTCCCCACTGGGGAGAAAGGTGGGATATAAATGAAGTAAATAAGGCTAAGAAATCTGTTACCCACTGACAGGTTTCTTTCACAGACTGAAGTCTGCAGGCAGTGGGAAATGCATCCTTCTTTGGGAAACTATCCAAAACAATTTATTACATTGCCCATTATTAAGGCTCAGATGATGGGGAGAATCTTTGAACAGGTGCAGAGTGCCCTTCCCACTGAGTACAGATTACCCCGCCCAAAGAAAACACTTCTGGAATTAGAAGATAAGGTTCCAGACAGATCTGAAAAACAGGTTACTTACCTGTAACTGATGATCTTCGAGTGGTCATCTGCACATTCACACCTCTGGGATATAGTGCGCCTGTGCCGACCTTGATCGGTTCCTCTTGAAAAGCGAAAGGGATTTTCGTGCCCGCTCCCCAGTCACACGCCGGCCCCACTGCACATGACCAAGGGAGGGGCACGACAATCCGCTGCCATCAGTCTCAGAGTAATAAAAAGGAGAGGACCGAAAGCAGAGGGGAAGGAGGGCGGGTGGTGTGAATGCACAGATGACCACTCGAAGATCATCAGTTACAGGTAAGCAACCTATCTTCTTCGTGGTCTCTGTGCATCACACCTCTGGGAGATTAGCTGATGGACCTAGACTTGCGCCGCCTGCAACACTGCCTGCCCCACCACAGAACGCTGATGAAGATGCACATCCAGGGTGTAATGCTTCACCAATGTGTGGGGGGTAGCCCAGGTTGCTGCTTGACAGATGTCAGTGAGTGACAAACCTCTCAGGAAGGGTGT
Source organism: Gekko japonicus (assembly GCF_001447785.1). Taxonomy (NCBI): domain Eukaryota; kingdom Metazoa; phylum Chordata; class Lepidosauria; order Squamata; family Gekkonidae; genus Gekko; species Gekko japonicus. Next base: position 1,662,853 of record NW_015173676.1, read on the forward strand.
GGATGTGGCTACTGCTCAGGTGGAATACGCTCGGAGCGGGCCTGGAAGTGGCTGTTTGGCCAGTGAGTAGCACAGTTTGATGGTTTCCACAATCCACTTGGATAGACATTGCAAAGAAAGGAGACGAACAAGCCTGGTGATTGACGGAATGACCTTGTCCTATTGAGGTAGAAGAGTATGGCTCTCTTGATGTCTAGAGTATGAAGACGACGTTCCTCGTCACTCATAGGGGACAGGAAAAACATCAGAAGATCAATGGCTGCTCGCAAATGGAACTCGGAAACAACCTTGGGCAGGAAAGAGACATCCAGGGCCAAGGTGACACCATCACGGTGAAAAACCAAATACGGAGAATCGCAACAGAGTGAAGACAACTTGCTCACTCGTCTTGCTGAGGTAATGGCTACTAGGAAGGCAGTCTTCCATGAGAGAAGCTGCAGACTAGACGTGGCCATGGGCTCAAACTGTTTGCCTGCTAGTTTGGACAGTACTAGAGGTAAGTCCCAGGAGGGTGTCGGCCCACGAGCCGGAGGAAACAGGCAAGTGAGGCCCTTCAGAAACTGCTTTGTTTGCGGGTGAGAAAAAACGGAATAGTCGTCCACCACAGGATAATTGGTGGAAATGGTGGCTAAATAGACTCTTAAAGAGGAGCAACTAAGATCCAAGTCCAAGCGGGTCAACAAGAATCCGAAAACTATCCTCAAGTCCGTAGGAGGCGGTGGTAAACCCAACGACTTGAGGTAAGATACGAATTTCTTCCACTCCCCTTCATAGGAAGTGCATGTTGCTGGCTTCCGACAGTTCAACAGAACAAGGTCTATCCTGTTTTTGAGCTGTGCTAGGGGATCCTCCACGCTGTGAGTTTGAGGTGTGGTACATCGTGCTGAAGCACTCTGCCCTCCTGAGCCAGGAGGAGATCTGGTGCCCAGGGAAAATGCATGTATGTGCATGTGGAGTAGAGTTGGGAACCAGTGCTGATGTGGCCACCATGGTACCACGAGGATGCATTGAGGTTGTTCCTTCATGATCTTGCTCAGCACTCTGGTAAGTAGAGGAATTGGTGGGAACAGGTACATGTGCCTGTGGGACCATGGGAGCAGAAAGCCGTCCCCCAGAGACAGAGGGTCCTGTCCCGCCCTGGCACAGAACAGACGACACATCACATTCTGACGTGTCGCAAATGCATTGATTTCTGGGTGACCCCGTCTGTGGAAAATTGGCTGGATATAAGCCCAGTTAAGCTCCCACTCGTGGAGGGATGCACCTCCCCTGCTCAGAAAGTCCGCATGCACATTGAGCGATCCTGGCAGGTGAGCAGCAATGATGAACACACCCCAGGATTGACACTTGGTCCAAATCTCCTGGGCCAGTCGACAGAGACCCCTGGACACTGTCCCGCCTTGCCTGTTCAGGTAACACAGTGCGGTGGTGTTGTCCGTCAGGATTGCCACCATACGGTGAGCCATGAGGTGGCGAAAGGACTTTAGGGCATACTGGATGGCGAGCAGTTCCAGGAAGTTGATGTGTTTGTGGGCCACATGAGGTTCCCATTTGGCACACACACCTTGGAGGTGAGCCCCCCATCCCTACAGGGATGCATCCGCAGTTAGGGTCATTTCGGGGCTGGGTGCAAGAAATGGGACTCCCTGCAGGAGGTTGTCTGGAGTTTCCCACCACTGTAGGGAATTCAGCACTCGCACAGGTAGCACGAATCGTTGAGATTTGGGCTGCCACTGTGAATGGAAACGTTTGAGGAACCACAGCTGAAGTAGTTTCATCTGTAGTCTGGTGAAGACGAGTACCGCTGTGGTGGCGGCCATCAGACCCAAGAGGCATTGAATCTGCTTTGCTGATGCATCTCCCTGTGTTTTTATCAGACTGATGAGAGCGATAATGTCTCCCGCCCTTTTGGGAGGGAGAAAGGCTCGGCAGACAGTCGAATCCAAAATCGCTCCGATAAACTGGACTCTCAATGAAGGAAGGAGCATTGACTTTTACAGGTTCACCCTCAGGCCCAACGCATCTAGGGTGACCAGCGTTAAATCGATATGGTTGAGCAGAGTCTCTCTGGAGCTTGCTACCAGCAACCAAATCGTCTATGTACGGAAAGATCAGTACACTCTGGAGACAGAGGTATGCCACGATGACAATCATCATTTTTGTGAAGTTGGGGGCCTCGGGTACCTGGATAAATTCTATGAGGTACCCCTTTTCAATGACTGAAAGTCTGATGTTATTCGCTGCCAAGCAGCCAGGTAGGGAGACAGGGGGGTAGGGGTGGGACGACATGAGTCAAAAGCTCTGCTTGAAAGCTTTCGGAGTCTTAGCCTTAGGCTGAGAGACAGATGAGAATTTTGGTTCGTGCCCATAAGGGCGGAAAGACACAGTGGGTAAGCATTGCCACTGTGTTTCCGGGGAAGACTTAAGACGGGATCTGCGAGACCATGGCTTGTTCCAGGATTTCGCTTTATATAGTCTAGGAGTTGACGTGACTCCTAAATTTTGTGATATCTTTATACTGTTGTCCATGTCCTGCAGGACCGTATCAGTCGTGGCACTGAAAAGGCCCTCACCTTCAAATGGAAGGTCTTCAATTATAGTCCTGGTGTCCTGCGGTAGGGCAGTAGAACGCAACCAGGCGTGACGTTGGAGGGTAACTGCTGAAGTCAGCATTTTGGCGGCCACATCCAATGTGTGCTTAGCTGCATTGAGCTGATGCTTAACCAAAAGCATTCCCTCCTTCTGAATCCTGCGAGCTTGATGGTTAGCGTCCTCAGTGAGGGTTGCAATAAATTCAGACATCTGCTCCCAAAGAGCAAACTGATATCTCCCTATACATGCTGTATAGTTTGAGGTCTCGATGCCAAGTGCTCCTGCAGAATAAATTTTTCTTCCAAACGAATCAAGTTTCCTTCCTTCTTTCTCAGAGGGGGTGGAATGACTGCGTCTGCCCTTGAAGGAAGAAGTGACTATGACAGAATTAGGTTTAGGGTGTGTAAACAGAAATTCAGCACCCTGCTCCTGCACCTTATACATATGATCTACCCTCCGGCTCGAGACGGGGGTAGATGCCGGGTGAGACCATGGAACTTTAGCCGCCTGAAGGAGGACTGAAGTCATTGGTAAGGCAATCGGGGTAGAGGTGTCCATCTGGACGATATCAAACACAAAGTCTGTCACAGTAGGCAGGGGCTGTATCGTAGACAGTGTGTTAGCCATCCGCTTAATGAAATCTCCGTAGGATTCTAAGTCTTCCAAAGGGGAGATTGGAAGATCACTGCCCACTTGTTGAGGTGGCGAGGGTTCCAACAGAGGATTGGGGTTTTCATCCCATGATTGGGAGAAAGCGTCTGAAGAAGCGGAGTGCTCAGACAACTCAGAAAAAGACATAGGTGGCATTGGTATCAATGGAGTCAGATCCGATGGATTTTTAAACTTTGGAATTGTTGGGTGCGACAGCTTGGGGGGTTTGCCCGTCAGCCTTGACAGTTGGGGCCTCACAAAATCCGGTGTCACTGCAGGATCCCAATATCGGGAGAGACGTGAAGAGGTGGACTGACGGTCCCATTCCATCGGTTGGGGTGGGAACCACGGCATACTGCCTGTAAATGGATAGGCCCCATATATTTATTGCCACTGCCATTGGTCCCAGGAGGGTGGCGGTGGCGGCGGGTGGATTGGTGCCGATGATCAGTCTCAATCATCAGGTCGGAGCTGTGGAGGACGAACAGACTCATCGGCTCCTCGGTCTAAGTGCAGACGTTCGACACTGGAAGACCGGGAGATCTGTGTCATGGCTGCTGCTCAAACTGCGCACCTTGGCCCGGCCCCAGCAGAAGACCTAAGTACTGCTGGGGATGAGCATTTGGCCCCAGCAGAAGACCTAAGTACTGCTGGGGATGAGCATTTGGCCCCAGCAGAAGACCTAAGTACTGCTGGGGATGAGCTCCCGGCTCCTGAAAACCCCGCACCTGACAGGACTGAAGCCACAGAAACTGCTCCAGCAACAGCTGAAGCAGACTCACGCCAGAGCAACACGCCCCCTGACTTGCCCCCACTGTTATCCCGTTTGTGGGAACAACGCCAAAAGGACATGGTATCCCAGTGGCGGGATGCGCGGTAGATGCTCTTTTAGCCCTGAGTACTAGCGGGAGATGGGACACAATCAGGGTGCGCTAATTGCCGACAGCCATACAGGCTATTTAGCTCTTGCACTCACGCCGACTAGTTGTGCTAGCAACTAGTCATTCTGGACAAAGCTTTGCACCTCACCACTTGTGTTCCTGTTCCGGCTCCTCGTTTTGACTTCTCGGCTCCTAGCCTCGGCTCGTACAACTACGCTCCTGACCTGTACCTCGGATCTTCGACTCCCTGGATTCTGACTTCTTTGGACTCTGGCTTTAACGACTACTCTAACGGTTGGTGATTTGGACTTGGTCTCTCAATGTTTCTGCTTGCCCGGTTTTGACTTTGGACTGCCTTTGACCTATCTTGCTCTCGCCTGGCCTGGTACTGCATTCGTGACAATCTGTGTTAAGTCCATATCATACTCAGAGTCAGTGAGCTGGATAGGACGCAACGAAGGTGACCGAGGTACACCTTATGGCTGCTGTCGGCACTGAGAGTCAAGTGAAGCAGCCCCAACAAGATTCGATTCCGTGGCCCTCCGAGGGGGCAGCAGAGATGACAGGGGGAGTTTTCTTATGCTTTTTAAGCTTGACTGGCCGATTGTCCTTGCCTTCCCTGCATTTTTTGGAGGGAGTATTGGCTAAGGACTGAGATGTCTGGGCTGAGCGTTTCAGCATCAGGCGGTCGACATCTATGTGAGTCGGTATCAGGGACAGTGCAGCCGTTGATGCCAAGGCGGCAGTCGACATTGACGCATGCCCTGAAGTGTCCTGTGACGACATCGGTGAAAGCGCTAGCTCCAAAAACGAAGTCTGGCAGCTTTGTTCTTCCTTGTCTGCTTCGAAAACTTCACGCAATGAGCACAAGAGTCCACTCGGTGCAATTCCCTGAAGCACAAAAGGCAAAGCGAGTGCCCATTGGGGGGGGCATCTTGCTGCTGCACTTAAGGCACCGTTTGAAGAAACCCCACCTCTTGGCCATAGGCCAGGAGAGGGGGGGGGACACGACAGAGTCCAAAAAGAAAATACATCTGTAGAAACAAAGTCCTTTCACTTAACAAAAATAAACAAGAAGAAAAACGAAGAAACTTCGAATAAAATGAGGAATAGGCCTAAAAGCCCAAAATTTTTACCGAACGAAGTGGAAAAGATCCTACCAGCGCGGTGGTCAGAAGAGAACTGGTGGGATTGTCGTGCCCCTCCTTTGGTCATGTGCAGTGGGGAGCAGGCGCGAAAATCCCTTTAGCTTTCAAGAGGAACCGATCAAGTTCAGCACAGGCGCACTATATCCCAGAGGTGTGATGCACAGAGACCATGAAGATCTTTGGATAAATTGGAATTTCTCCAACATGGCCACGTGTTATGCCTGCTTTGGGGGACGTTTGCCAGCACTAACAGAGCAAAAATAGCTACTCCCTCCCACGTCACCACACTTTGCCCTCAATGCACTATGGAGAAGAGGCCTTAAAGCTGCACAGCTACAGAGGTCTTTGCAAATCTTCAGAGTCCAGCAGCCCATAACTAATGGTATGTAGCTAGGCTCATTTGGAAAGTATACACAAGGTGCCACCTTCTTTCCTGGGCACAATGCAGTGTGGTGGGCAGACAAGAAAGGCCATACCTGATCTCCAGACTGCAACGCCCTCTGGTGTCTCTTTGTGCCTACTTCTGTGCCTGGGAAGCAAAGGAACAGGAGTGTGCACAGCTATCTTTCTTTCCAGAATCTCATGCCTTTGGGCAATCAGTTAACCCAAGTGTCATGTCCCCCTCCTTCCTCCATGTAAAATAATGCTCAACAAAGCTGGGTGGGTGCAGGGCCGCACTGCAGCAGTATGTCAAACAGAAGGACATTTTCCTTCTATCTCAGCTGCTGCCCCAGGGAACGTTCCACCTACATTCAATCTTTACTCCACTACACATGTTTCCTCTCCAGCCTCGGATTATTTTTTATCATCAAATTACTGCAGCGATAAGATATGACTCGATGTGATCACAAGTGGAACATCCCCCTCCCCCGCAACCTCACTGCCTTTCCCTATCCCAGCATCATCCACCATGCCTGCACCAGGATCAGGCAGAGTGTTTTATTCAAATGTCATCAGGGGGTGAAGAGATGCCTAGCGGCTGCCTCATTCACTGGCTGAGACCAAACAGCAAATGACAGCGAACGCCTGGGCAACGGAAGCAGCTGTTAGCAAGTTAGCTGGGCTCTACCAAGGTCTTTGTGGGGCAGCAAGGAACTTTCACACATTCACCAGACTCTGCTGGGGCCAGGAAAACAGAATACATACAGAGGAGCAGTAGGACAGGACAGAAATTACCAACACAGTTGGTTACCAACACAGGGGATGTTAAAGAAACGTCAAAAGTCAGTTTGTTCTACCCCAATGTGAACTTCAGGAATAGCAACCTAGGATACTTGCTGTCTGGTCTTCTGCTACTCTAAATTAGTGCCCGTAATCACATTGCAAGGAGACATATGATAGAATCCAGATAAGTGCCTGCCTTGTGCCTATGAAGTCTTTTGCTTAACCCCTTAGTCCTTACTCCTAATCAAAGCAAAACCCATGGGCAACTGCTTTGCTTGCCTTCATCTTGTGTTACTCATGCACTCCATCGCTCTGCCCTCTGTGTTACTTTCCATCACTATCAATATTTAGATTGTAATTTCATGGGGCAGGGACTTCCCAACTGGTGGTCACAACTCATTCGAGCTTTGTGTGTACACCTATAAAAAAACATACCTGAGAGCTCAGGCTGGGTGATGATGGCTCCCCATATTGTAGAAAGGTGTGAACAGACCTTTCACCCCTGTTAAGTTTGCTGTCAGAAACACCAGTGAACCCACAGCGACAAAGCTGCCATTTAAGTTTGGAACTTCTCGTTCAAGGATATCAACAAGCACAAGAAATGCAGACTAGAAATAACCTCTCTAAATATGTACATAATGGGAGGATTTTAAAAAATCAAGAGTTTGGTGCTTTTCATATTATAAATCAATTCAGAACACCCCAGTATTGGCCCAGTTAGTGACACGTTGTCAACTGTTTTAACATCACCAGCAGGCAGGAGAGCATTGCTACTCACCCTTGAGAGAAGGACCCCAGAGACAAAGCAAGGCAAATGGCAAGCATGGAAGCCAGAGCAGACGGAAGCATCCACCTGTCCTTTGCAAAGCCAAAGACATTCAGCAATTTGTGATGAACCTTCTCTGCTTCTTGTTTACTCCAGCCCTTTCTCTGAACAACTGCCTGCCCAAGCTGCATGTCAGGGCACTTCTTCTAATCCCTATTAATTTAAGCAATGCTGGGCTGCTGCTCGCCCCAAACTCTTTATTATTTATCAGGTTTGTTTATTTGTAGCTAACAGGTACTTCTCAGCATGCGCCCCCAGGACAGGGACAGGGGCCGTTAATCACCCCAGCTCCCCCGCCATCCGCCATCCGTCAATTACTCCTGCTTCCTTTAATTAGTAATGAGGACTAATATCCCTGCCTCGCACACCGGCTGGAGCGGAACTCCCCTCCAGGGGAAGGAGAGAGTCAGGGCCAGGGGAGGATTCGAAATAAATAAGGGAAATGGGGCTCCTCTTTCTCAAGCAGCCACTAAGCCCCAGGCTCCTGTCACTCCGGGAGAAACAAGCAGCCCCCAAGGCTCTTATTTATCACCCACTTGAGAGCGCCTGCTGCTAAAGGCAAGCAGGAATTGTTTCACTGAGCACCAGGGCATATTCTACGTAGATGCTGGGTGAGGAACAAGATGAGCAGTCTCACTCCAGAGGTGAACAAAGTGAGATGGTGAACCCAGGTGAGAATCAGGGCCAGGGGAAGATTCAAAATAAATAAGGGAAATGGGCTCCTCTTTCTCAAGCAGCCACTAAGCCCCAGGCTCTTTAAAAGGGGATTAGATAGATTCATGGAGGATATGTCTATCCATGGCTACTAGCCATGGTGACTGTGGGGATCCCAGAGCCAGGAGGCAACATGGAAGGCCTCGGCCTCCATGCCCTGTTGTTGGCCACTGTGTGAGACAGGGTGCTGGACTAGACGGACCATTGGTCTGATCCAGCAGGGCTCTTCCTATGTTCTTAGGGTGTTGTTTGCAACAGAGAGTGCTTTTGAGCTGAACCTGAGGGCAAGAAGGCTGGGCGGGGCCTGAGGCTGGTGCTGCTTATCACCCACAGCAAATCTCCAGTCCTGCCAGGCAAATTGGTACCCCTCAGTCTTGACCTACCTTCCTTCCTCTCTGTTCTGTGCTTAAACCCCATTCCAAACCTAACCTAAAATGGGGTGGGGGTGGGACTCAGTAGCACAGCATCTGCTTGACAAGGAGAAGGCTCCTAGTTTCCCCAGTTTAAGGGGTCAGGCAGTAAGTGGTGGCAAAGATCTCTACCCAAGAGCCTGGACAGCCAATGCCAGTCAGAGTATGGATGGACCAATTTGATGGACCAATGGACTGATTCAGTATAAAGGCAGTTCCACGTGCAATTCAGCTTTTATCTCAGAGCTGGTTCCTGTGATCAACCTTTTAGATGCCCCTCAATGACTCCCTTATAATCTACCACTTTCCTCCAAATGTTGGTTCTCCACAATTTTCTAAATTAATTTAATCAGTTTACAAATTGCTATACAACAGCTTGATGGATGGGTACAATTTCCATTTACTAAGCTGTATCCTGTGCAAAATGACAGAAAACAAGTGCCAACTGTAGACTGAAAACTTCCCCTGGTCTTAAAGCCAAACTACACTGGAGCCTAACACCCTACAAGGGATAGATTTTACAGGTCCACTTGCTTTCTCCTTAAAACTGAATTTAACAATTTGCTTTTCCAGAGATGTAACTGGGTCTATTTATTTGAGGGCAGGGATCTGAGCCAAAATGCAATAATAGAGACAAGGACTGGGGGAGTCCATCATTGGATCAGAGATCACAGCTACTTACAAAGCAATTGCCACATCCCACTGTTCTTCCTGTGAGCTTTCAAAGGCTACTAGAGGAAGCAAGCCAAGTGAGATGGCCATTAAAGCTGGCCACTGAGAGATGTTCTGTGTGTGAGGAGGCTTACTTAGTGGCTCAGGCAGCATGGGATACAAATTACAGCCCTGTGATTTATTGACTAGCGAAGTTTTTACACGGCAGCCCATTAAAACAGATGGCTGTTTACAGCTAGGCCTTCATGCTATAGAGACCTAGGCTGGAGCCGAACCTTATGATGACTCTGCAGGTGAACATCTTTCATTAAAGGCATCCGTATGCACTACACTCAGGACCCAAGCTTCATGAGCCCCTAGGGAGGCTTTTTAATGAGTTTAATAAGTGAGATAGGTTATCAAGTCTTCAGGCCTCCTGGCTCAGTGGATCAGGTAGAGCGCACTGAACTCTGGAAATCATGCTGCTGTCACCGCTGATGCCACTGTCATATAAGCACAAAGGCAGGGCCCACAATGGCCAGCTCAAGAGAAATCCTGCTCTCCAAAACAGAGGTAGAAACTTTGTGACTGCCTTCTATCTCAACAGGTCAGGCAGGGAGTACCTGGAAGCCAAAAGGACTGGGGTAAAGGCTGGCCAGAACTGAGCTACTATCTTCAAAGTATAGGCAGAAAAGAGGAGCTCCAGCCTCTGTCCCAATGATATCAAAGACACCTGAAAAATATGATTGCATTTGCCCCTGCAACTATGCCTGCTGTAAGGTATTTGGAATCCCAGAGTCTGGACTATCAAGATATTTTTCTTTTGCTTATATTGCACCACTGGCTTAATTTCTTCTTGTTCACTCTACTTCAGCTTTCCCAACAACATCTCTCTTTGATTCACAATAATTAGGCTTGAAGTGGTTACAGTGCCCTAATCGGTGCAGATGTACCATCACCTTTTCTAATTCTTCTCATACAACCTGGCCCCAGAGAGTAAAAGACCTGAAAGAAGTTTGCCAGTATCTGGTCTGAGGCCCAGATGAAGGTATGGAAGTTTGCTTGTGCTGGCCTGGACATGTGGTACCCTACGGCCATACCACCCTGAACACGCCCGATCTCGCCATTTTAGACTCCAAGTGTAAGACTGCGTGTTTTCCCTCCCTACACTTGGAAAACTAATATATTAGAGAAAAGGCTAACATGGACCCTTTCATAAGAACATAAGAGAAGCCAATGTTGGATCAGGCCAATGGCCCATCTAGTCCAACACTCTGTCACACAGTGGTCAAAAATACCAAGCGCCATCAGGAGGTCCATCAGTGCGGCCAGGACACTAGAAGCCCTCCCACTGTTTCCTTCTGACATGCTAGTTTGTCTGTGTATAGAGTATCTTGCATGTGGGAGAACTGAAATTTGCTCCATTGACTGCAATCTGAAATAGTAAATGCTATCAGTAGATAATCCCATGGAGTTCCTGCTTGATGGTTTCAGTTCTCCAAGCTACAAGTACATAGATATAATTATTTCATGATTTTAGAATCTGAGTAAAGAATTGGGAGTGAAATTGACAGAGTATACATCCTAAAAGAACTTAAAAAGAGGATGACTCTCCATAAAAGCACAATGCTCAAGGGGATATTTTTACTTTTGAAAATACAGTCCAATCACCGTTAAAACTCTTTAATCCAAGGATGTAGAATAAAATCTGGAAGCAACATCTCCCATGCAAAAAAGGACTAAGCCAAGCCTAAGCCTCTGGTAGACAGCTACTTGGGTTAGTTTTGGCACTTGCTGCCACTACTCTGTTCCTGAGACTATTACAACAGCAACACATATACTCTGTCCAGAAGATTCTTCCAGAAATCAATATCTTCCATAGGAAAATATCAGGATCATCTAGGCAATTCTCTCCTCATCAGGTCACATGGACATACTTGCACATATCTTCCTGCCTACATACTCATGTGTCCACAAAGCTTTTGGCATTTTTGAGTGGATTGGGAAATTAGAGTCATTCCCACATCAATGATGGATGAAGCTGAGTTTCCACTTACAGTTCTGACCACTAACACATGAGCACTTGTCTGGGTAAAAGGGTTTGATGGGAAGAAAGAGGAGCTGGCATTGTTGCCAACAATTCTCTCCTAAACAGGCTGCATCTCTGAGAAATGAAATTTTGTAGGCGATTAGCTCACAATGTGAACTTAATCGCTTAGGGTATTTAAAAAGCCCCATTAAATTAAATGGCCAAGATATTGAGGTTTAAGCAGTGGCTGCGTCCAATGCACAGTAACTCCAGAGCTCATTACCAGCATTGCCAATTTTGCAGTCGGAATTACAGACCCATGAGAGGCTGAGCTATTTAATGTCCATTCACAGAACACAGCACAACAGAGCTTCTGGGGAGATGAAATGGCTGCAGAAACACAACTGCGACCAACTCTCTGTTCGCAATAAAAGATTGTGACAAACATGTGTTCTTCATGTATCAACCAGGATAAAGGGGAACAGAGGTAGAAACATAATACAATGGAGTGGCTACCAGGTACTACACCCAGCTCAGGGGTCTATAAGCTTAAAGGGGGAGGTGAATAGAAAAGGACAGAACATTTTATGTACTCTACCCACAGTTAAACAGAGAGGAGGAGGAGGAGATTGGATTAAAACCCGCCCTTCACTACCCAAAGGAGTCTCAAAGCGGCTTACAAACTCCTTTCCCTTCCCCTCCCCACAACAGACACCCTGTGAGGTAGGTGGGGCTGAGAGAGCTCTGACAGAAACTTCTCTTTTTCAAGGACAGCTCTTATCAGAACTATGGCTTGCTCAAGGTCATCCAGCCAGGTGCAAGTGGAGGAGTGGGGAATCAAACCCGGTTCTCCCAGATTAGAGTCCGCGCACTTAACCACTACACTAAACTGGCATTTAGAGGTGTCCAGTGTTCCCTCTAAACTAAGTTAGTGTGAGCTAGCTCACAGCTTTTTAAACTTCCTGTTCATACATTTTTGTTTTAGCTCAGGAAGGATGGCTCCAGAGCAAACTAATTTATGCAGTAGCTAAATTGCTTGCTCGCAACTTTAATGCCAGCAGCTCACAAAATAGAGTTTTTGTTCACAAGACTACACAACTTAGAGGGAGCACTGGAGGTATCCCCAGTAGTGTTTCCCAGTTTGGAACTTTCTATCCTGTGCTTTTACTAAACTCCCACTTGACCATCTTCAGAAGCAGGAATCAGCATTTTCAAGGATCAGGCTTTGAGGCAAGAGACTTTTAATCTGGTTGAATTTTATTCTAATGTTCTTAAATCCATATGATTTTTCATGCCGTTAGCTGCTTTGAGAGTTCGGTGGGCCAAGCACTGGGAGATAAATCTAAGAAATAGCTACCCACTGGGAGTCTTCAATATGGCACATAGTCTCAATCAATCGATCAATATCAGCACTGGGAGAAAATGTATGCAATATGACAACAGAAGTGCTTTTTTGAATGCGTGCACATGGATCAGGAATCCAGTACACGTGTCCCTCCCCAAAGTACTCACATTGATACATATACTATAAAACATATCAACTAAGTAATATGTGAGACAATCCTAAACTGCCTGTTATTAGAAAGGGACAGAAATCCTACCAGCCCCAAATCAAAGAACCTGAAACCTACTGCAGGAATTTCTCTGTATTTACACATCTTTCTCCCTTTGGCCAGAGAAATAATCAAACAAGACACAGTTTTGATCTTACTTGGTAAGACTCTATAGTGGTGAGGCCCATGGGGCAGTGGGCACAGAACCTACTATCTATTCTTTGTGAATGAAGAGGATGGGCCCTGCTTTGCATTCCTTTCTGTAACACTATTGAGCTGTAAGTGATTGCAATTTTACCTGACACTGTTTGTCTAAATTATTTACACTGCTCAAGTGTAGATATGCACCTTCTCTTGGACTGCCTTACAAGGGGGAGGGGACAACAGCTTTAAAATTACTTGCATCTATCACTCAATCGCTTTCAGGTCAAATACGCCACTCCCGGCTTAATGACCTCATTTCTGCAGCAACAAATCTGTCACTGCTTTTGGTTTAAAGCCAACATGATCCCCCCTGTCTGCAAGCGGAAATAACCAGGTCTCCTGATGATGAAAGTATCTCATCAGTCAAGCTGCTCTTTTCCTCCAACTGGTGAAAACTGTGAATTCCTATCTCTCAGGCACAGAATCAACAACAGACACCAGAGCTACAAGTGGAGTTGCATTTTGGAAGAAGATGTGACCAAAAGCAGCAGGAAGGAATCAGACCAGGCAAGAGAATCTAGAAATCAACACAGCTGATCACAGCACACAACTCCTTTTAGTGCATCTCAGATTCCTTATACATATTTCTGTCCTCACATCCCCAACATAGGAATTACCAAGGAATTCATCCCAGGTCATTGGTGGCTGGATAACATGAGTTTTACTCGCCCTGAGCAAACTTTTTGCCTGCCCACTCCAACAAGAGCCTGTCTACGAAAATGTGAAGGCACCTACTAGTCAATCAAGATACATTCTTAATAGTAAGGGAGGAACCAGAACGAAATGCTTTGGGGCATGGGGCTGGCAGCAGAAATATCGACTGCCAACCCAGATGAGCAGGGATGATAAAAAGTCTGGGCTTAAAAACAAAGGTAAAATGTTCACTGATATGGGATATATGCCTTTATCATGAAAAGGGAAGACAAACTAGCATGCTTGAAGTGAACTCCTACAACTTCAGATTAGGAATTCTGTAGGACATAGAGCATGCTTATATTTTGTTTCACTGTTCAGTTTATTTCATTTTCCCTCTTGTGTACCCAATAACCTTCAAGAAGTAATAGTTTTGTCTGACTATTACTAGGATTTGGGGAGTTGTAACAAGATCAAAACAGTTTGGGTGAGGGGCTGACAGCAGAAACGTTCATGAAAGATATAGTACTGGCAACTCCCAAGAGCAAGGGGACTGCAACATCTTTTCCTAAAAGCAACAGTGAGATGTTCACTTACATAGGATATATATACGTATGCATGGTTTACTTTTGGCTTGTTTTTGTTTACTATTACTGGAATGAGGAGGAGTTTCCTAACTTCTTGGGGGAAGCAGACCTTCTTACATAACCTTAAATGGTGGTAGCATACCTGTGGTTCCATGAGACTGAACCCCATAATCACATCTTAGAACCTGCTGGAGTATATGAAACCAAGCTATTCTCTTGCACATTCATGCTTATAGCCAGAATTAAACTTTGTTGGCCTTAAAGGTGCCACTGGACTCAAACTTTGTTCTATTGCTTCAGCCCAACACGGCTACCCACCTGAATCTATAATAACTACTAAGCTACTAAGCCACCAAGGCCTAGTAGAAAGCCAAAGCAATGACTAAACTGTTGATGCAATTAACTCTGGGAGCTGCAAATCTATCACTGATTTCAATTCCAATCCAGTTTTCTATCTTGACTGTTTCTCCCACAGCTATTGTTCCCAAATCAAACAAGCAAATATTATGCAATGTTCTGTCTTGGAGCAACTGCTTGGAGCATAAAATGAAAAGTAAGAATACCCATGGTGAACACCACTCTTCTGGCAAAGGTAGAGATAGTTTTAAATCAGCATGTTTCTGTGCTAGCAACCACAAGAGCCATTAGCTGAGTGGTGGTGCACATTTTTTAAAGAATAAATACAAATAAATATCTGGCATCCTCTAAGGTTCCAGCATGGCGACTAGTCTACTGCTTCCACCACTGCCAAGAATGTATCATCTTCGAGAAAATAAAATAGACAGCACAATTTCAGAAGAGAAATAAACCAAACACAGCTTGAAACTGCACATACAAAACCCTACATAAGCTCTTAAAATCAGAATTCCAAATGATGTGCCCTCTAGAGCAACAGTGATCCAATGAGGAAGATGAAAATATAGAACGATGTTGTTGTTTTTTACCACAAGGTATTCACTGTTAATCCTTGGCCAGATTTGTACAAATCTCTAACTAGACTGGGTCCATGTGATTCTGAGATGTAGTCCAATGCTAAAAAAAACACCAACCCAAAACACTTCCTTTAAATACCACCAAATACAGCCAATGGAAGGACATTTAAAGTAAAGGTGGGGTGCCATTCAACAACCCTGGCTAATTAAGGCTTGGTAAGAGAGGGCAGCTTTTCTTGTGTGCCCAAGCAAAACAACCAGGGCACTATGGTAGGGCTGGCCTTCACTGTGCTGAGCAAAGGGGCGTTCCTAATGGCTTATAATTGTGTTGGAAAGATTCTGCTGTTCCCATGAGTGAGAAAGGTCATGAACTGCCGCTACTGCCCAACTGCTAAGTAATGATGTTTGTTTTTATCTAAATTGTTCAGATAACAAAGCTGGATCTCATCCAAGGCTCTTCATTACTATTCCATTCATCATGTGGCCACCGATGTTGCAGTATCTGTCCAGAAGTGAAAGCTAAATAATAGAATGGCTTTGGGGCTACTGTCAGACACAGCCAGTCTAGCAACAGGTGTTGGAAGTATTTTAGTCAGGGAGAAGGCTATGGAAAGTTGGTTTCTATTATCCAGCTGTTTAACATACAGGTTTTAGTCTGAGTGAAAAGAGAACCCTGCACTCTACCCCAAGGATAAGACGAAAGGTTTTTCACCACGTTTTCCACAGAGGAAGTCAGATGTACTATTCAATACCATGCCAACAAACAATGCACCAGGTTTGTTGCAGCAATCATGCTAGAAATGTGACTGCATTTGTAATATAGCAATGATGTCACAAAAAGGTGTGCAAGATCCTTGCAGTACCTTACATAGCTTTTCATTCTGCCCCAACACAGTAGGTTACATCTAATCCATCCTCATCATACCATAAAGAAAAATCCACAGACCACTTGCAATAAGCAATAGTATACTGTTGAGAGCATGAGAGTATAGAATTGCATCTGTCCTGAAGAGGACAGCAAGTCAAAGACATGACAAACAAAAGTAACAGGGAGGGTAGAGAACCTGACTGCCTTGCATTCTGTACATGTGTGTACAGAAAGTTCAAGTTGCCATTGGTTAACTGTAGGTGATGTTATGTACCCATATGCAGTTTAAAGAGCAACATTCATCATTACTTAGCAACAGCAGCAAACCTCCTGTTATTAACACAGTGCATAGGTGTGTAGCCACAAAACAAACCAATGCACATAAAATTCTGCCCAAACTAGGTGGTACCAAGCTTCCCAACACTAATTCTTTCCAATAGATCCAAATATAGTAGAGGTCTGAGTCCTGGAATTTTCTACAACATCAGTGCCCAAAGTCAAAGTCAGAAAGCCCACCCTGTTGCATCAGCCCATCTCCTGTGCCTGTCAGTTCCTTTCCATTTCCTACCACACACTGGAACATGAGTCATTCATTCAGAAGAGCTTATCATCATGATGGAACACACTAATGGTAGAGAGAGCCCATGAGCACTAATGGTAGAGACAGCCCATGAGGGACAGCTCCTGCTCCTATCCCTTCAGAGACAGGGCAAGGGATTGGATCTCCTGCAATAATATCACAACAGGCAAAGATCGAATGCCCTCAGCCAGCAGAGTTTTGCTTCTGATCAGCAGCAATTTACCATGTGAAGGGGCTGGATATTTATAATTATGCTCAGAGTGGCCACTTTGAAAAAATCTATATGACTCTAGGCTCTGTGTACATCACCATGTCAACTCTCTGAACAGAGGCATCCATCAGCCACTACACATCATAGATCTTGGTGAGCACTTGGGAAATGCTCAGCAATGCCTGTGTCCCACATCTTCACTCAAAAGGCATTCTGGTCCCAGGCTGCATATCTCAGCCTGGATATATATACAGAACGGCATCCCAGCCAAAGCAGCAAATGTGAAGCTCAAAATCAGTCATCTGAACCTGGTCTTAGACCAGGATGCAACATAGGTACCACAGGCTAAAATTACTCTTCTAGTCCCAGAATCCACACAAAACCTCACTTAAATGTTTTCTTCAGTTTTGCTAGATTCAGTGGCCTACACGTGGAGTCAACGCCTGAAGGGGAAAAGTCAGAAAACCCACCCGAAGTGATAACAATGGGATATAGAATTCCATGCCACCTAATTACTCAACCTGACAGATAGCTAAAAATCAACAGCATTGGTCTTTCTGTAGCAAACCACAATGGTGATGACTCTGTTTATCTCACAGCCTCATTAAGCAATTCTCCTCACAAAGATGAAGAAACCAAGTCACAGTGAGCGTATGAGACTTCCTTGAAAATCACAGCACTGCATGGCTTTTGTCTGCACTCAGTCTGCATCCAGAAGATTTGAATCCCGTGCCTTTCCTGGGATGGGAAGTGGGAATATTCTCTAACCTGCTACCCTAGCCACCTTCAAGCAAGAAGCGAACGAGAGCTCTCACCAGGCACAGAATGGGTTGGAAGCGGAAGCACCATGCTTCGTTCCCTAACACTCTGCCCAGGCTGTTCTTAAAAATTTATTACTCTGTTGCAACATGAAAAATAAGACAGAGAAGCAATCATTAGTATAACTATAACTCCCCGTGCAATAGTCACACTTGTAAATTGAGATTTATGATTGCAGCTGCCGATATTTTAGAGCAGGGTGCTGGCGCCGGCATCAGCAAAGCCCCGCTGCTCGCTGCCCCGGCGCTGTTACAGTTTATCACAATCTGCAGAGATTATTGCAATGAATAATACAGAACAGGCTGGCAGTGAAGAACTATTCCCGATCAAACGCTTCTGTAAACAACTGAATAAATAATATTTCTCATCCCCTCTCTGAAGCCCTTGTGGGCCTGGGGAGATTGCTCATTGTACGATAACAAAAAGAGCAGAGGGCTTGGGAGAACTGGGGCCTTCGATTAAATGCAGCACTGGGCATATAGTGGAGACTCTGTTTAGTGCATTTTCTATCAGTCAAAGCTCTCAAAACTTCTACCCCTTTACGAGGAGGCAGCCAATACAGAAGGGGCATGGCCAAGATAATGCAATATGCCTGTGGCAGAGAGTGGAATGAACACCCAATCTCCTCAGCAGAGATGATAAATAACCAACTAGGAATGGTACAAGTATCTATCCATATCTGGTTATTTGTCTAAGGAAATGAAAAAGATCACACAGACAGAAGACAGAGAGCAAGAAAGAGGGAGGGAGGGAGATGGAGAGAATGAAAGAGAAGTTGCTCACAGGCAGGGTCAGCAGCAGGGGCAAGCATGATAGAACACTGTCCCCTGAGAGACATCAGAGCTGCCTCTCAGGCCATGTGGAGTTAGAGGGTATGCAGGGAGACCAGGCTCTCCGCTCACATAAATGTCAATAACTAATGTAACATGATGAGGATTATGTGCCAACATCTGCAAAAAGGGCATCTCTTGCAGGATGTAAAAGGATAAAGTTCAGCTCCGGAACAGCCCTGATTTTCCACTGCTACTGTCAGTGCGATCTCTGCCTAACCTACTGTATGGTTTGGATTTCATCTCAAGTTTAGAAGCCAAAGGGGTTTAGGGACAGCACTTTCCATGTAAGGCTTAGTCATCCCTCAGATATCTGCAGTCTTTCGGGAGGGATGATGGAGAAGGATCACCCTAATTCTTTATTCACCCTGTCGTAAAAATGGGATTCGCAGGTTTCCTGTTTTACTTGGGTGAGGAAAACAAACAGATCGGTCAAGATCCCAAGTTATGGAACCTCAATGAGGAGACCATTCTTCTGCCAGCCCTTTTTCACAAAAAGCAAACCATCTCTTTTCTCTAGGGTGAAATATCAGCACTTCCAGTTCTGAGTGGGGGAAAGTCCCTATAATATATATGTGAAGGTATTTGTGGAGATAACAAAGTAATTTTATTTAATTACTTGCTGTTGGAAATCTGACTCCATTAACAGCATTGAATAATTAAGTAGCTTTGCAAACATTTTTGATTTTCCTACACCCTTATGCTCCAAAAAACTGCCACAGGACAGCCCAATATGGATCAGGGCCACGTTGCACCAATCAAAAAAATTTGGTGGGGGAAAAATGCAAGCACAATATTGTTGCTCAAAGTGTGTGTGTGTGATTAATCAGAGAAAGAGCCCAAGGGGAATGTTCTCCCCTTCCCCAGCGCTAGAGTCTCAATCTATACCTGGGGTTCCCCCCAAGGGTGCTGTAAAGCACCAAACCACACATATGGAATTCCAATGGGACATGTACTTTGGCCCTTAGAATCCTATTGCAGCTGCTATGGCTCTGATTGTAGTCCCTACTGCCTCTGTCTTCTACCTCTGCTTTACCCCTTCCTGTCCTACCCAATGAAGACTCTCCAGCAGCAAACTCAACTTGAACAACCATTCAAGCTATAATAGATGGTGTTTTCTCAGGCTAGTGGGGCCACTTTCCACACTATGTTTGGTGTGTTAATGCTTTTTAGCCACCTTTCATCATATATGGACATGACGGCTGGGAACTATGATACTAGTTTCATGACAAGTAAACATATTCATGCATTCAACTGTCCATTTTCATTTCATTGCTGTAGAATATTCCTAGATGATTTGTTCCCCCGTTCATGGGCCTGCAGTCACAGTTCAGGGGGGGAAATGAATTGTTGGCATCACCTCTCTCAGCAAGTTGGCTACTCATATAGATTAGGTCTTGGATCTGCCCCAGGTGGGCGGTCCGCGTGGCTATTTCTGTTATTGCATATCATCTGTACTGTCCCTAATTGAGAACTCTGCCCATCTCTTCCTAACTTGAAATTGTATTCTCCATTATATCTCTGTCCAGCCATCCCATCAAGAGATAACACAGGCAGAATTATTACAGTTCTGTATACTATCCAGATCTAGCACAATCTTTCCATAGAAACAGGCCTACTATTTGGAAAGTTATCAGCCAATGAATAAAAAACGGCAGATCTCTGAAAAGACCTTCTCTAGGAAGTAAACACCTGCAAAGGACTCTCAGCCTTGTGGGGTTGGACAAACTCCCAGTTTCATAAGGCCAGCTATCGCTTTACTTTGCATTCTGAATGTGAGCTGATCACTCCGTTTCCTCAAAGGGCCCCTGGGAGAAGGGCCCAGCCTCAGTGGAGAAAGGCAGTGAGTCTGTGCTCTATGGTCAGGAATCGGTTCCAATTAATCCCCGCTCAGCTTGGCCTGCCCGCTTCATTACCTCCCCTTGATGAGAACCATCAGTGGGGCCTGTATGATTTTGCTAATTAGCCTCACTTCGTTTATCATTTCCATTTTCTCTCAGCGACGCATGGCTTGCTGGGCGACAGCTTCATCTCCTGCTGAAACAATGCGGCCCCTTCTGTGCCTGTCTCACTTAGCGCTGTCACTGCAGCCATTATGAAATTGGGGTTTCATTTACACACTAATTAAACATTACAGCTTGTTCACAATTACAACACGGGGATGAGGAGGTAACTAATTACTTAAGAAATGAGCTAACATTTATCTCCAATTCTTCTACCCTTTATCCATCTCCCTCCGCCCCTCTCCAATCAAGATTAGATTGTTGTTCAACAGAGATGGTGCTGGAGGCCCTTGGCAGCCTCTGCTTACAGAGCATCCCACCCCCTTTCTACAAAGAGTTTTGGGGGCCTCAGTCCTAGAACAATAAATCAGTCCTAATTGCTACTGGGATTGCCGGGCACCACCATAGTCACTTCCAACAAACCTTCAAGGTTAGAAGGGAGCATGCTGGGGCAGGGTAAATGCATGCATGTGAGCCTCTCCCCGCCATCTTACCACCATGGGAGAGAGATGAAGAAATATATAAGGACCACAAATTTTCGGGGGGCGGGGAAACAGGCCAATTTGATCCAATCCAGAAGAGGTCATCTTCAAACCAGACTTCATGTAATCCTGAAAACAGCCCCCAAACCTCCATTGTTAACCATACCTTAGATGCAGCTTTCAAAATACCCTAATGCAGTGGAGATGCCTTGTTTGTGGTGAAAGCTGCAGCCCAACCCCACAATATTTACTGAAACCTTCTATCCAACCAACTGGTCATTGCTTTCCTGCCTATATGTATTTGCATTCCTGTTGTTGCAATCTGGAACCAGGCAGGACAAGCAATGAGGAAAATCAATGGTTCCTTTGACTTGCCCTGGGAGGAATAGGGAGTGGGGTGTCTCTGTGTTACCTTCCACAAATGTTTGGGCTGCAGTCAGCAACGGTGCTCCTTTCTGATTTGGCAGTGACAGTCTTCTTGCACAATCTCTTCTAAGGCTAAGCACTTATTTCAAGTCTGCATACCAGCTCAAAGCCCCCTCCCATTTTCAAAACGGGGGTGAAAACTGTAAAATATATCATACTGTGATACCTCCCTCAAGGACTGAAGTATCAGATAAAAAGCTGGTGTTCACATTCAAATCACAATTTTGTATTTAAAGCTTAAACCCCAGCTTGAATCTCACACCTGTTTTCAAGGAAGCCATAGAAGATGCAAAAAGGGGGTAAAAACTCTGTTATAATGCAATATCACCTCTGAAAACTGAAACACTGGATTGAAAGCTGTTGTACACAATCAGGATGCAATTCTACAACCCACATTCCCATTATTGGAGAAGGGAAGGGAAGATAAAAACACAGTATCTAGAGTTAGGCTACTTAACCATTGTGCTTGACTAATAAAGATCTGAACTGGGAAAAGCATGAATGCTCATATGTAAATAGTCATGATGTGCTTGGAAGAGGTATGCTAATCTCAGGAAGTGCTGTATCTCACCATGTTTGAAAGCTCATTCTGATGTATATTCCAACAACCTTTTTACTTGCTGACAGGGATCCAAACAGAAATCTAGCAGTTGCAAAGATTTTCTCCTCCGTTTGTCTATTGGGTGATAAATGATTAACAACAACTATTCACTGCTCAAGATCAATGTATCATAGAGCTTTTATTGGATGAAAAGAAAGGAAAGGAAGAGGTATGCCTAAAATGCCAGCTGTTTCCCATATGAGCTCATGATCAAGGCCAAACATACTACTGACATTTTTTAAATTTCATCTGTAGCTGGTTTCACCACTAAGGAACTCAGAACAGCATTTTCGCTTCAAACTGGGAGCCAGTGTAGTGCAGTAGTTAGATTGTCAGATCTGGGAGAGCCAGGTTTGCACCCCCACTCTGCCACGAAAGCTTGCTGGGTGATTTTGGGCCAGTCACACACACTCTCAGTCCAACATCCCTCACAGCACTGTGAGGTTAAAATGGAGGAGAGGAGAAAGATGTAAGATGCTTTGGGTCCCAGCTGGGGAGAAAGGCATGATATAAAAAACGAACGAACCAACAAACCCTGTGAGGTAGGCTAAGCTGAGAGAGAATGAGTTCTTCAAGACCTTGCTAAACTTGCACCCTCCACATCTAACCCGAAATTTCTGCCAATATACCACATGGGTTCTCATAAGCCTTGTTCTTAAACAAAAGTAATCATGGCTGCGCTATCCCACCAGAAGCAGTGTACCACAAAGGTTAAGGTCTCCTGTTAGAAAGGCTAGGAGATCCTGATCCTCACCTTCCTACCATAATCCAACAATAAAACCTTTCATGAGCCAGTCTTCCTATTAGATTATGTGAGTCCATGTTAATAAACAATACATTTTGCACTGACTGCAGCAGTAGCAACATAGAAAAAGTTCATTGAAAAGGAAGTATCTTGCCAAGAGAGATGGCCTATTTTAAGCACTTCAGTTCTCACACCGTGTAAGGTTTTAATGATGGTGAATTACTTGCAGCTTCTTTGTAGTATATGAACGTGTTCTATAATTAATATTACTTTGCTTTTGTATCCTATTGTTATGGTCTATTGACAAGAACATCTACAAAAAGCGATTAAAAAAAACACACCATAGGCAGAAACCTATGGGGCCCCAAAAGAAACTTTCAGCTGCATGCCACTGAACCACCTCTCCAAGCTGGTACATGATGCATAGGCTATGGCTCTATTAATAGCGTTTATCAAGAATTTCTCCAGACAGACTTTGGTTGGTGCAGCAAGAGAGACTGAAGAGGGGAGGGAGGAGAGAATGATATGCAGTTGACTGGCTCAGTAAGGAAGATGCCTGCTTATGTTCCCAGCAAAAGGAATGGGATAGGACCTTGTACACACACTGATGCACACACACTGATGTCCTTGACTCAGTGATGGCCAACTCATCTTGAAAAGACATTTTCTTCAGGGAGGAATTAACATTTACAAATGAGACCTATTAGAGTAAATAAAGGCGATAGTCATTCAGCTCAGGAGGCGACAGAGACCATGATTAAGAAGATATGCCTTTTGAAGGGGGAGAAAGTGGCCTTTGGCATTGATGTGGGGGTAGCTGGCTTGGCTGGGACACAGCAACAGTGCAGAATAGTCCAAAGCATAGTGACAGTGACATCTGCAATGCAAGTTTGGGATGGTCTTATGTCCATAAGAAATACTAATACCAACTGCAAGTGGCCAAAAGAATCAGGCCATGAGTTCACCAAATGAAAGCTTAGAACAATACACTTCCCTTGTATGCGAACATCCAACTAATAAAGTCAGTTATTGGATTTAGGGGAACAAGGATCTCACCCAGAATGCTGTTCTGACCTCATACTCCTTATCAATGTTGGATGCTGAACCCCGAGTGGAAAAGGCCAGAATCTAATAGATTACATGGTAAAACCAGCTGGAAATGAAAGGAAAATAAGACTCCTAGACAAACTAGGATCAACACAGCAACCTCCCAGCTGCCATTGCCAATAAACTCCATTGAAGAGCACCATTCAGGAAATGACTGTGAAGTGATCTGAAAACCCAAGCAGATTTTCCCTTCTAAAGATCCTAAGCAGCAGGAACCTGCCATAAATTTGATCATGAACAACTCATTTCTTAATCTCAATACCAAGAAAAAAGTCTGATTCATGTGTGAAAATAGCAGTGTGGCAACTACTTGAAAGAGAACATGCACAAAATGCCTTCGCTGACATTCTGACATTCATACCATTGCAACACTAGGCTGCCATGTGAAACAGCCATTGTTTCGATCAGCCACCATGCCAATGTTACATGTATGAACTTTGTCTCTGAAGGATTCCCACCTGGACATCATTAAAGCCACCAACTTTTGCTTAAATCTATAACCCTGAGTACACAAGCAGACTGGGATGGAAATTTTGGTCTTTAAGAATACTTAAAATATATGGGCCTGGAAATAGTTAAAACATGAACAGGGACAGGGTACCATCAGCTTTAATAATAGTAACAACTCATTCTCATAGTTTTTATCCTTCCTGTCTTTGGCCTAAAAAAAAAAAATTTAAAAAACCCTCAGCTAAACTACTGACACTGGCTGGGAGCTTAGAACTCCCAAATCAAACAAGGCCCTTGATTCTCCAGCACATAATTGTGCTGCCCTTTCACCCCCACCTTCAATCAGTGCCGTTTAACTATCTCGTTTAGCCTACGGGACCCACCCCTCTGCTAACTAGCAGCCATATTCTTCTCATTAGGACGGAGGCTGCTCTTG
The DNA here is from genome assembly GCF_001447785.1 of Gekko japonicus. NCBI lineage: Eukaryota > Metazoa > Chordata > Lepidosauria > Squamata > Gekkonidae > Gekko > Gekko japonicus. Next base: position 1,687,386 of record NW_015173676.1, read on the forward strand.
CTTTACAGACAAGTAGAGACACATCCGTAATGTCTCTCTCAATGCAGTTATATATAGAAAAGGTTCCCGGGGGGAGGGGGTGAAATCAGGCAATACTGGGCTCCTGCAGAACAGGCCAACTTGCAGCTTCCTAGATCTGAAGTATTTACCAGAGAATTACTGCATTTACCTTGCTCCTATGCAAGTAAGCAAACAAATTCACTGGCCACAGGATATGCTTATACAAAATGCCTGCCTTTACTTTAGGATTCAGTGTTCCCAAGGCAAAAAAGCCATGACACCTCAGAAGAGGGCCAGGCATCCTTTGTTCATCAGAAGTACATTTCTCTAGAATAAGAAATTCATTCAAGAGCAAACTGTACATCTCTGTGGTACTGAAGCTAGCTGGATTAGGAAAATCAAAGTGATTATTCGTTTTGTGGACTTGTTCTGTGCACAAAATATTCACTTTCCATTTCCTCAGCCCCTGGACTCATAAACACTTATGTATACAAGTGACCTTTTTCCAATCCTTCCACTGTCTACCCCATGTACCATTCTGAGCATCCATTTCCCCTATAATCGATATATAAGGAAACAGGCTTGAATTAGACACCCAACTGCTCAGGAAGACATAGCCCGGTATGTTAAGGATATTCAGAATTTTTTGGGTCAGCCAGATAGCGGCCGTTGAAGCGCATTAAAGGGCTCCCTTTAAATGCCTTCCGAGTTCACTTGCAGGCTCCTGGGCTCGCTTCCCCAGCAGCCCAGTTTAAACTGGACTGCAGGAGAACGCGAGCCCAGGATCTTCTGTGCCACTGGGAGCACATTGCTCCCAGAGGCACAGCAGTTCCTAGGGGTCACTTCTTTGGCAGCCTGGTTTAAACTGGACTGTAGGAGAAAACTCACTGCTTGGAGAAGGTGTCCAAAGGGATTGGTCCCTTTAAGAACATTCTCCAAGGAGCCAAAAAATTCAGCAATCCTGATTATTTCTTGAATCCCAATATCATACCAACATTGGGATTCAGGAATATCAGGAAATACCACTGTTTTTCATGCTCGATATACCCAAACCCTAAAATTACCAGGGGTGGTGGTGGTTGTGCACACCCTTATTGGATGGACACTGGCAAAGAAACATAAGGCTTTCTGAAACCAGGATACAAAGCCAGGATATGAAGCTGGTTTATTAAGTGTAGTTAGTCTTAACTATGGATTTGCCCTAGGTTCCAAGACTGCCTGCCAATACACTTCTCTCTTCACTCCCAACCCCACCCCCACTCCCTTAAAGACACAGCAACATGGCATACTCCTTCCATGAATCCCTAACTAGAAATACAAAACAAAACATGACAATGGAACCCTGGCTATCTTAGCTGCCTGCGTTCCAGCAATACAATGATTTATACAACACCCTATTCATATTTATTACACTGAGACAATTGACTTTTGGGGTGGCTAGATGGAGGGGAAAACTTCCAGTCTAAGATTTTCCCTCAGAGAGTTGCAGAAGTGTATGGATTTTGTCACATTACTGGCTTCCTTCACTGAAAGAGCCCAACATATATGTATTTAAGCTAGGGAGCTGATGAATCTTTTCCCCCCAGCCTTGCAGCAGAGCTCTGTGATGTTTTAATGCTAATCTCATGCTCCAACAAATGGTAGCCCAGTAAGAAATTCTACTTGACCCACCTTGTCAGTTTCTTGCCTGTATCCTGGGCCTAATATGACTGTGATCAGCTATTAAAAAAACCCCAGGTTCACTATCTTGCCTAGGCCATCCAGGACATGGGGCAGTGAGGCTTAAACCAATTAAGAAAACCCTCTAGTTTTAAGCAAGAAGGTGCTGTGAGCCAGTGCTTTCAAGGAGGGATGTCAGTGCAACAGGAAGAACCGTGTCACGGGTCACAGCAACTCTGAACAGAGGGGCCTGTTAGATCTTAATGATAGTTGAGAAAAGCTGATCTACTCAGGTCAGATAGCATTATTGCCTATTCTTGGCTCAGCCACTGAGTGCTTCCAGGGAAAGAAAATTCTACATGTTTCCAAAAGGCGCAACTGAACTGGTTCTTCAGTAAAACAGGAATTCTATAAGTGGCAAGGGCTCAGAATAGATGAACAAGCTCTTAGTATGGGGGATCAGACACAAAAGACTTTGGTAGTCCCTAAAAGTAGTCAGCATATGTTTTAACAATGCTGCTTTTATATAGGGCTTATACAAAGTACTTTGTGTACTTGCCTTATCACTGTAGTCCTCACAATGAAGCTGTAATAGATTATTACACATATATTGCAAATGGGGATCTGGAAGATAACAATGTGCTTACGGTTACACATTAAAGTTCATTGCAGAGCAGAGATTTGAACCAGGACTTCCCGATTCAGATTCTTCGCTATACTATTGTCTACTATACTATATATTATGCTACTTCTCAAAACAGTGACTGGAGATTAAAAGGAAGGGAAGGCCTAACTGGCCTGCAAATATAGATGGGAAGTAATGTGAATTTCAAAAGGTTGGTGCACTTTGGGAAGTAGTATTGGAAGGCTCCAATGAAAGGGGGAAATCTCCAAATCCAGTTTTCCATCTGTACTCATCCAGTCATCTCAAGGCAGGCAGGACAGGGGTTGATAAGAACAGTAAATGCTTACCTGGCCCTCAAAACTTCCAATAAAGAAATAAATTGATATTTTTCAATTTTGCAGAGAGATACCAACCTACATACAGCTGAAACTCCAAAGAACCAACTCTCCAGGAAGACAGGCAGGATGGCAATAGGAACGTATTGGTAACTGGCAATTGGAAAGTATTGGTAACTGGCTCCAAACAGAACTTTTGTGCATTTGGCACAATGGCTCTATTACTAAAATGGCAATAGCTGCCTGTCAGACTGTTGGCTTTGCATTGGAGAATGTGGTTTAAAAGGTCACTGTACACCTCACACACATTCGTTCACCCTGGGCAGTAAAGGCACCCCCCCAATACACACACACACCCCGAGGAAAGGAAACTTCTCTAAAAGCCTCATTTCTGTCGTTGCCAGCCCTTTTTACTAGTGAAAAGGGGGAGGGAATGTAGGAAGTTAAAGAGAATTGTCTTGCTACTCAAAGCCTTTAACAACTATTTTTAATATCTGACTGAGGAGCAAGATTTTGAAATGAAACAGCCAGCTCCTCTTTGATGCAGGAACTACTGATCTTGAAACAAGGTCCATTCCCTCCTCCTTCACTAACTAACAGCCATATTTCTCTCATTAAAAGACAATCTGACTGTATTTTCAAACTTCTTAACAAGGCGATGATCATAATTTGAGGTTTCTATTATCCCTGCTCCTATTTTGGTTGGGTTGGGAAGCAGCCTGCTCTTTTGGGGTGGAGGGAGCAGTTACCTTGTCGTTTTTTCTTCCTCTCCTCTCAAACTGCTGGAAGTAGCAATAATGACTTGTGAATATTGATTAAACAAGACCATTGGGGGGGGGGGTTGTGTTGTTTCTGACTGGAAAAACTAAATCAAAATGAATTTGTTTATCATGCAGCAGGTTTTATAGCCACCCAGAAACATATATTAATCTGGCACACCTCTTTGCCGTCACTCCCAATCTCGTAATTTTGCTCCCTTCACAAATGCATACAACCAAAGCTCCAACCACCACCACTTTGGATCCTTCTCTGCCTGCCCAGCACCCTCATTCCTCTGAGCCTGCTCTGCCAGATAGATGCAATTTGCATAATATCACCAGCAGAGGCTGCAGGATCAACAGGGGTCAGGCTCTGACATCTACAGCACAGTCTATCTCCCTGTGCTAATTTGGACTGCATTGATCTCTCTTTCTGATTTCTTTGTCATTTACGTCTGCAGCAGTTTGACAGGAGATACAGAGACGGGGGGGGGAGGAAAGGGGGGGAGACAAGGAGAGAAACAAAGATTGTAGTTACAGATGTCTTTAAGAGAAGAAAAAGATTAAGCCAAGGACTCCGCTGAGGGTCGCAGCTCAGAGACATCCTAATTACCTTGTTCTTAGGGATCCTTGTACAGACTTAGAGGGGGGTCTCATCATGGAACTCACAGGAAAGGGAACTTGGTAAATTGCAACAGAGTGTCTCCATTTGCCTCCTATTCCCCCATATCACCCACCTTCCCCCATACCACATTTCTCAATGGTTTCTCATTAGGTGAATGGTGAACAGCCAGGAGTCACTCAGTGTCAGCCAGCAACACATCCTTGCATCCATACCTCTCCATAGAGCCTTATTAAAGACAAAAAACAGCACTACTCCATAATGTGCTCACTCCATAAGGTGCCCACTCAATGCTGGCAATGAGCAATATTGATGGAACGCTTCCATAGTTTGGACTGTAATAGGAAAGTCCAACGTGGCTCTTCACAGACTCCATCAGCAGCCAATCGCTATTAAGATAAATCAAGGCTTCATCCACTGGCTTGAATTGGCTGGTTTGTACTTTATATTTCTTTTGTTAATCATCCTGAACACTTCTTTTGAAAAATAAAGGAGGGATATCAACACAAATAAATGAATGTTTCCACACTACTGTATTTATGCTAGTTTTAGTTTGATGTGTAGAAAAAATGTGGGAGGAGCATAGCACAGAAGAACATTCCTGTTTCACCATACCTCCCAGTTGGCAGCATAGATGCGCCAATCTAGAACATTAAATTGTTATTGTTCATTAACCTCAATTCCTAAGCTGTGCTTTTTCTGAAGTTCAAGACATAAGAATCCACAAAATTTTGTGCTAGCCTTGATAGCCACGCGTTATTCATGATCACTTCATCCTTTGGCTCGTACTAGTGCCTTTCTAGTGGGCGTCTCTTTGCCACCCCGGGAGAACAGGCAGACGGGACAGCCAGGTCTGCTGGGAGGGTGGGGGGTCCGCTTGCAGTTGGGGGGGATGAGGTTTGCACAAACATTCGGTGTACGGAGCCTGGGCTTTGCAATGGGCTGTGGGGGGCGGGGGAGTGTGTGGCAAAAGTGAAAGCAAGGCTGTGGGGCCAGGAAGAACTCTCAGCTGCCTTTGACACTTCTGCCAAGGGTATGCTTCCAGGGATGCCTTCCCCGGGCCGGGCCTGCTGCCGAATTGCCTCCTGTCACAGCCCGCACTCAAGCCTGGCTGTGCGCAAAGCCACAGGCCTAGAGGGGAGGTCGAGGGGTCAGGCTTGGGACCTTTTACAAAGCTGTTTGTGGGCAGGGCACATTTGGGGTGGGCGCTGCCCTTGTCACACACACACACACCCCGGTGGCAATGAACCTGTCTCCAGACTACAAAGATCAGTTCCCTTGGAGAAAATGGTTCCTTTGGAGGGTAGACTCTATGGCATTACATCCTACTGAGGGCCCTCCCTTCCCCAAACCCCACCCGACGCAGGCTATACCCCCCAACTGTCCAGGAATTTCTCAACCCAGCACTGGGAGCCCTGTACGAAGGTATTGCCTCACTTTGTGTCAGTCATTTGAAGCACTGAAGTCTTACTTGCCACTTCTGCCAGCCTCTAAAAGCACAACGTAAGCTAAGAGAGCAACCACTCCAATTCCCACGTACTCTGGAACTTGGCAGAAGGGAGGGGTCAATTCCCTTACCTGGCACTATGCTTTGAGTGTACATCAGCTCAGCACAAACAAGAGACTACCCCACCCCACCCCTCTTACACATGCCAACAGGTGCAGAATTGACCTCTTGAACATGTATCCAGTCTAAATTCCTGATGTTGTTCTAGAATTTGCTCATGACTATAAAAGACAATGAGTTGAAGCCATGCATGCACTGAAAGAACAGGACAACGCCAATAGGGATAGATGGTATATGCTACACATTTGACAGAGGAAGCCTGACTGGGAAATCACACAATGTACCCTTAAAATGCATTTTATATGAATACAAAGAAGTAACACGGTAAATGGTTAAAACCACCTGTTCTCAAAACAGCCATGATGACTGACACAGAACTGCAGTTTTTATACTACAAATGCAAATGTCAAGACTAAAACTGATGATCTCCAATCTCATATAATCTGCATATTAACCTAACATTTAAAAGGAAGCATTCAGCTGAAACTTCAGCCCTCTAGCCCCATGTAATTACTATATATTCACATTCATGCAAACTCAAAATCCTTCAGCTTGTCTAAATACCTGTAAGTACCACACACATTTTAAAAATTAGTCGTTTCAGAACACCTATATCTATAGCATTGCAGAAAAGAACTGCATTAGGGTCAGCATGTAACAGCTCAATGAGAAAGTATGCCTCTTGGATGACATCACCCGAGTTCAGTCAAGATGGCCGTTGTAATCAGCATGGTACATCATTATGCACAGCCTCTGCAAAAACTGCTGGGCCTCCCTATCCTATTGCTTTGCATGGAAAGTATGTGTCAGACAGGCACAGAAGAAAAAAATAGCAGTCAACACAAACACCCAAATCATGCTACTGCCTCTCTCTCCCACCTCTTCTTCTTTGTTAACTACAGGAAACATTTGAAAGGCCTTGAGTTCCCCATTGTAACATGCACAGGAATAGAGAGGCAATGATAAGAACATACCCCCTGCTGCTGCCAGGAAAAAGAAAGCGCTCAATCTTTGCTAAAAAGGGCTGAATGCTGGCAAGAGTGTTCTGTCACTTTTGCGCTCAGTAATGCACTGTGCCACCGAGTCCCATCAGAGGGATTTTGAAAACTTAAATGACTGAAAGCACAAGAACACCAGCTCAAGGTTCCCAGCCAGCCCAGACATCCTAATTAGCTTTACACACACTCCTACTCGGAAAGGAAAGAGCACACGCACAAAAAGGACTGTCACATTGTTTTTTTCTCTTTCTAAAAGCGTGTCTGTGCTCACTGGCTTTCCCACTGTGACACCTCTCACGGTAGTTAATTAGAATCATGTCACCACGTTAATGTGCTCTGACTGGACGCTGACAGATGCTCGACCTGTATTCTGCTACAATCCCCCTCCCTTGGCCAACACTATGTAAAGCATCTTAGTGCTTCCAAAAGCCTTTCCTCATGTCCCAGGCAGAAAGGGCCTCTTCTCATCCACCCGCCTGGCAGCCCACATTCCCCCTTGCCAGAAATATCTGCCATATTGCCTCACTCATTGAGCATCCGCTCCACCTGTTTTGAGCTGCCTGACCTTTAGCAGCACTAATTCAAAATGACACTGCTCATTTGATGACATTTCTGTTGATTTTTATTTTAGTCTCTTTTAATTATTTTAACTCTGAAGTCTTTGGCCCTTTCCCTTAGGCTGGAAAGGAGTTGCCTTGTACCATAAGATAGTCTGGGCCACACCCAAGCCTGTCTTGCCTCTGCCAGTTGTGAGTGAAGCAGGAGCACAGGAGTAGTAAAGCTGGATCCCAGTTCATTGCAGAGAAAGATGAGATGTTGCTTGGTAGGAGAGTCCTTGTGGACCTTGGCCTCGATCCAGAATAATGTGGTGATGACTGATAGGCTAAGAGAGGAGGGGAAAGGGTCTGAGAGTACCTAGGTGTGATATTGCTTCAAGCACATGGACAGCCCTAGAGAGATCAGGAGCCTTATTGCCTTTCACCAGAACAGCTGAGTGGGCAGCACTTGCACCCCAGGATTTTGAGCACATATGACATGTACAGCAAGTAACTACAAGGAAGCTGACAGTCATCTGCAAGCAGGGAGGAAAACAGAAGGGCTATAGAAGCAGCAATAGTGGCATCAGTGGTAGAGGGGGAAAGGACTTGAGATCTGATATGGAGGACTCAGGGAAGCATCTAGGCAATCTTCTCCCCCACCTCACATTCCCAGCCATTCTAAATTATGCATGAGCTATAGCTTGAGGGCTTCTGTTCTAAAGGAAACCAATGACTATGTGGGGTCTAAAGGGTTTTCATACGTAAAACAACACAACAGCCACACTGCAAGGATCTGCTCAGGCTTAGTTGTCCCAGATTTTAAAAGATGTGGGGTGATATGGGAAAATGTATTCTGTACCCCCTTACACTGTCAAGCACTCCAAGGGCAATCTGCTTCTCTCCCCCCACATCCTAAATCTGCTATAGTGCAGAGACCACACTATTTCATGATGGACAGTTTATGAGCATTTTGAAATTTTTGTGCAACTAGATGCATAACCTAGCTATCTCTGATGTTATGTCATGATATCACAGCTGTGAGGTATTTTGGAGGAGACCATCACAACAAGTAGGATAAACCCATTCTCCGCACAGCAGTGCTCTACACTTCAACAGGCCCCCTAACAGAGCCAGTTTGGTGTAGTGGTTAAGTGTGTGGACTCTAATCTAGGAGAAACGGGTTTGATTCCCCACTCCTCCACTTGCACCTGGCTGGATGACCTTGGGCAAGCCGTAGTTCTGGCACAGCTTGAAAAAGAGCAGTTTCTGTCAAAGCTCTCTCAGCCCCACCTACCTCACAGGGTGTCTGTTGTGGGGAGGGGAAGAGAAAGGAGTTTGTAAGCCACTCTGAGACACCTTTGGGTAGTGAAGGGCAGGGTATAAATCCAATCTCCTCCTCCTCCTCCTCCAACAGTTAACTAGGGTTGCCAGGTCTCTTTGAGATGCCGGCAGAGGGATGGGGGAGGGACGCTCCAGGAGCCAGAAGCATCACCCCTGACGCGCTGCTGCCACTGGAAGTAACACTGCACATTGCTCAAAAGTGATGTAAGCACATTGGAGGGGCAACGCTCTGGTTTTTAGGCAAAATGCTATGTTAAAATCACCCTCAAACCAAAGAGTTTTGCCCAAAAACCAGAGCACCCCGACATAACCGTTGTGCCTATATCACTTCCGGGTAACAGCTGCACGTCTCCCGACATTGCTCTTGGAGGGGGGGGGGGATTGCCTGCCACCAGCCAACCGGCCGGTGGTAGACTGGAGCCCACAAAAGTAGGGGACCCCCACACACACCTGGAACTGGGGAATGGTAACCCTACAGTTAACCAAACTCTGCATTTTATAACCCAGACTGGCCTGCCAAGAAGGGAGACGGGGTGGTGGTGGAGGAATTTCAAGTGCCCATGTGTATCAAGTTCTCTGACTTCCCAGCTTTCATTTTAAGAAAGTAAGTCTCTATTCCTTTGTATTGCAGAGATATGCCTTTCTCCTTATAACTTGGCAACAGAAGGCACTAGAGATTTCCCTTAATTAAAAAAGAAAGCTAGGAATTAAGAAACTTGGTTCACATATTTATTATATCGATATACTGATATTCCAGTGCGATTCTAGAAAATTTAAAGCCTCTCATGACAGGGGGAAGAAATGGCCATTGTGGGAACAATCACAGGTAAAATGGCTGTTGTGTAGGTAAATTTTCCCACCCACACAGCAGCCATCCAGGTTTTATTGTGCTCTTTTCCAAAACCTCTGGGCAAAGCAAGTTTGAAAAAGATCAGAGAAAAGCCAGCAAAAACCCAGGAAGTGCAGAAATGCATCACAATGCTGTGGGGAAGCAGGAAAAGCCCACTTCCCAAAAGCATTGTAGACAAGGAAGACAACCCATGTAGAAGTTATCAGAAGCTGGATACTTTACTACAGTGAGGCTGAAGCAAATACTTACCTATCCTGAGATGCTGCTAAGCCCATCAACCAAGCCAACATTGGAGCAAGACAAGATCCCCCCCCCCATTTTCAAGTTTTAGTCTCATTCGTTCTCACCCTTACCCTGGCTGGGAAGTTAAAACAAACTTAACCTGTTTATGTTAACCAACCTGTTTATGTTATGAACAGAAAAATATTATGAACAGCAGACCTTTGTTGGTATTATGAACAGTCAAGTCAGTATTTCCGCATTATCAATCAAAGTAGCAAAAAGGTTATTTTCCCCTTCCTCCACCGCTTATATGTATGGTGATCTGTAGTAATCTATACTAGTTAGTGAAAGTCTTTTTTTGCATTAAACAACACAAATAAACAATGCTGTTGCCTGTATATGACTATAATTTGTGTTTGTGAGTTTCAATAAATTTTGTTTTAGATTTAGTTAAAGCACATAGGAAGTCTGAGAACAGTAGGTAGAACTGTTCGCTCCAATAATTAGTAATGATTTGATTACATTTTAAACACTGTTTAAGAAATCAGTTTATCATCATCATCATCATATTGGTGGGAAATCTGATACTTGGCCTTTTGTAAATGCAACCTTGCTACAGGCATTAAACTTCACGTCATATGACATGTCATTTCAAAAGGTATGTCAGTAAAATCAGTTCCAGTGATCCCAGTACTTCTCATTCAGCACCACTATATAAGCAGCACTCTACTTTGCCCCTCTATTTATGCTAGATAAAGATACAAGGGTAAACTGCAATAGATTTCTTACTGATTTACTTTCTAACAATTACTGTGACATGAAGTTTTTGAGAACTAGAGCCCACTTCTTCAGATGTAAGAAGTGTATTGTATGTATGCGTAGATATAAAATTACAAAAATTAAACACATAGCTACAAATAAATATTGACAGGAACAATATTTGTGCAAACTGAGTAGATGCTATAGTGGGAATCACCAGGGGCTGATACAAAGGAAACAAATGAGTTTCTAGAATTTTGAACAGATAGGGCAGTTTTGGCAGGATCAGCTTGGCTAGAAAGAGGTGAAGAAAGTGGCTTATACTTCTTTTACACAATTATGGAGCCTTATATAGCTAGAGAAGCTACATAAACATAGAGGCCTATAAACTAATGAATGATGTGAAGAAAATTAAGAGTAAGAATATTTTTTGCCTCACTACTACAGGTCATCCATAGTGAGCTTGATTGGCAGTAGGTTCAGGACAGCCAAAAGGAAGTGCTACATCACATACATTAATTTATTGAATAAATTACTATAAAAGATGACATCCACTGGTTTAGAAGTCTTTAAAAAGAGATTAGACATATTCATGCAGGTGGATAGGGCCATCAGTGGCCATTAGTTATGATGGCTAAAGAGAATCTCCATCTTCAAAGGCAGTATATGTCTGAATGCCAGTTGTTGGGGGCAACTGTGAGGGGATGGCTGTTGCCTTTATTCCATGCTAGGATTTACAGAAGCATTTGGCTAGCTAGTGTGGGAAATAGAATGTTTGACTGGACAGACCTTTGGACTGATCCAGCAAGCCTCTTATCTTATTCTTATGAAAGCTACAGTGCAGGTAGTTATATTATCCTCATTTGTACAGTGGAATTAAAAATATAATTCAGTGATTCCACAGCTTCCTTTGCATCCCTAAGTATGCTACTGAATTATTAAAATGTTTGGGAAGAAAGGAGACTGCAGTTTTCCAGCACTGATGGAAAGGCATTCTGTGCATAAGGTAAAGGTTCCCTTGCTCGAAAGCCAGTCGAGTCCGACTCTAGGGTTGCGGTGCTCATCTCCGTCTCCGTTTCAAAGCTGAAGAGCCAGCGCTGTCCAAAGACGTTTCCGTGGTCATGTGGCCGGCATGACTAAACACCAAGGCGCACGGAACGCTGTTACCTTCCCACCAAAGTGGTACCTATTTATCTACTTGCAATTTCTTGCTTTCGAACTGCTAGGTTGGCAGGAGCTGGAACTAGAGACAGGAGCTCACTCCATCATGCGGCAACTCGGGTCTCGAACTGCTGAACTACTGACCTTCCACAGCCTGCAGTTCAGCGTCTTAACCACTTGAGCCACCGCAGCTCCTATTCTGTGCATACCCAGATGTATTTTTGTTTCAGGAATCAGCCTGTTCTGAACACTTGGGCTAAGCACAAACAGAGTCAGTAGTTGTGAAGGCTGACAGAAGCAGAAACGGATTCTAGAGGGGTAGTCATGTTAGTCTGTTGTGGCAAAACCAAAATCTTGTGCCGCCATAAAAAAGAAAACCACCATCTGGGGACTCGGCTAACGTGCCTCCCCTCCCTCAGGGCTATGACTAGGGTTACCATGTCCCTCCTGGCCACCAGCAAGGGGGAGGGGGAGGGTTACCAGCTCCAGATTGGGGAATTTATAGAGATTTGGGGGTGGAGCCTGAGGAGGACAGGGACTTCAGTGGAGTACAATGCCACAGAGTCCACCCTCCAAAGCCTCCATTTTCTCCAGGGGAACTGATCTTTGTTGTTTGGAGATGAGCTGTAATTCCAGGGGATCCCCAGGTCCCACCTGGAGGCTGACAACCCCAGCCACAGGTGACTTTCACATCTCCTCAATATGCTTTCCCTATCAAACATATTTTGTATTGTTGTGAGCTTGCTTTTTTGTTTTGGGTAAGCAGAAATATTTTAAAGTATTTTTTTTCAGTTGAGTACTTTTTGAGAGATGTCTCACTTCTTTCAGTCGGGCTTATTCCCAGGTAATTTGTGTCTCATCTGTATTTAATTTATAGTGCACTTCAGTATCCTGGCTAGGTCCCTTGGCTGGAGAGTCTCTCTGATTCTGCTTGCTCTTTTTTATTTTTGGCACCATATCCTATGGCAATCTGCACAGTGTGTAAACCATAAGTTAAGTAACATCTATTATTTAATTATCCTGCCCTTTTTCCTTTATTGTTTCTTATTTAATGAACAGTTACTAATCTGTTCATGGTACCAGAAAGCCAAAGTGATTTATTTTGATATGATACCGGGTTTGAACCAGTGGTGGGTGGGGTGGGGTGGGGTGGGGGAGCAGAGCCTACCTTTGTCCAAGGGTGGTTCTCAGCAGTCCTGCCCACACAATGACTAGTTAAAAGCAAGTAGAACCTCTAGGGGATTTGGCAAAATCACGTGGATGTCAGGAGACTAAGAGAACAGCAATATTCAGTCTTCAACACTTTAAAACCACAACATATAATTAAGCTGCCCTGCCAAAGAATCCCTCTGAGAATAAGGAAAACAAGAAGGATCTGAACAGTTTTATCTGTTAATGATATCAAGTGTCTGAAAGGACTCTAAACCACCCAAGGGTGGAGCTAAGCCAATCTGAGGCAAGGCTGGTATAAATACACTACTCGGACAGATTATCCTACCTATGCTACTGACGGGCAAGAAAACTGGTTTGACAGGCCATATGTTACACTTTCCCTCTTATATCCTTTTATCTTCATGCTAACAAGGAAATGGCATCCTAGACAATACAAACACTAGGATGAGCCACCCTGCAGTTGTGGGGGGTTTGCCATCAATTAGCAGCCAACTTATGGCACCCCATAAGGTTTTCAAGGCAGAGGTGGTTTGCCATTGCCTGCCTCTGTGGAACAACCCTGGACTTCCTTGGGGGTCTCCCTACTAACCAGAACTGAACCTGCTTAGCTTCTGAGATCTGATGAGTCTGGGCTACTCTAGGCTATCCAGCACAGGGTCTTTCCAAAAGGAAGGAGGAACTCTGTCAGACAAGCACTTATTAGACTACTGCGCAAACCATCTTGTGACACATATGCACATGCAGGCAGGCCGTAGGCTAGCATATTTTGTACCTCTCTACAGTGCTGGCTATAGAGGCAAAAGAAGTCTTGGGAATGGTTACCAGGCCAAGTGAAAAGACCTATTCATTTGGCTGTAAGTAGCTGCAAAGATCTTCTCCTAGTGTCAGATGGACCACCACCTGAAATGCTACCAGATTCAGAATTTCCTCAGAAACTGATAGCTAGAAAGTCATTTTCTTTCTAATTAAAATCAGATTCTGATGGATTTGAGGAATCTTCCAGGAAAAAAAGTCAAGTTCCACAATATGCAATGCAATTGTGGTCATGTACAACGTAACATGTAATGTAATCGTGGTCCTCTTTGTCAGAGGATTTCACTTCTGTTTGGCTGCAAAGGATGGAAGCTCAGCAGCAGAAAAGCCAGGAGAGAACATATACAGTGGGAAACACCTGAAAGAATAAGAATACTACATCAACTGAAGCTACAAAGCTGTTATGAATTGCTGAGATGAAGGCCAGGTCTGCCAGCTCCTAGAGCATCCTATATAACAAGATGTCAACCCTCCCGACAGACAGGCCCCTACCTGCTGACACACATAGGAAGCGCATGAACACGCCAGCACATGTACAAACAGGCAGACTTGTTCCTTACTATCAGTCATTAGAGTGTGGCAACACCTCTCCAAAAACAAGCCCTACACACAGAAGGGAAAGATTTGTAAGGAGAAGAAACTATACCCTGGAAAGATTCCTATGGGGCGGGTGGGTGGACGGCTTGGTGGGAGTTAATTAGAATCTTGTCACTAAGTGAATGCGCCCTGCCTGGACTCTGACAGATGCTCCCCTCTGACACTGGGGGCCAGGAGACAATCCACATCAAGCAACTGCAAGATGACCCTTTTAACACAAAGAGTAAACTCACTGCACAGCAAGTTGAAGCTCATTAAAACTGTCTACTCTGTGAGTATCCCATTAACCTCCCTGTTAAAAACACGCAATCCCTCTTCTTCTCTTGCAGGCCTAATTAATGCTCAGGATCAGAAACAATATAACACCCTAACCTTCCTAGATTTCCAATCAGTAAATGAAAAGAGAGAGGGGGAAGCCAGAAAGATACAGATGCATCACCTGCACCTCTCACCATATAGGCGATTGACCCTTTCAAATAGGTAGGCTTTCCCATGAGGCTAGTGTGAACTAAGGGGAAGGTTGCCTCTGCATAGCTGGGCAGCGTAATCAGGCTGCCATTTGTACTACATGCTTTGGTTGGTCAGCTTTATAAAGCATTCCCACTTTGTCTCTGTACTTCCACTTCATCCTGGGGGCAGCATGTGAGTTGTGTGCACACGTTTCCTAGGCAAAGGTGAAAAATATTTTGACAGCTCCTCCAGTGACTCCCCCACAATGATCTCAAAGTCAATGCATGGGTACTAACTGCAATGAATATCTCAGCAGATCACAAGCACATAGATGTTAACAATGGAATAAGTGGGGGAAGGAGGGAGTGGGCAGCAGACTAATTAAAATACTAAGCAGTATCCCAAACAAACAAATAAAAAATCCCATATGACTGGTCCAAGTCAGTTTCATGGTCAGTGAGGACTTGAACCCAGGGAAACTTCATCCTAGTTTAATACACTAACCATTACACCACACTGACTCCTTATCCATTGTAATTATGATGATGATGATGATGATGAAGAAGAAATTGGATTTATAGCCTGCCTTTCACTACCTGAAGAAGTCTCAGAGCGGCTTACAATCTCCTTTCCCTTCCCCTCCCCACAACAGACACCCTGTGAGGTAGGTGGGGCTGAGAGAGCTCTTTCAAGGACTGCTCTCGAGAGAATAGCTCTGACAGAACTATGGCTTGCCCAAGGTCACACCAGCAGCTGCAAGTGGAGGAGTGGGGAATCAAACCCAGTTCTCCCAGATTAGAGTCCATGCACTTAACCACTACACCAAACTAACAGCTGTTGATATCTGCATCCTTCATTTTTTTCTTTATCCTTGTGTCTGAGCCCCAGTCATATATATTAGGGCTATGAATTTCACAGACAGGCTGCGCACAGTGCTTTAGGCTCAATTGCTGATTAATCCCATCAAGCACAGTGAGAAGCGGCAAGACTGAACAGCTGTTAAATAAATATTTTTAAACATATATAAACACTGTGAGAGAATGGGGGGGAAGGGTTGCAGTCTGCACTACAGGTAGCTGCTAGAAAAATTATTTTCTTGTGCTCTTAAA